>NC_057866.1:148343514-148663157 GCF_019393635.1 Dromiciops gliroides
AAGGCTTTATATATGCAAAGACTCTAAAGAGAAATGGGTTTCAACTAATGATACAACTGTGTGTAAATGTTTGTATGCATGTATATACTTTTTTATAAATCAATGGAAGGATGGAACTTGAAGGGAGAAAAATTCTAAATAATAAAATATATCTTTGTATACAGTATGAAAAGGGTCATAGCAGTTGTAATGTAGGTAATATGGCATCAGTTATCTCTGCCAAAAGTAAATTTGGATCACTAGTTTGGATCTTAGATTTCAATCAGAAAAGTTCTAAATACACTATAGTGTGCACACTTTAACTGTAATTTATATCATGGACAGACTTCCTGCTTTTTAAAAAATCTACCTTAAGATTCACATACCGATTTGAGTAAACATTGCTTCTATATTTAAATAAGACAGTAACTGTCCCTTTGAATCTGTATATATAGTCTGATATTTGTTTTTTGTTTGTTTGGTTGTTTCTTTTTTCCTTCCTTTCTGGTTCACTTCTACCTCTTGAGCCCGGGTTCTTATAATAAATATTTCCCTAATTTCTTAATGTAAATCAGTCAGTCAGTCAACTAGCAGCTATTAAGCACTTTATTATGGTTTTTGGTATTGTACTAAATATTAATGATACAATGAAAAGGAAAAAAAATTCAAAACAAAATTAAAATAGTTTTCAACTCCAAGGAGATTAGATTCCAATGAAGGAAGCCCCAGATGCATCATAAATACATATAAGTTGAAATAATAACATTTGTTGTAAATATAACTTATTTCTTACCCTGATCCAAGAAAAGATGAGCAAATTCACACAATGTATCACTTATTCTGTATTATCTTACTTCTTAGAAGGTTGTTTTTATTCCTCAATGCCCATCTCTGAAACAATAAATTGAAAAATGCAGAAGTCCAGATATTACTGAATATGTGGATTTTGATATCATTTTGGGAAATAATCATATTTTAAGCTTGTTTTTCAGTTGTGTCTAAATATTTTTTGTTATAAAACTATAATACAGTCCTTTCAAGACAAAATAAATTATATCCATAAAATAATGGATTTAGGAATGATCTAGTGAAATAATATTATATAGCTAATATTTCTGGGCTTATTTTATATAAATTCTGTTTTTCATACCAAGTACTACATCTCTTGTCTCATTGTCTTTATATTGACTGTGCCTCATGCATGGGATATAGTTCCCTCTTCCTGTTTACTCATGGAATTCCATTTTTTAAAGACAAAACTCAATGAGCATCCCCAACATAAGATTTTTCCTAATTCTCTCAGTTTCTAGTGTCATATCTTCCATGTCTGTTTCAAATCAACAGTTAATAATTCTTCTATCTTTCAAGTGACCTTATATCTATTTTGAGTTTTATTCTCTATCTGTAAACACATAAACCTATACATTTGGACACATCTATATACAAGCTCTATCTACAAATATAACATAATTTCATCAGGAGTAGGAGTTGTTTTCTTTTTTATATTTGTATCCCTAGTGCCTATCACAGTTCTTTTTACATAACAGGTACTTAGTGGATGCTTGTTGCTTGAATATTAATGAGAATTGATGAGAGAGTAAGAGAGGGGAAATTATTTTCCCAAACAGCTAGTAATGGTAGATCCAAGACTCTAAACCCAAGTTTTCTGACACAACTCTCTCCACTTTTTATAGTGTCTACAGATAGAATGTACAGAAACATTGTGGTCAGAAAATTGCAGTATGTGTCCAGGCTCAGCTCTTTAACAGCTATGTGTTTAGAAGCAAGTTGTGCAGCACCTCTGGAAATCAATGTATAGATGTATCACCCACATTCAAGTAATGATTTCTGTATGTTTCCTGTTGTTATCATTGTTGTTTAGTCATTCTGTCATGCCCCACTCTTTGTAACATATATGCACATATGTGTATATATGCATATATACATATGTACATATGCATGTATGTATAAGAACATGAATTATATATAGGAGGAATGGGTTGAATTATATCATCTCCAAGCTTCCTTCTAAATCTAATTATGTCATTGTTAATAAATTTGTTTGATAACTTCTGGACTCTTCTTTAAATTTTATTTATCAGACTCAAGTTGTTAAGTGCCAAATTTAATAACCTTAATCAATGGTTAAATTAGAAATTGATCAGTGTAATTTCCTTTATGTTTATATCAATCATATACATTCTACTACCACTTGCTAAATTTATTACTATTTTTTGTTAATGTCATGAAAAAAGTCATCAATTAAGTGATGTCAATGACAAAAAAAGGTCTTGTCAAATTTGAATATTAAACAATATGGAAGGGATAGATAGCCAGTACTCTGGATGACAGAGTCAGGGTTAAAAAGTACTTTGACAGTGGAGAATACTGGACCCAAACATATAAATAATATAAAAATAGAGTCAAGTATCTTATAATATGTTTCAAAAATTAACAAGTTATGGTAACTAATCTAAAAATATCTGAGTTTTTTGACAGATTAGAAGTTCCATATGAGTCCATAGTGAGGTATATTAAGCAAGAAAGCAAATAGCATTAGGCTTCATTGAACTAAGAAGCAATCTGTATCCAGACACCATTGGTTCTTTCTCTGGAGATGGATCTCATTGTTCATAAGTCCTTCAGAGTTGTCCTGGATCATTGCATTGCTAAGAATAGCCAAGTTATTCACAGCTGATCATCTTATAATATTGCTATTATTTTGTATACAATACATCTTACTTTGCATCAGCTCATGTAAGTCTTTCCAGGTTTTTCTCAGAGCATCCTGCTCATCATTTCACAATTACTATCACTAACTGAAGTTCCCTCCATCCTACTACCTCCCCATGTCATTTACTCTATTTTCTATCTCCTTTCACACTTTCCTTCCCCAAAGGTGTTTTGCTTTGACTTCCCCTTCCCCCAATCTGCCCTCCCTTCTATCATCTCCCCCCACCCATTATCCCTTTCCGCTCCTACTTTCCTGCAGGGTATGATAGTTTAGTATACCCAATTGAGTGTGTATGTTATTCCTTCTTTTAACCAATTCTGATGAGAATAAAGTCCACTACCTCCCCAGAACATCCCCCTTAATCTCCAGTGTATAAGCTTTTTCTTGCTTCTTTTATGTGAATGAATTCCTCCCTAAACCCTTAATTTTTAATTTTTAAAATTTTTATTCTTAGAGACATCTTCACTTCATATTTAACTCATACCTGTGACTTCTGTCTAAATATTCTCCATCCAGCTACCCTAATAATGAGGAAGTTCTTGTGAGTTACAAGTATCATCTTCCAATGTAGGAATGTAAAAAGTTTAACTTGTTAATATCCCTTATGATTTCTTTTTCCTGTTTACCTTTTTATGCTTCTCTAGGGTCTTGTATTTGAAAGTCAAATTTTCTATTCAGCTCAAGTCTCTTCATCAAGAATTCCTGAAAGTCCTTTCTTTTGTTGAATTCCCAATTTTTCCCCTGAAGGATTGATTATACACAGTTTAGATGGGTAGGTAATTCTTGGTTGTAATCCCAGGTCCTTTGACCTCCTGAATATTATATTCCAAGCCCTCCTATCCTTTAATATAGAAACTGCTAAATCTTGTGTTATACTGACTGTGGCTCCACAAAATTTGAATTGCTGGCTGCTTGCAATATTTTCTCCTTGACCAGGGAGCTCTGGAATTTGGCTATAATATTTCTGAAAGTTTTCATTTTAGGATCTCTTTTAGGAGGTGATCAGTGGTTTCTTTCAATTCCTATTCTGCCTTCTACTTCTAGAATATCAGGGCAATTTTCCCAGAAAATTACTTGGGAGATGATGTCTAGGCTCTTTTTTTGATCATGGATTTCAGGTAGTTTGATAATATTCAAATTAACTCTTGTGGATCTATTTTCCAGGTCAGTTGTTTTTCCTATGATATATTTCACATTGCATTCTATTTTTTTCAATTTTTTGTTTTTGCTTCACTGTTTCTCATAATGTCATTAGCTTCCATTTGCTCAATCCTAATTGTTAAATATTTATTTTCTTCAGAGAGCTTTTGTACCTCCTTATCCATTTGGCCAATTTGGTTTTTCAAGCCATTCTTTTCCTCATTGGCTTTTTGTACATCTTTTACCATTTGGCCTAGTCTATTTTTAAGGTATTATTTTATTCAGTATTTTTTGTGTTTCCTTTACCAGGCTGTTCACTTTTTTCAATGATTTTCTTGCATTACTCTCATTGTTTCTTTCCATTTTCCTCTACCTTTCTTAATTTATTTTCAAAGTCCTTTTTTGAGCATTTCTATGGCCTAAGACCAATTCATATTTTTCTTGGCAGCTTTGGATGTACCAGGTTTGATTTTGCTATCTTCTTCTGAGGTTGCATTTTGATTTTCTTCGTCACCATAGTAACTGTCTACGGTTTGTATTTTTTTTATTTGTTTGCTCATTTCCCCAGCCTATTTCTTCACTTTTAATTCTTTGTTAAAATGTGGCACTGCTTCCAGGATTGAGGGCACACTGTTCCAAGCTTCAGCAGGTTTGTTCAGATTATTTCAGAGATACTTCTAGGTATTTGTAAGTTTTTATGTGTTCCAAGCTGGTATGGTTTAAGGAGAGGTATATTTGACTACTCTTCTGCCCTGTGCTCTGTTCTGCAAGTGATCACAGACCTGCTTTTCTTCCCTGTAACTATGAACAGAATCCTGTTCCACTGTTGCTGCAAGCTCTTGTGTGCTTGTGCTCCTCCCCTGCCTGGCTCTGCAATACCACCAAAGCCCGTGACCTGGATCTGAGTATGGGCAAAACAACAGAGGCCTGCCTCAGTGATAGCAAAGAGAGCCCTGTAATCTCCTTCTGGCCAATTGTTCAATCCCCTTACCATCTGTGGACTGAATTTTAGAAGAAGTTGCTGCCCCTGGGGTTTCAGAGGCTCCCAAGGCCTGCTCCTGGTTCGCTGTGGCTGAGGCTGTATCTGCTCTGGTGAGGCCTGTGCTGGGCTCTCTGCCACTCTTACCCTGGTACAACAGAACTTTCTTGTTGACCTTCTAAGTTGTCATTGTCTGGAAAATTATTTAACCCCTTCTTTTTGTGGTTTCTGCTGCTCTAGGAATTGTCCTATGACATTTTTTGAAGGTATTTGGAAGGGTATTAGGGAGACTTCAGGCAAGTCACTGCCTTTCCTCTGCCACCTTGGATCTACTTCTCTACCAATCGTTTTAGAGATGATGACTGTAATGCCTCGAGAGTTACTTATATAAGGTAAAAAAAAGCAGTAAATGCAATATTTGATGTTCAACCCCAGGTCTTCCAACTATAGAAATCTTTTCTTCCTCTTCAACATTTTGGCTCCCCAATGCTATAATACTCTGCTTAGGTAAGATCATGTCTAAGGCATTGTGTTTAATCCTGCATATCATATTTGAAGGATGCTGTTGGTAAATCAGATGGCATCCAAAGGAAGGCAATTAGGGAAGTGAAGATCCTTGAATTAATAACAAAAAAGGATTAGTTACAGGAACTGAAAACCTTTAGACTTGAAATGCCGTCAGGTGGAAATGGTGGCTATCTTCAAATATTTGAAAGGCTGCTATTTGGAACAGGGCTTATGTTTATTCTGCTTACCCCTACAAGTAAGGAGTAGAAGTTTCCAAAAGGCAAATTTATGTTTGAAGTAATATAAAAATATCACAACTCAAAGTGCTAGAAAAAGAATTCTTTGCCTTGGGAGGGCATATGTTCTTCCTTATTGGATGTTTCAAACTGAACTTGCATGATTGCATGCTGTATATGCTGTAGTAAAATATCCTGCAGGTTGTACTGGATAGTTATTAAGGCCACTATCAACTGTGAAATTTCATGATTTGGATGGTAAATAGAATGTTTAGTTAACGCTTAATGAGAAATCTTTAGTAAAATAGGACTAAAAAGAATCAGTTTGACTTAGTAGAAAAGTTCTGTGTAGTCATGAAAATGAATTCTGACAAAGAGGAAATTGATCTTCCTTCCTTCCTTCCTTCCTTCCTTCCTTCCTTCCTTCCTTCCTTCCTTCCTTCCTTCCTTCCTTCCTTCCTTCCTTCCTTCCTTCCTCCCTCCCTTCCTCCCTCCCTTCCTTTTTTGCCTCCCTCCCTCCCTCTTTCCCCTCTCTCTCTCTCTCTCTCTCTTCCTAATATATGGTAGCACACTACAATTGAAGAGTTTCCAAGGATGTTTGGTAAGGCATACCCCCCAATATAGTCCTAGTCTATCTTGTAATTGGACTGTGACTTTATCTTTTTATTTGAATTAATGTACATTTTCCAAACTGAACTCCCATATTTTTAACATTAACACAGTTTTCCAAGTTACCAAAGCATCCTAGCCAGTTGATGTCACTACCAAATAAGTGTAGTGAGTTAATTATATCTAAGCCATAGAAAAAATGTATTAAAAATTACACTGTACTCATTAAAGCAACTATTAACCTTATGTGTAGATATTGGTTAAAGATAATTGAGGGAGGGAGTTATGTATAGATGAATAGATTAGTTGAGTCTGAAATCAGGCAGAAAAAAAATATCCCAACATATTATGTTAAATACTCAATCAATGTTGCTTTCAAAGTAAAAAAAAATAATAGAAAAAAAAGATTAATTGATTTCCACATCTATAGTAACTGTTTTAGATAGGAAAAACAAACAAACAAACAAACAAAAAACAAACAAAACCCCAAAACAAAAAGAAGGCTGAATAACCTGCAAAAGTCTGGCTTATACTTGGTCAGAAAAACTATCAATAATGCTTCTACCTTATCCTACTGTTTTGTTATGATTGTCATATTGACAAAAATTGAAATTTTAATGAAAATTCAAATAAAAAATCAGTGTTAAAAATTTTTGTGGCTAGAAATTTAGATATAATGACTTGACTATATGTGAAGTCTGAGTATACTAGATGGTTTGGGGAAGGTTGTGTTAGAATTTCCTGAATCAGCTTCAGCAGACAAGACTGTGAAATACATTGAAGCTATTTGACATAAAACACTTCCACAAAATGAACTTCCATAGTTTTCTTTCAGCACCTGCTTATCTGGGTAAAGTTACCATCCATTATAGGCTTCTTCTTAGGATACTACTATTACATTACGAGCATTGCCAATGAATTTACTCCTCTCACATATTTCATAATTAGGTGTTAGATTTCTTTATAAAGCAAAACTATGTCCATTTACATTGCTTGAAGTAAACTGCTGAAAAGACAATGTAACAGCATATCATCTAAGTTATATTCAAGAAAATGTGATTCTAATAATGAATTCCTTATGACAATAATTATATAACAAAAAATCCACATGTTTGAGTGAACTTAATCTTTCCCTCTTGCCCATTCATTATCATTATTATTCCTCTTTGCATTAAAAGTAATTCAATAGAATGTCAATATGATGTTTTCAATATTTTAACACACTTTCTTTTTCTCTGATTTCTTTTCCCTTTGAAGATAAAAGAGGTATTTTAATTAGGATGCAATGGGAATAAATACAGAATTAGCATATCTTGGTGTTCATTGAATGAGTATTAATTATAACCTTTTCCTGTTTGTTTTAAAGATTATAAGAAAAGGAGAGCACAAACAAAATAAATGTTTCTTAACCTTTTCTTTTCTATTTAGGGTTTTTTTTCTATACAAAGAACTATTTTGATGCAAAGGTCTGTCAAAATAAAGTGAAGATTGATTATCCCTCTTGACAAATGAAGTACGAGGAATTGGAATTATCGTATTAAGTCAAAATTTGGCCTTTTATAGGGTGAAGAGTTATATACACAGCTCCTATGCTTAAAATTCTTTGTGTAGCTTGGCAAAATTAAAGGCAAATCTCATGGCAGAGGAAGGAAAAATAGGAAATTCATTGATAGGGCACTCCTTCTGAGGCGACCTTTGTTTCACATTCTGCCTTCTCTCCCTTCCCACCATTTATGGATGGTTATTCTATTAAATGCAAAAGACAAGATAGTTAGGATGTTTCTTAGTCATTGCATAACTAAATAAAGAAAGCATGCTGTATTGTAAAGATGACTGTATTTGGAATCCAAAGTTCAAGATTCAAAGCCAAATTCTGTTAGCATTTGTATGGCCTTTAGAAGGTCATTAAAATAATCAGGTTTCCCTTTGTTAATTTGTAAAAAGAGAGGGTTGGATTAAATTATCTTTATACATTATTACAACTCTAAACCTATGATAGTCTGTGATATGGAAACAGTGGATGGATGATTTTATTTTTATAAGAACTATTTGAGTACACTTGAAACTATCAAGAAAGGTTGGAAATAGTAAAGGTTAGATTTTTCTCTATAACTGGATATGTACAATGTATGTCACTCCTTTATCCTGAAATGTAAAATTAAATTAATATGATTCAACTCATGGGGTTTTAATAGTAACAGATAATATTAAGCAGTCACATAATTTTAAAAATACACCTCACAAGATACATGTTCTTCATGTTGACAGACTGAGGTTCTAGGTTTGTATTTGTATGATTTAATGCAGAAAGTAAAGCTCCAATAAAGTCTATTTCCAAATTTAAAATAGATTATATGCCACATTTTTTATTTTTATGTATCTAACAATAAATCTTCTCATTGTTACTTTTTGTGTTTTAAATGTATTTGAATTTTCTCATTTTTAATATTCTTGAAATCACTATATAATACCAACTTCTTAGCCTGGATTTAGAAATGTCTATTGGGTGCTTTACTTTTCTTCCTACCTTCCAAACACAATGAGATTAATTTTCATATTTGCCTTGATGTGGCAAAACCATGAACTACATTGAAATTTCACTGTAACTTTCTTTAGTCTGTTGGTTAATGACATGTTTCAATCTATTGAATAAGATTTCAATCTTGTGGTCATAGAAAAGGATCTTGCATGTAGGATACAAATAGTCAAACTGATAATTAAAATCATCTAGAAGTTATATGATTCTTCAAATCTTAAGCCCCTTTTCCTCAAATGTCTGTTAACTATCATTTCCTTCAGAAGTAGAAGGCATATTAACAGAACTGAAAACCATTTCATTTATTTCACATGGGTTTGCCATATCCAAAAACTTCAAGTGCTTGTGGCCAACTTATCCATAAATAAAGTCTCTCTAGTTAAATAAGCTGGGCTGCAGAAAGCAGGCACAATCTATTGATTAAAAGATACTTAAAGCTTTTTCAGCTTGGTAGAACTTGCCAATGCTTGTGCTATGCTGGAATCCTAAAATAATACAAGGAAATCTTTCATGACAAAATGAAGCATCAGGACAGGACTTGCTATCAACAAAGTAAAATTTTAAATGATTTCAATTATTATTTTCTGCATACAAAACTATTTATGAAGATGACACTCACATGCTATCATGGGTACAATGTCAAAAGAATGTGGAGAATGGCAGATCAAGTCCCAAACAAGTTGGCTTTGAGCCCAATGTTTTTTAACATTATCATCACTGATCTAAATGATGGAACCAATATCATGTTCATTAAGTTTGTAGGGGACATCACTCTGGGAGAGATGACTAACATCTTGACAGCTGGATTAAAATTCAAAATAACCTTAATAAAGTGAAGTAACAAGACTTCCAATTCTTCAATAGAATTTCAATAAGTAGGGATTATTCTCTGCTTCTCCCATACCTGACACCTCATTATTTAATTAAATAGAATCATATATAGTTCTAGAACTCAAAGGGACCACAAAGGCCATTTATTCTAACACTGTATGTTTTTAGTTGAAGAAACTAAGGGCCAAGTAGGTTAAGTGACTTGCCAAAAGTAACATAGGTAATATACTTTGGAGGAAAGTTTTAAACCTATGTCTTCCAATTCCATATCTTCTTTCCATTTTACTCTGCTTCCTTCTTATTGTATAAGAGTGCTATGAGTCTTAGCCCTGCCAAATAAGAGATGTCCAGCCTTAATATCTTTCACTAGTCTGACAAATTAACTTTAGTTTTATAAGTCAAGAGTAAAGAGAGATTCTGGAAAAAATAGAAATACCCTTAAGAAGTAATAAGTGCTGTTTTAGTCAATTCAACAACTAGACATTAAATACCATTTAATTCAATACAACAGCCTTCTATTAAGCACTAGTTATTTGTCAGTGCTAGGTTATGGTGATAAAATGACAAAAATGCAAAGTCTGACTTCAAGGAACTTTTTTTTTTTTTTTGCAGGGCAATGAGAGTTAAGTGACTTGCCCAGAGTCACACAGCTACTAAATGTCAAGTGTCTGAGGACAGATTTGAACTCAGGTCCTCCTGAATCCAGGGCCCAGTGATTTATCCACTGTGCCATCTAGCTGTCCCCTCAAGGAACTTCTAGGGAGTACAAATAACATATAAATATGTAAGAAGCACAAACTATGTATAAAATAAATACAAAGTGATGAGAGGGGCACACTACCACCTGGAAGAATCAGGAGGGATTTATTTAGGAAGTGGTACTTGAACTCAACCTTGAGGTTAGGAGTTTTAAGAGGTAGAAGTGAAAGGGAAAGCATTCCAGTACTAGAGAGAACTCTACAGTCGCTACAAAAACAGGTGTGGGAAAGAGAACATTGGATACAGTGCAGGTTAAGTAAGCCAGTTTGGCTGAAACAAAGTGTTTGTTTGGGTGGTAATGTAAAATCATTTTGAACATATTTACAAGTCTAAAAGTAACCCAGCCCCACCTCTCCCACTCCAGTTCCATGGAATTTCTCCTTTCTCTCTCTACATGAAACATCGTATCTGTTATAGTTTTGGGTATTTCTATAATAGTCACAAATTCCATTCTTGTTTCATCTCTGAAGTGGGGCCTTCCCCCCTCCCCAATTATTTGATGAAAATTGCAATCAGAATTGTTTTTCCGAAAAATAAAAATTCTTTCATTCCACAACTTTGGAGCAATATAAATTATGGATCATCACCTCCTACTTTCCATTTTTTTCACATCATAGAGCAATCCCCAGAAAGCAATGCAGATGATGCTTGGCTATTGTCTACCATATCACCTGCAATTACTTCTAGGTCTGTTTTAATACATTTCTTGAACCAAATTCACAACCAAAAAAATATTACTTGTTTTGATTATGTAGCATGTGGTTTTAGAATAATAATATAGTCTCCTTTTGTGAACTTTTTTTTCACATTTTTTTTGGTCACTAAATAGTTAATTCCTCCCAATTATAGGATGTTTCAATGTTTCCAGCTTTCTCTGTACTTAGTGACTGCATTGGCTATCCTCCTTTCCTGGAATTCTGATCTCTTCTCCATTTCTGTCTCTTTGAGTCCCTTCTTTCCTTCAAGTGTAAGATCAGATGCTATCTTTCTCAGGGGGCCTTTCCTAGCCATTACAACCACCAGTCCCTTGTCCTCTATGGTTATTTTGAATTTACTTTTTACATATCTCACATACAATTACATGTGCCCCTATCACCTCCATTGTTAGAATGCAAGGCATTTGAGTACAAGGACTGCCTCTTTTCTTTGGTGTTCCTAGTGTTTTCCCATACAGTGTAGCACAGTGAAGAAAACTAGCCTTTAAGCCAAGATGACTGGTGTTAAATTCTTATCTATGATACCTATTGGTCTCAGCCCAGACAAGTGACTTAGTAATGTAAACCCTCAATGCTTCAGTCAAATTCCTAAGGCAATAAGTTTAAGAGAAGGTTTCAATCTTCATTGGTAGAGGAAGTTACTTCATCTAGGAATCTCCTCTATCAATGAAATCACTGGACTAGTATCTAATTTTAACCTTAGTGCTTAACACAGGACCAGGAATACAGTAGGCACTTAGCGAATGTTTGACGATGGGATCTGAGGGAAGATAACATTCAAAGTGGTGGTGATGCTATTAGTTTGACTTTTCTGATGCACATTTTCTTCTGTCTTTCTGTCAAAGGGCTTTGCTGCTTCAAATAGACTGTTTATTTGTCCTATGGGTTACAGTTGGTAGTATCTGGTGGGGTTAACTATTCCCTTATTCACAGAATAAGAATAATAAGTAAGAATGGTTAAAGCTGTACTAGAAACAGAATTTGTCTAGGGGGTACTTCATCTCCCAGGGATTTCATGACTATGTGCCTGCTAGTGGCAGTGGGCACAATTTGATGCTGATGAAGATGAAGAAGGTGAACCCCTTCTCCATAATAAATACTTTGACTCAAAGCACTCTCTAGTTGATTATAGCTAAGGCTGTTATTTAAAGGAGTCACAGGAGTAAGGCGGCTGAGCATGAGCCCTTTTCAGTAGGCTCCATGATTCATGATCATGAGATTCATTATCTCAAAATAAAAATAATAAATACCAAAAGATAAATATAAAGACCTATATGTGATATATGTAGGGAAGAGAATGTTATAAGCAAAATATTTGTACTGAGAATTTTGGTAATGGATAGCCTTTAGGACATATATAATGGTAAAAGAAAGTGGTTTGTTCATGTGACAAATATTTAAAACAATATATAAATGGTCAAATTTATCCATTTTTATACATGCATATGTAAATACATAATGCTGGCACTGGACTATTATTTCAAAGTCATAAAAAGTAGAACTTAGCAACTCTGATCTGATTGTCATAATGATCTATGACAATACCAAAAGACTCATGATGAAAAATGCTATAGACCTTAAGATGGAACACTGATGCACCCTGGGTATAGATTGAAGCATATTTTTTTCTATTTATTTTTCTTTACTTTTTTTTTGAAACATGGCCTTAATGTAAATGTATTTCACATGACATTATATATATAATGAAGTGTTGTTTTTTTTTTTGCCTTTTTAATAGGTGTGGTTGGGAATGAAGTAAGAGAGAATTTGAAAATTAATACATAATTACTTAAGTTGAGATAGTGAGACAGAAAAAGAGAGAGAGAGTGTGAGAGAGAGAGAATGTCATAGGGAATTCTCAGAAGAAAAGATTATTTTATCAATTCAGGCTGGCATTTTCTCTGTCATTTATAGCCTTAGAGAGTTTTCTGAGGCATTAAGAAATTATGAATTATCCAAGATAATACATCCACTTTGCACCAGACATAAGATTTGATAAATTGGTCTATAAGATATAGGTCTATCTTATCCAATACACCTTGCTTCCTCTTATTTTTATTTTATTTTATTTTTATTGTCTATGTTAACTTATTAAGTTTGGAGTGTACCATGGTTTAATGTAATTATTATGATGTTACCTATCAAAGATATCCTTTGGAGACCTAGGCTATTAGTACATTATTTTCCTTAAACTTTGATTATCTACAGGACATCCTTAATGAACACTGGTGAAATCTTTATGTATGTGTCTCCCTATGTGATCATCCTCTGGATGTTAATAGTGATTTTTTAAAAGAAAAATTTATCTCTCATCACATCTGTCAGCCTTGTATATACTTTCAAAGCACGTGTGGAATATATGTGTGTTTTCAATCTGCAGTTTCTTATATCAACTCTAAAAGGGATAGGAACTGGTTTTATGATTTCATCAATATAAGGAACTTCCTCTAAGAATACAGGTAAGCATCTTCCTTGAACCTTAGAGGTTTGGTTGCCTAGGGACTGGTCATGTAAGTAACTTGCCTGGTTCTAAAACCAATCTTCTACAAAATAATCCATGTTGTTTTTTTCCAAGTCATATTATTTTCAACAATCATTATATATTGAACACATTTTTTCCTAATCCTTTTCAAATAACTGTAACTTCCAGAGATTTGGTTTACTCAAGAAAATTAACAAAAAATCTTTATACTTCCTTCTCATGCTTTCATCAAGGATATTTTCAATGTGTTCATAGATCATCTACCTAAAACATTATAGAAAAAGAAAAGTAAGCAGATGGATCAGCACAACATTTTAAAACAAAAATGCTATAATCAGTTAGATATACTGTGGGGTAAACTAATCATTTCAGCATTTCAAATGGCTGTATATATTATGGTATAGTATTCTGGTAATTTTAATCATGTGCCACCTCATATTAGAGACTTTTTCAAATTTTCCTAACTGTTAATGCTTCCTATATCTTGAGATTCTTTGTATTTATTTTGTTTCTGTACATGTTGAGTTCCCCAAGAACAAAGTTATCTTCTTGAAGAAAGGGACAATTTTACTTTTTTATGTGCACTATATGTAACACAGTTCCTAACACATAGTATCTACTTAATAAATGGCTTCATGGTAGTCTTATGCAGGGGGAGCATCTTCAGTGATAATGCTTTTGAGTTCAGAGAATAAGAAGCAATAGAAGGATCATTCACAACACAATGGACAACTGCCATTAGAGTCCCTGGTTCAAGTTAACCAGCAAGAAGGTGATGTCTTCATGATATAAAAGTACAAGTTGACAATGACTAATTTTCATAACTGAAAGGACAAAACCATAAAATTTGATCTAAGATCAGAAAAAATGAAATAAAAGAAAGAAGGTATCCAAATAGGACCAAGTCCATACAATTTTATTGGTTCTATTCTGTGATCATGTTTCTGTCTTTTAAAAGCTGATCATTTCATTGTTTTTTCTACAGCCACATTTTTATTTCTAGTAGCATTAGCATTTTCTGAATGAAAAATAATTGTTTGACTGTGGATACTTGTGTCATTCCTTATACTCTAATGGCATCCCTAAGCTTATTTAAATGCAGTCTCTCCTTTTCAGCTTATAAACAATCCTTTCAATACAATAATCCTTAACATAATAAGTGTGATCCTCCATTGATATTGGCACCTCCTTCAAGAAGCTTTCCCTGATTTTTCCAATTAGTAAAAAAAAAAGTGTCATCTCACAAAGAATCTACCTCCTCTCACAAAGAATTATCATCTTAGGGGAAATTAGATGGCATGTAGCCAATACTTTCATCATTACAGGTGATGAATATGAGGTCAAGAGATGCCAGCATCTGGGACAGGTACAGGATTTGAATCTAGGCATCCTGATTCTGATTCTTTCCACTATACAACACTGTTTGAATTTGTTTCATTTCCTATATGAAATTTTTTGTTTGTTTTTGGCGGGTCAATGAGGGTTAAGTGACTTGCCCAAGGTCACACAGCTACTAAGTGTCAAGTGTCTGAGACCAGATTTGAACTCAGGTCCTCCTGAATCCAAGGCTGGTGCTTTATCCACTGCTCCACCTAGCTTCCCCCTCCTATATGAAATTTAAACATCTTCTTTTCCTCTTGTGCCTTCTTTTGAGGTTATGTTTCTGTGGGGTTTTTTTGTCTTTCTTGATTAAAGAAACTATTTCAAATTGCTGGCAAATCACTTGCATAGTGCTATCCTGTTGATCATTTCCCTAGCAGTGTCATGCAGAACCAGTTAGATTCAAGAGTGGTTCTAAGACCACTTAAAAGCATGCTAGTGACTTCAATGTCATAATAATATTATAAGTAGATGAGGTCTTTTAAGTATAAAAAAAAGAGAATTGAAAATTGGCAAGGACAGAAATAAAAGACTTTCACAGATTATTCTGTCAGCAGTAACTCATTGATAAAAAATATCCCTATAATGTGTATGGCATTATTCATATTGACCACAAATTAATATTTCTACACAGTGAAGACAAGAAGTATAATACCTGAGTGATGTTAAACATGGTAATCAATGACTACACATATATGCACACATTAAATCTGAATTTGAATTGCCTTATTTTTAGGAAGAAGCAGCTCAGTGTAATTGATATAGAATTGGCCTTGCAGTCATTGACACCTGAATTCACTTCTGCCACTTACATATTCTTGCTGTGTGACTATAGGCAAGTGAATGATCTTGTTGGTTAATTTAAGGAAACAGTATAATGTAATACATGATAGATAGAAAAGTTATTACTCTATGCCTATAGAGGGAGTTTATACAATTGAAATTTTTATAGCATAGATAGATGGATGGGTGGATGGAGGGATGAACAAATAAAATCATGGGTCCAAACAAAACTTAAAGGGCAGCATGGGTTAGTGGATTGAGATTTGGCTTCAGAATCAAAAAGAACTGGCCCGAAATCTGTTTTTGTCAAATACTAGTTGTGTGACCATGGACAAACCACTTAACGTCTCAATGATCTTGGTACTTCTCTAACTCTATAAGGGGCTGACAGCTTATTTGCATCTTTGCTTGACTTCTCTACCAGTTTCCTATCTGTTAAAATAATAGAGTCAGATAAAAAACTGACAAATAAATATAACTTAATGGAGGTTTTCCTCTAATCACTACTAATTGTACCACAACCTTCATAAATAACAGATTTAGACATGGAAAGAACCTCAAAGTACATTTAGTTCAACTCCCTCATCTTACAGATCATTTGATCTTAGATTTAGAACTAGCAGAAACCTCAGATTTCATCTAGTTTAGTGGTTATATTTTAGATATAAAGAAACTAAAAAAAATCATTTTCCAAAGTCATGCAGAGAGTCAGTGTCAGAGGTGAAATTTGAACTCATTTCCTCTTCCTTCAAAACTTGTAAGCTTCCCATTATATCAAGTACCTCCTTTCATTTGTTTTTTAGTCTCATTCAATGAATAAATGAACTACTGCATTGCAACTTTAAATGAGAGCAAGGATGGTCATATTGATAGTTTTATATAACATAAAGAACCAATCACTTACTTTATTTTCTCTGGTTCTATTTGGAATTGAATCCATTAAACAGAAAATTAAGCACCACTGTTCATTGCTTTAAGATAAAACATCAGGATGAATATCCTGCTCTCAGCCATTTGCTTGTTCTACATAGCTCATTCGCAGCTCCAGACCAGCTCTAAGTACTAACATCATAAACTTCTAAAAATGACCAAGAATTTTGGAGGGGATTTACAGAGATATTATGCAATAGATTTAGAAGAATGAATACAAATGGTGGACAGACTGGTTTGAAATTTTAGAGAAGATAAAATGATAAAGATGGATAATCAATCAATAAGAAATAAAAAGAAATTTCCTGTTGTATATTTGGAGGGCTTAGCAACTTTTGCATGGTAGATTTGCAGTTTTCATGTACAATCATCTTTTTATTGCACTGTGATATAGAAATGTTTGTTTTGGTATGTGAATTTATATATATATATATATATATATATATATATATATATATATATATATATATATATATATATATATATATATATCCCATTA
This sequence comes from Dromiciops gliroides, assembly GCF_019393635.1. Lineage (NCBI taxonomy): Eukaryota > Metazoa > Chordata > Mammalia > Microbiotheria > Microbiotheriidae > Dromiciops > Dromiciops gliroides. Next base: position 148,360,615 of record NC_057866.1, read on the forward strand.
CCCTGATCTCAAGATCCTTGGGAAGAGAAATACTTCTAGCACAGTGCCTTTAGCTTTTATCCTGGGAAACAGCTCCTGTGTAGATGCAGCCTGCAAGCTGCTCCTGTGGATACTAGAGCCATTTAATGAAGACCCAGAAAATAACACTCATCAACAAAGTCCTTGTCAAAAGTTTTAATATAAAATATTATAAAATATTATTTTATAAATTTAATATAAAAATCTGATAAGATGTTCCATGAAAATAATGCTAAAGAAGAGGCATTATCATCTTCTTTGATGCTACACCCTAAGGACCAAAGGGCCTTACTATCCATCTTAAACCTAAAACCTTCCCTACTGAAATGTGAGCTCCTTGAAAGCAGGGACCATCTCACTTTTTTCTATTCCTATCTCCACTCCTTTGCATAGAGTAAGTGCTTAATAAAGCCTACTTTCTTTCTTTCCTTCCTCCTTATCTCCCTCCCTCCCTTCCTTCCTCATAATGCTCATTTATTTATAGCACTGAGAGAATAGGTAATTAAAGAGATGGAATTGTGTGACCTTGAATAGTTTGGGATCATTGAGAGGATTGCATAGTTTCGAAAATATAACCCAGCCTAATCTCTTCTTATGACTCAGAGTTCCTCTGCCATGCTTTGGAATAGTGTGGTTCCTACTCATTCATCAACTCTGGATAATGGGAAGAATAATAGCTGTGGGTCAACTAGGGGAGTTGTGACTGGATTACTTAAGTACAGGCAACTTCAATGGAAATGTGCACAGTTTTGAGTAGAAAGTTAAACATGTAATCATATTTAATAATACATAAATAAACCGTATATGTACATATGAATATATTTATATATGTATTTAATGGTATGCACAAGACATATATATATGTGTGTGTTTATGTGTATGTGTGCTTATCTAGATATATATGTATATCCAGAAATAGATATCCATCTATACATGTATAAAAGTAAATCAATGTAGCTCATCAGCCTTATATATCTATAAATCTATATCCATCCATCTACCTCTCTATCGATATATCTATCCATGTTTTCAGTATTTAAAAATATAGAGAAATACACAGAAAAGATAATAATTCCTATATATCCCCACCCAAATACTCTAAATACAAATCCAGCATAGTTTCTTCTGCACAGTCATAGGGAGATGAATTTGCAAAGAAATACTATTTTCCCAGGAATTCAGACTCTGATAAGAGCTTAAGCTTCTTGCTGGATAAATATGCAGGTACATACACATTTGGACACACTTGCACTCTTTATCTTAACGTGTGTGAGTTAACACTGACATAGAATCTTAACTTCTGAATTGGATTGTTTTTATGTGCTGAAACCTTAAGCATTATGATAGGTTTGGGGAATTTAATTTATACTTAATTGGAAAAATACTGGATAGAAAAGGAAAGCTTTGGGAGGATTTGGGAGCTCTGATTATATCTGCCTTTGACTATACCTGAATCACAGTCCTTTATGTAGCAATCTAACATAATTATATAGGAATGACAGACAAGCTCTTTTTGTTCTCTTTTCTCCTCTTTTTCTTTGTTACCATATTTCTTCTTTCTTATCATGGATGCACATGGTAAAGCACAGTTATTTCTGAAATTTAACTGACAAAGTCAGTTTATTAGAAATATATTTAGTAGAAGCCATGGTGGTTAATACTATTTGAAACTGCAAACTTTTCAAATTTTATTTTGTTTTGGTTTAATTTTATCACTACCAATGACAATTTTGATGCTTGTGATTTTAAGTCTGTATTGTAGAAAATGACTTCATGCAGAAAGGGTCAAAATAAATAGGACCTCTTGGTTCATCATTACAGTGATGTGGGTATACCATGGGTCAAATTCTGTCCTGAAATATGACAGTTACATTCACTAAATGCCAGATTTAATGTCATTTGTCCTTGGTAAGACTTTAAATTCCACATTTTAAAGGAATGTTGCTGTATTTTCTTCTTTGGTTCTATTGTCCTCAAAGAGGGGAAGCAAGAGAGGATAAAAATAGATTATCAAAAGACTTTTGGATACTTCTTACATTATGAACATTTGAGCATGGCAATTGTACTTACCTATGTGGCAATTCGAGCAATCAGTTTTTGCTAAAGACATAAAGCCTTCAAACAGCTAAAATTTTATTTGGTGCTGATTGTGTTGATGAAGCTGAGCAGTACCAGGGAAAGAAAAGTGAGGGATAGTCATTGAATGTTCCCTTATACCTAGTCACTTGGACTAACAGGAGAATGCAGGGCTGAAACAAACAAACAAAAAAGTTGGGTTTTTGTTGTTGCTATTAATGTTCCATGCTCTCTAACTCTAATGGATGGGATAAAATAATGCCTCTCAAATTGAAAACTCATCTGCTCATTTTAAGATATTGATCATACAATCGTGACCTCCCACCAAAGCCTTCTAGCTTCTCAGTAGTCACAGAAGCTCACCTTGAGGTGAGGGCTACTGAGTGGAGAGCAAACAGATGATTTAGTATAAATTCAGTGTAAATATTTATTCCATTATCACAGAAGATGAGTCAGAAATTTATAAGAGGAAAATGAAGAATCTTACAGTTTCAGAGTTAAAAGGACTTAAGCAAACTGTTTACTCCAATCCATAATGAAATAGTATTCATAGATATTATACACACACACACACACACACACACACACACACACTTGCATAACTTATCCAAGAATTAGTCTCCCTGATATTTCTTATAGATGTCCAATGATGGAGAATCGGAGATTTGGCCCAACTACATTTCTGTACAACTTCCATTCCTCAAATGCTGAACAAAAGCGACATCTCTTCCATGAAGTCTTTGTAACCACACATCACCATAAGCATCTTTGCTTTTACTGATCCCAGATTATGCACATTGTATTTTTATTACAACTGGCAGGGTATTTTAAGCTTGAATATTTATTTGCTTTCATAAAATTAAAGCCCTAAAATGATATGAATATATTTAAATATCTATTTTATTGTCAGAAGCTTCAATATAGTAGGAAGAAAGTTGGTGCAAAATAAATATTTTTTAAGTCATCATCTGTTGCTGGAAGTGTCTGTCCCTTTCTATTCCCTATAAGACCAGGGTCCCCAATTTTTTTTTTCTATCCTGTTCCCTTAGCTTTCAATAAGCACTCTTTTATGTCCTATTCAATATGGAACGAAACAAATTATTGTTTACCATGCATGCTCATGTAAAAAGTAAAATAAATAACACGACTGATGCAGACATGTGTTTGATGTTATTGTACATCTATAACCTATATTGGATTGCTTGATGTCTTGGGGAGGGGGGGAGGGAGGGGAGAGAGAGGAAAAAAATTGAAACTAGTAATCTTGTGAAGACAGATTTTGAAGACTATCTCTACATGTAACTGGAAAAAAATAAAATACTTTCATAATAAAAAAGTAAAATAAAACAATGAGATTAATTTTACAAATAAAACTGGTACATAATGACATTTATTCTCTATGTTGTTAATTCATTTTAATTTTTAAAAAAAATTATTTTCCCCCAAATACTTGTAAAAAGAATGTTTAACATCCATTTTAAAAACATTGTGTTCCAAATTATCTTCCTTCCTCCCTCCCCCCATTAAGAAGGAAAGCAATTTAATTTAGAAGTGTGTGTGTGTGTGTGTGTGTGTGTGTGTTTGTGTAGTCATTCAAAACATTTCTATATTTGTCAGGCTGTGAAAGAAAACAAACAAAAACAACCCAAGATAAATAAAGTAAAAGATATTATTCAATCTATATTCAGACATCATTGGTTTCTCAAGGGAAGGATAGCATTTTTCATCATACATCTTTCAGAGTTATCTTGGATCATTGTATTGGTGAGAAAAGCCAACACATTCACAGACGACCATTTTACAATATTGTTGTTATTTTGTATGTAGTACATTGCGCTTTGCATAAGTTTTTCTAGGTTTTTCTAAGAGCATTTTGCTCATAATTTTTATATAACACAATAATGTTCCATCATAATCACATACCACAATTTGTTCAGCCATTCCCCAATTGATGGTCATTCCCTCAATTTCCAATTCTTTGCCATCAGAAAAGAGCTGTTATAAATATTTTTTGTATATATAGGTCCTTTAACTTGTTGTGGTTTTTTTTTTTTTTTTTGGATATCGACCTAGTAGTGGTATTGCTAGGTGAAGGGGTATTCATGATTTTATAGCCCTTTGGCCATAGTTCTAAATTGCTCTACAGAATGGCTGAATCAATTTACAACTCCACCAACAGTGAACTAATGTCTCATTTTCCCAATATACCCTACAATATTGTCATTTTCCTCTGCTGTCCTATTATTCAAACCAATAGAATCTATTTTTCTGGTCAATTGTTTTTTCTAGTGAAATATTTCAAATTACCTTCTATTTTTTTTTCATATCTTTGGTTTTGTTTTATTTTTACTTGTTTTCTCATAAAGTCATTAGATTCCATTTGATCAATCCTAATTTTTAAGGAGTATTTTTCTTCGGTAAGCTTTTGTACCTTCTTTTCCATTTGGCCAATTTGGCTTTTCAAGGCATTCTTTTCCTTATTGTGTTATTATTATTTTTGTATCTCTTTTATCATTTAGCCTAGTCTGTTTTTAAGATGTTATTTTCTTCACAATTTCTTGTGTCTCCTTTACCAAGCTATTGACTTTTTTCCATAATTTTCTTTCATCACCATCATTTCTCTTACCATTATTCTTTATCTCACTTTATTTTTAACATCCTTTTTGAGAAATTCTTTGGCATGAGACCAATTCATATTTTTCTTGGAAGCTTTGGATGTAGCAGCTTTGACTTTGTTATCTTCTTCTGAGGGTACATTTTGATCTTCCTTGTCACCATAGTAAATCTCTATGGTCAAATTTTTTTCCTGTTTCCTCATTTTCCCAGCCTATTTCTTGACTTTTAACTCTTTGTTAAAATGGGGCGATGCATCCAAGACAGAGGGTGCAATATTCTAAATGTCATGTGTTTTGTGCAGCTTTTTTCAGATACTTCTAGGGATTTTAAAGTTTTTAGTTTTTCCAAGTTTTTATGATTTAAGGAGAGTTATGGCCAATGTTCTGGTCGGCAAACAACCACAAGCCTTCTTTTGAAGGTATTTAGAGGCATCTTAGAGAGAGCTCACTGACTTTCACCTGCCATCTTGGCTCTGCCCCTGATGTTAATTACTTTGAAGTATTCCCATAGAATAACATAACTATTTTCTAATTATTTTTCATACTTCATGACAATTTCTTCATGTCCTCAGCAATATGCATACTCTAGGTTAGAAGCCCCTCTTTAAAAATAAATAACAAAACAAAACATGACCTCATACTCACTTAAATTCTCGAGAATGGTAGTGTTATACTATTATTTAGTTTGCAATCACAGTATTGTATATAAGAAAGAGAACTGGACTAGGTTTTGGAAGGCCTAGAGAGATATGTTTCTTTGGACAATGAAAATCTCTCAGTCTTACAATTTCCTCTTCTATAAAAATTAATGGATTGGATTAAATGATCTCAAAGGACATTTCCCACTCTAAAACTCAATGAATCTAATATATTATAATCTTTCTTTCTTTCTCATATAGAATAATGTAGACACTGGCTTAAACTGTCCCATTGAGGAATATAACAAGTGGCATTCAGTCAGTAAGTCATGTGGTCAGTGAGTCAATCAGTCAGTTAGTGAACAGCTACTTATTAATTAACTACTTTGTGCCAAACATTGTGATAACCACTAGAGATACAAAGGAAAATTAAAAACAAAAATAGTCCTCACTCTCAATGAATTCACATTCTAGTGGGGAAGACAAAATGCAAACTATGTGCAAATAAGATTTAGACATCTCAGAGCTAACAAGGAAAGGCAAATGCTTCTAGCAGAGAGTTAGACTTAAGATAACATTTAAAGGCAGCCAGGGCATTTATACAGTAGAGATGAGGAGGGAGACAAATGCTTCATTCTTTCTGCCTCATTTGAGAGGAAAAAGATACTCACAACTCCATTAAATCTATGATTTCACTATTGTATTTCTTCTAATGAACATTGGTACCAACTCATACTGTTCATTTGATGTTACTTTTTTTTTTTGTGAGGCAATTGGGGTTAAGTGACCTGCCCAGGGTCACACAGCTAGTAAGTGTTAAGTGTTTGAGGCCAGATTTGAACTCAGGTACTCTTGACTCCAGGGCCAGTGCGCTATCCACTGTGCCACCTAGCTGCCCCTTGATGTTACTTTTATATAGCTCTTTTGATAGGTGATCTCTCAATCCTCTAGAGGTTCCCTTCATATTTAATTTTAATGTCTAATGATAAATTCAAGACCTAGTTTCAATCATACCTCTAATTCTTTTTATTTGTGTGACCATGTATAAGTTCCTTAAAATATCTGAGGTTCACAGTATTTGAAACAAAGAAAAATTATCACTAGACAGCAAAATATAAAACACAACTTACTCTGACAAATAAAAATGAGTATTACACAAAAGGGTCAAATAGAAAGAACTAAGGTACGTGTGAGGAAGTTGCAACATATAACTAATGAGGGACTCTAAGAAAGTACACAAGTAAAGAAAGTACAATCAAGGAAACTAATGATAGGAAGATAGGATGGATTTGTCATATAATAAGTAGAAAGGATGATAACTAGAGCCACAGAACTTCTTTGGTATGCTTGCGATGTTGAAATAAATTAAGAAAGGTTTTCAGCATATTGGGTGCACCTCTTGTGCAGAATTTGTGGAAGGACATGAATAAGAATTGCAGAAGATGGGAAGTTTGTGATTTCTATTGCTAGATGAAGTTTATGTATTTATGAGATCATACTATAACTAAAGTGTTTGAATACCAAGAGGGAGATCCCAGAGTGGGAACTCCTTCCATCAACAAAGATTGAAGCTCATCTATAACTTCAGAAATAAGTCATAGGATGTTTCATTATGAGGTTAGATGCCTTGCAAATGTTCAAATCCAGTCATATCAAAAAGTATATAATAAGCATTTACTATGTAGCAGTGAGGTGGTACAGTGGACAGAATGTCAGGCCTGAAAATCAGACTTATTTTCCTGAGTTCAAATCTTGTCTAGACACATTCTCTTGGCAAGTCACTTAACTCTGTTTGCTTCATTTCCTAATTTGTAAAATCAGCTGTAGTAGGAAGTGGCAAACCACTCTAATATATTTACAAAAAAAAATCCAAAATGGGGTCATGAAGTGTCAGACACTATTTAAAAATGACTGGACAAACAACAACAACATGTGGAATACTATGTTCAGTGCTGGGAATACAAATGCAAAGAAAGAGAAAGATAATTATGGGAGTTTACCTTATAATAGGAAAAGATAACATAAAAAGGTGCTGGAAAATGTTGGAAGCAGGTAAGAGTATTTACAGAACCTATGAAGGGATGGTAAAAGAACTTCCAGAAAGTCAGGAGTGGAGCAAAAAGAGAAGTGAAAAATAGATACCACTGGGAACTTGCTCAAAATGGAACTCCCTGGAGGAACTCATCAATAGGAGGAAGGCATTGTGTGGTGGATGTCTGTAACTCAGTGACAACTTAACTGTTCTATGGTAGAAAAATTCAGAGTCAGGAGTGGAGCTGGAAGAGGAGTGGGTCCCATAGCTAGTAAGTGTAGGAGAACAGATTTGAATCCCAGGCTTCCTAACTTGAAGCCAGCACTCTCACCACTGTATTATCTTTATTTCTGCCTTTACTAATAGGGATCAAAATGGAAAAAAAAATAAACAACAAAACCTTTGAAAATAGGCTTTGAATACCTTCTGTCCCTCCATTTTGTATTTGGATGGATTTTCCTTCTCTCTGATTCAATGCTATAAACAATCTTGGCTTTCTTTCTCCCTCTCCACATGTGTACATATATACATATATACATATATATATATACACACACATATATATATGTATGTGTGTATATGTATATATATACATATATACACTCACATGTATAGAGACACATATATGTAGATATACACACATACATGCATGCATGAATGAATGAATGCATACATGAATCAAAGTTTTGGGCAAATGTCAAATTCTTCCTAGTGGTTTTCCTATAGATTTTTACAATACTATAGAGTAGGAGAAAAAAATTTATTCTATAGCATGAATTTCCTGGATATGAATGAATTCATGTTTGCTCTTCTCTGGTTTCATATTTTGGAAAACAACAAATATTTGGGATCACAGAAGTTCCTCTTGTATTCTGTTTATTTCAGACTGTATCCTATATTGATTTCTTCTCTCCATCTTGAACATTTCACAGTTGTAGACCTGAAACCTTGAGTGTTTAGCTGATGTTTATCTTGAAGACTTTTTTTTCTTTCTCCATAAACAATGTACAGAATACTGAGTCTGATAGAACATAAAAGTTTTAAGTACAATATCCAGGTTTCAGAAAAGCTAGAGCATCATTTTTTCTGTGTCTCTTGGCAGCCTTAAGACACACATATTTTCCCCTTTGATCTAATATCTGGATTACAACATGCCAACTATAGTGTACAAGAGACATATGGGGTACATTTTTCTCATTGTATTTTCAGCAGTGTGTGTTGTGTCTTTTCACTTCTTTTCTAACATACGGTATCAATGTTCTAAATTCCTGTTATATAAAGCTTCCTCCCAACCTTCTATCCCTTCCCCAAATCTGACTGGCGCTGCTCTGAAATCTAATCATCAATTCTCTTAATTCTACATCAGTACATTAAGGATGAACAAGATCAGCATTGAAAAAGTCTGTTAGCCTAATTTGACACAGTCTGTGTCATAAGCACTCAGGAGCGCCCTTTATATGACATTAATTCAGAACATTAACTAGGGTAAAGCAGCAGGGACTTTGCTCCAGCCCAAGACATCAAATTTAGAGGGTCTTGACAGGTATTTGAGTCCTTGGAAAATGTAGAAATATATTACTTAGTCTTAAATCAGTAAGAATAAGTAGCTAAAATGGAAAGTTATTAAAGGTTCTAGAGTCAGTTCTTTACCCACCCTATTTTACCCTTTTATCTGAAGGTGTGCTTTATGCTATTTGGTGCATGTAGAAAATTTCATAGACACTAGACTCTAATACAGTAAACTTGTGAAATATTCCTTTTTTTTGCTTGCAACAAACGTTTATTTTATTTTTTTCCCTTTACATGTAAAGGTAGTTTTCAACATTCATTTTCATAAGATTTAGAGTTCCAAATTTTTCTCCCTGCCTTCCTTTCCTCCCCCTCCACAAGTCAGAAACTAATCTGATATAGGTTACTTTTGTACAATCCACAAGTGCTCTTTGTTTGTTTGTTTGTTTGTTTTAGTCTGTGTTCTTTCTCTGGGAGTTGATAGTATGCTTCATCATTGGTCCCTTGGGATTGTCTTAGATCATTGTATTGCTGAGAATACTTAAGTTGTTCACAATTGCTCATAGAACAATACTGCTGTCACTGTGCACGATGTCCTCCTAGTTCTGCTCACTTCACTATACATCAGTTCATATGAGTCTTTCCAGGTGTTTCTGGAATCATCTTGCTTGTCATTTCTTATACCACAATAATATTCCATTACAATCATATACCACAGCTTCTTTAGTCATTCCCCACTTGATGGACATTCCTTTGATTTCCAATTCTTAGTCACCAAAAAAGAGTTACTATAAATATTTTTGTACAATTTTTCCATTTTCTTTTTTCACAATTACTACTGTTAACTGTTTCCCTCCACCCTAGTCCCTTCCCCATGATATTTACTCTATTATCTATCTTCTTTCACCCTACCCCTCTTCAAATGGGATTTGCTTCTATCTATCCCCTCCCCCAATCTGCCCTCCCTTCTTCTGCCCCTCCCTCTTTATCCCTTTCCCTTCCTATTTTCCTGCAGGATTAAATGGATTACTCCACCCAATTGAGTATGTATTATTCCCTCCTTGAGTCAATTCTGATGAGATTAAGGTCTTTGAGCCAATTCTGCTTTGTCTTGGACTCATTTATTGCCCATCTTAAATAGATTACTCCACCCAATTGTGTGTGTGTGTGTGTGTGTGTGTTAATCCCTCCTTGAGCCAACTCTGATGAGGTTAAGGTCTTTGAGCCTATTCTGAAGAGTGTAAAGTTCATTTATTGCCCTGCTCCTCCCCCATCTTTTCCCTCACCCCATAAACCCTATCCTGTTTCTTGCATGTAGGATTTAATCCCATGCTACCTCTGCCCTTCCCCCTCCCCTAGTGCATTCTTCTCACCCCTCAATTTTACCCTAAAGATGTCATCATGGGACAGATAAGTGACACAGAGAACAAAGCATCCACCTTGGACCAAGGAGGACCCCAGCCCCAATCTGGCCTCAGACACAAGACACTCGCCCACTGCATGACCCTAGGTATGTCACCTAACTCCAACTTTTTATGGTTCTCTAGGGTCTTGTATTTGAAAGTCAAATTTTCCATTCAGTTCAGGTCTTTTCATTATGAATAAATTAAAGTCCTTTTTTTCATTGAAGTCCCATTCTTTCCTCTGAAAGATTATACAGTTTTGCTGGATACATGATTCTTAGTTGTAATCGCAACTCCTTTGCCCTCTAGAATATCATTTTCCATGCCCTCTGATCCTTTAATGTAGAAGCTGCTAGAACTTGTGCTATCCTGACTGGGGCCCCATAGTACTTGAATTCTTTATTTTTGTCAGTTTGCAATATTTTCCCCTTGATCTGGGAGCAATGGAATTTGTCTATAATATTTTGAGAGTTTTTCTTTTGGTATCTCTGTCAGTAGGTGATCAGTGGATTCTATCAATTTCTATTTTGCCTTCTGCATCTTGAACAGGGCAATTTTCCCTGACAATTTCTTGGAATATTATGTCTAAGCTCTTTCCTTGATCATGGTTTGCAGGTAGACCAATCATTTTCAAATTATCCCTCCTGGATTTAATTTTCAGGTCAGCAGTTTTTCCAAGAAGATATTTCAAATTGCATGCTATTTTTTTTATTCATTTGGATTTGCTTTATTGTGTCTTGGTTTCTCATAAAGTCACTAGCTTCCTTTTGTTTAATCCTAAATTTAAGCAATTTTAAAAAATCAAATTATTATTATTATTATTTGCAGGGAAATGAGGGCTAAGTGTCTTTCCCAGGGTCACACAGCTAGTAAGTGTCAAAGTGTCTGAGGCTGGATTTGAACTAAGTTCCTCCTGAGTCCAGGTCCAGTGCTTTATCCATTGTGCCACCTAGCTGCCATAGCAATTATTTTCATCAGAGAGCTTTTGTATCTCCTTTTCCATTTGGCTTTTCAAGCTGTTGACTTTTTCTCATGTCTTTTCTGCATCACCCTTATTTCTCTTTCCATTTTTTCCTCTACCTCTCTAACTTTTCTTCAAAGTCCTTTTTGAGTGCCTCTATGGCCTAAAACCAATTTGTATTTTTCTTGGAAGCTTTAGATATATTGACCCTGATGTTGCCATCCTCCTCTGAGGGTGCACCTCCATCTTTCTTGTCACTAAAGAAACTTTTATGATCCTCACCTTTGTCTGCTCATCTTGCCTTTCTTTTACTTGACTTTTAGCTCCTTAAAGTTGGGCACTGTTTCCAGGCTGAACTGTTCTAAGCTTCAGGGGGTCCCAGGTGGTATGATTTATGGAGGCACACATTCTTTACTTACCTGGCATATTACCTGGTCCATAGATAACCCCAAGCCAAATTGCTAATCAACCAGACAACAAAAGTTTGTGTGTTGTGGTTATCAGCTCTGACAAGCTTGTGCCCTTCCCCCACCTGGGCCACTTCCTACCTCCTAGTTCCAAGCAGGGGCGAAAAGTCCAAATTCCTTCTGAGCACCAGTAGAGACCCCTATAATCTCCCCCCTTTCAAGGGCTCAGCCCTCTCACCAGACCATGAGCTTAGTTCCTGATGACACTGGTGCTTCAGCTGATTCAGAGGCTCTGGGGGTCTCTTTTCCTGCTGAGGCCTTCCAGGGACTGGATCTGTGTCAGTGTGACTGTGGGGTTGGGGTCCAATCCTGTCTCAGCACAACAGCTCCCTCCTGCTGACCTTCCAAGCAATCCCTGATTGGAAAATGATCTGAGCATGTTCTTCTCTGGATTTTCCAGCTCCAGTCATTGTCCTATGGCATTATTTTGAGTTTTTTTGGAGTGATTGTGTAGTGAGTTTGAAAGCTCACTGCCTTCCTCTACCATCTTGGCACTCTCCTGGAAATAACTCCAAAATATTCCTTAAAAAACAAATGATTGCTCCATTGAAAAGTCATGGAGTAATGTACTTGGTGTATATTTAGTTTCTAAAATAAGCTTCAGTTACCCCCTCTCTCCCCACACTAAACATTTAGCTTACTAACAGTCAGAGGTTACCTAAACAAAAGTCGAAGGATTAACAGTTTCACTGAAATGCAGAATCATAGTTTTAGAAAAGATTTCTGAGGAAATATAGTCCAAATCCATATCTGAAGAAGAATGCACTTTACTTTTTAGTGGACTACATACATTATCATTTCCCTTTTGTATAAATCTAATTATGAGAAGGTTATCCTTACCTGAGGAATAAGTCTGCCTCTCTGCAACTTCCTTTCTTTATTCCTATTGCTTGTCTTTGGGGAGAAGTGGAAAAAAGTCTAGTTTCTCTTCCAAATGATGGGTTTACAGATATCTAAAACCATTTATCATCCCAACCATACAAGTCTTCTCCTTAATCATCCCCAATTTCTTCAACAAAACTCATATGGCATGGCATCTCAACCCTTCATCCTTCTGCTTGTTTTCTTCTGACATCAATTTTAGTGGAGACACTTTTTGGTAACCAGTGCTCTTCTAAAAAGCAGTTCATAGAATTGGACCCACTAGTCTCAGGATTACACAGAGAGTATTAAGGCCAAAATGGAATTAATTTACTATTGCTTGTCTAAAGGGACACATGAGGCAAAATTGCAGAAATATATTTCTTTATCTCCTAGTACCATCTTGATGTGTTGTAGTTTATACAATATCCTATTTTGGCAGATTGTGGGCACTTATCCAAACTCTTAGTCCGATTATCCCATAGAATAATTTTATACAATTTTGTTCCAATGCAGGTGATAAAACAGCAACAACAAGCAGCAAATTCACACTAATCTCCCTACTGTCCACCATTTTATTGTGTCACAGGAAATATCTAGAAGTTGCTATAGATGTATCAGTACTCTATGTTTTAATAGAGTAGTTCATTTTGACTGAAAGCATAACTGAGCAAAGAAATAAGAATGCATTTACACATGTCCTAGAACTATAAAGTTTTAAAACAGTGACAGTAACAACATCTTCAGATTAAAAAATGACTATATAATGGAAATTTCCATAATTTATAGTGTTCTTTCTTATGAAAAGTTAAGATAAATTTTGGGGAATGCTCATCTGATCTTAGTAAACTCTAAGTATTAATATCATATTCAAATCTGGCTGCAGAGATTATAAGCTTCCTCTCTGGGCAAGCTTCCTAATAAATCTTAAAAAAGAGGATGACTGGTGCATTCCTTGTAATTGGTTACAAGTATTAATAATAATAAATGGAATATCAGAAGTATTGTGCTCTAGTAAATTGAGTTCTGGATTTGGGGTCAGGGGCACCTGAGTTCAAATGTCAGTCAGAAACTTAATAGGTTTATTCATGGGCAAATTACACAACTTCTTATGAACTTTAGACAATTCCCTAGGTTTTATTCACTAAGACAAAATTCTTTTGGCAGCAATATTGATGGAGAGTTATAGTTGGGCAATGATCCTTCCTTCCTTCCTTCTTCTCCCTCTTCTTCTTTTATCCACATAGAGAACTATACCTTTACCTGAGGTGCTCTACCCCAAGAAATATAAATTTTGTTTCTAAGAGGGAGTCTGGTATAGGAGAAAGAAAAGAAGTTAGCAGAAGGAAATCTGAGATCTAGTCCTTGGTCTACCACTAATTACCTGTGTGATCATGCGTCAGTCCCTTTACCTCTCTGATCCTCAGTTCCCTGTTGTAAAAAGCAAGTGAGGCAGTGCCAGATAAATCACTGGCACAGAAATTTGATCTGTGATTCAAAGGACAAGAAGAGTTTACATGCCTTTAAGCACATCATTGCCTACCAACATAACTAGATTAAGCAATGAGAGGGCTGTAAAGAACAACACTAACCCTTCACACAATTTCTCCTGAGAGTGCCTGTGATTGCTAATAGGATGATCTTAACAGAAATGAAATGCTTCTATACCACAAGTATTGCTCATTGGTATAATAGCTTAAATGGATTAGCCACCGTTAGAAAGGTCACTTTTCCAATAAATGGCAAATTGGAAAAAAGTTAATACAATTATGCAGACCCATTCCTTGTTGCTTGTAAGCTTTATATATGCTGTCATCTATATGTGCATATTTATAACCAGAACTCTCAAAATTATATAAAAAGCCATTTTTCAGCTACTTTGTTTTGCCAACTACCCTTGTGAAGTGCAACATCATTCTCTTGTATTTTCTTTCCTTTTTCATTTTTTAGGAGGCAACCTCTCTTCTCATAAATAGACTTCCACCCTAGATATGATGAGTTATGGAAGGTGTAATGCCAATATGTACTTATTAATCACCTATTTTGTTGGAGGAAGTAGATGAAGGCTACAAAAATAAAGTAATAATACTTGCCCCCATAGAGCTTATGGTCTAATAGGGGGACGTGACTGAAAATCACAATATCTAGAAAATTCAGCAATTTATTAGACCTATATATACCTGGGAAATTTTTCTACAACATAGCTTACTAGTGGTCAGCTAGTCTTTGATTTGGAATACCAAACACACACACACACACACACACACACACACACACACACACACATACACACACACACACACACACACACACCTGTTCCCCAAACCGCTTATTCCACTTTGGGATAGTTCTGATTGTTAGAGAGATCTTGAGTTCTTTCAGACATCAAATAAATTTAACCCTTTGAACTCATTGTTTCTAATTCTACTCCCTGAGGCCAACCAAACAAAGTGAAATAAAAACACATTTCTTAAGTGTCTCCTGTGTGCCAGATACTGTATTAATTGCTATGCCCTCCTCTACTAGCCCTTCACTTCACTTCTTTTTCAGGCTAAACATTATGATTTCCTCCAACAGATGTTAGGGATGAATGTGAAGTCCTGGTACAGTAGAAAGAATATTTTCTTTTATGTCAGAATACCTAGGTCAACTGTGTGACTTTTGTCAGGTCACTGTCTTTTTGGGTCTCAGTTTCTCATCTCATGTATAATGAGAAAGTTGTACTAGATGACCACTAATGCACCTTCTAACTCCAAATGCTGATCCCATGATTCCGGCATGAATATAGTTGCCCTAATCTAGATATTTTTTTCCAGTTAATCAATGTTATTACTAAACTTTAGCATCAAGGACTTTACACAATATACTGAATATGTTCAAATCTGAGAAGAATATAGTGAAAAGATATTCCTGGAGGCCATGCCTCTCTCACTGCTGCCCAAGATCATATTAGGATTTGTTTTTGACCATCATATTACACTCTTGACTCACATTGAGCTTAGAGTCTACAGTAGAGTGCCTCACAGGGAGGCTCACTGGCTATGGTGAAAAGCTGAATATAGGAGTTAGAGAGATTTAAGGAATGAGAAGTCATGAGTCCAGAGGCATAAAGCAATGTAAACTAAGGATAGGGCTTAAAAACATGATGCAGTCAAGGGGGAAAATGTCCTAATTTGACTTCCTGGTGCAAATCATAGGTCAAGAAAACCAATGTGAATTCAGAATCTTTAATTTTCTCAGAGGGATTTGAGAAATCATTAAGTTTAATTTTCCCATTTATCAGAAAAGGAAGCAGAGAGACTGATTAAGTGAATTTTCAGAAGTCAGAGTCCCTAGAAAATTCAGATTCAAAGCCAGATTTTGTAATTCCTGCCTAGTGATCTTTCCACTCTATTTTCCTTTACCTATCAGAACTATTTCTCAAGAAATAAAATGAAAATGAAAAAATAAATGAATTGGCATTTCAAATTATACCCTCTCAGAGTGGCATGCTGTACTTCCTTGCTAATCTATGTCTATGTAAATCCCTATTGTTCACCAGGAAAAACAAAATAAAACAATTAAAACATATTAGTTTTCAAACTGCATTCCCCTTTATTGTTTTTCTTATCAGGGTGTGTTAAGTTCATTTTCTAAAATAAACAAATCCAGTAGCTATTTGGTCAGTGTGCTAACTCCATTCTCTGATAGCAGATCTCTTAGATGAGATGCATCAGTTTAGAGCAAGATTCCTAACTGTTGGTCTCTGATTTTGTTTTTTGTTTGTTGTTGTTGTCATTGTTGCTTTAAAGTTTTGATAATGGTGTTTAACTATAGTATATATATTTTTTATTTTAGTGCATGCATTTAAACATTATTTTTCTAAAAATATCCCCTTTCTTTCCTTAGTCTACTGAAGAGGTACATCACACACAGAAATTAAGAACTTAAGACAGAGGATTGTTTGAGGCTCATGGATGATAAATGGCTTGCCCAGGATCACACAGCAAGTGACAGCGATGGAATTAGAAAACAGGTCTTTCTGTTTTCCAATATCCCCTATTTGTCTATTATGCCATGTTACCCCTTTATAATAAAATAGGTGCATATTTGTAGAAGGTTATGGATTCCTTGGATGATGAAAAATTTATTTTCTTCCATCAATTAGATAAGACAATATTGTGTCCTGTGGATTTGAACTGAGGTTCTATAAGGCTATACTCATCTCCATATTATATTATAACATTCTTCCTGGCATTTTATTTGGGAACACTGAGTGAAAAGATAAGAACCATATTAATATCTATATACCTACTATATATAATGAATAACTCAACATTTGAAGATAAAAACTTATATGTTGCACATACATATTGTGTTCTATGCTTAGTTTAACATGTTTCTATATTGAAAATGTGATTTTACTTTCTTTGTACAAAGGAAAATTAACCAGAAAATATATGCCCTCAGTGACTTCCTGAAGCGCTGAGAATAATATTCATGACACCTCTGTTTCTTTCTTGGCAAAGGTAGACTTCCCCTTTCCCATCTCTGCAGGACCACACAGCATGCTCCTGAATCCATGGTAGAGGTGGGGAAGGTAGAGTAAGAAACACTTAATTGAAATAAGCAATCCAATTTCAAGCTTTTTTTTTCTTTTTTTTTTAGAATACCATTAATTCCACAATGGGTAGACAAAATATTATTTTTAAAGTGATACTAATAATAGCTAGTATTTATAGAGTGTATTAAGATGCACAAAACACAAATCACTTTACACATATTATCTCATTTCATCCTCATAACAGCCCCATAACAGAGCAAACAACTTTAAATATTAAATGTAAATTATTTGAACCCTGCATTTAATTTTAAGTCAGATACTGGGTAATCTGGCAAACAATCACCTCAAATTATTTTTCCCTAAAAGTAGAAAATTTAGTTGATTAAAAAAATAAGCAGCAAAATTCTTGGCATTATTAATGGCAGGCATAATCCTCTATCTTGGGGACAGTTTGCATTGCCAAAAGCAATGCATTTCACATATGAGTGTCTTTAGCCTTAATAGTGCACATGTTTCTCAGCACTGTCAGCAGTGCTATTTTTGAATGTGAATTATGATTAGGTCTCTTTGTGCATGTATGAGTTTGTATTTGTAGTTCTTGTCCTCATTGTGAGATTAAAACTCATTGGGCATTAGGATTGTGCTTGCACCAAGCACATTCTTTGGGCATGTGAGTGATAATACTAATAATCATAATAACAATGACAACAGCAAATAAGTTTAGACACAGAAGGAAATGCAAGGTGGATACTCCAAGTCTTTCATTTACCAATACTTGGAAATTATTTAGGAGGGGAGAAGAAGATTGAAAAAATCCATAGCATGAATGGTGAAGAGAGAGTCCATGGATAAGACATTGACTCAGAAGAAAGTCTTTAGGAAAAAATATGACTTCAAATTGTTAGTACTGCTAAGCTTGATCTTGTACTTGACTAACATATACCGTCAAAATGCTTATGTTTCACTAAATACTTGTTCAAGTCACTAAAAGGGGATATTTTATACACTCCTGTAAACAGTGATCTAGGGAGAGAAAAAATTTAAAGTCAATTAGAAATGATATTGATTCTTAGTGTATGACCACCCTGAAAGGATGATTAGTGTGAGCAATGAAGGAGGAGAGGGAGTTAAGTTAAACAAAAAAATGATATTTCTTACTTGTAATTACAATGTACTAGTAAAATGGTAGTAGGAGTAGTTAATAGAGCTTTGAAAGAACTCAAAAATAAATGCAGATAAAAGGGTAAGCTTGTTTTTTTGTTTGTTTGTTTGTTTTCTTTAACATTGCAACTGAAAATCTAGGCTTCCAGAACTCCAGGAAAAATGCAAGTAATGGAAATGAGTCAGTTTCACATCTTACTGTATGTGAGCCACTTACCAAAGTTCCTTCTTTCCCTTATTTACTATTCTCTTCCACCCCCATCCTGTCTTATGTCTGGTAGACACAGAAGATTTCCCAAACACAAATGCAGACAGATTCTTGCTTGCTATCTATCAAAACATGATTTTTAAAAAGTGTGATATAGGGTAGAAACTAGTTAGGCAACACAAAGGCAGGCAACCTGACCCTGGGAAGGTAGACTTTCAGTTTCACTCTTCTCCTTCCTCAAACAGGAAACCAAAGAGCAAAGTGCAAAGTAACAGAAATACTAAAGTAACCTCTTTAGAATCACTAGATTGGTATTTTGAACCTCATACATGATATATCTTAATTTCAGCTAGGGCCTTGACAAAATTTCTCGTGACATCTTTGTGTATGAGAAATGTGGTCTGGCTAATGGTGCAGTTAAGTCTATTTGTAGCTGATTGAACAATTAGGACCAAATGTATTGATTAATCAATTAGGTTTAACTTGGAATAATGTGTCTAATGACTTTTTCAAGAGTTCTTGCCTTGACCTTGTCCTGATAAATATAAATCATCTAGTTCATTGCTGATATAGAAAACTTAATTGTGAAGTTATTGGAGAAGAAAGCTTGGAGAGACAACTAATGTGTTGGATAATACAATCAAGATTAAAAATGTTGCTGACAGACACAGAGGGTTGAAATCTTTAAAAAGATGATATTTGATAAGGAAAAATAAAAATTCTGACCTATGGGGCGGGGGGAAATCAAAGTACAAATATAGGGTGGAAGGAAATTTGGTTAAAAGCAATTCATGTGAAAAAAGGATCTGGGAGTTTTATGCTCAGCATGACTAAGAGTTTGTCATAGCTCCACACAAAGCTAATGCACTCAAGCTACATTCATAAGTAATGTCTGTGGCATAGCTTGACTTGAAATCATGAGACTTGGTTTCAAATACTGCTTCAGATCTTTATTTGCTGTGTGGCTCTGAGAAAGTTCATCTTTCTCAACCTCAGTATCTTTGTGAATATGTTTACACTTTTTCTCTTGCAGACTTGTGAGAAAAAAAAATGCTTTTTAGGATCAAAGTGCTATAAAAATATGATTTGTTATTCTAAGTCCCATTGGACCATGCATTATTCAGGCTACATCTGGAATATTTTATTTAGGTCTGGACACTGTTAAGAGGAGTGTATGCTGGTTGCTGAAAATATAGAAACTATGTCATATGAAGGCTATTCAATGGAATTAGTATTCTCTAGCTTGAAAAAAGAGAAGACCCATTGGAAGACATCCCAGAAGTGCTCTCTACAAATATTTGAAGGATTGTTGTGTTGAAAAAAAGGTGACAGGTCATTCAAAAGGGAAAATTAGAACCTATGGGTGGAAGTTAAAATGATACAAAATCAGGCTTAATATAAGGATTTTCTTTTTAATTAAAGTAGCTCTCAAGTGGAAGTTCCTTTCACTGGACAGTATTTGAGCAGAGAATGACCCTGGTTATGACCCTCAGTAATATAGGACAGACATTCTTGATGTGGGTATAGGTTTAGGAAATGACCTCATGGCTCTGTTTATTTCCAATATTCTGTGATTTCTTTAATTCATATACTACTCCTTTCTTTTTTAGAGACAAGAAAAGGGCAATTTAATTTGTTTTATTTTTTTCTTCACTCTGAACCAACATAAACAAATGCTCCCTATGAAGATGAACATCGATGGGAAATAGGTATAAGTTTTTTTAAAAGGTAAGATATACTGAATTTAGTCTTCAACAACAAAAAGGACTCTAAATATTTTTTTTTTCTTTTTTAAATGATCATTTAAACCTTTAAGCAAGAAGTTGCAAAAAATGTTTCTTCTCAATTAGGCACTGATTCCAAGGGAGGGGAGGGAAGGACTCATAGGTCAGAGAAAGTAAGAATCCTCTGTGTGTGTGTGTGTGTGTGTGTGTGTGTGTGTGTGTGTGTGGAATAGAGTGATAGAGATAGACATATGTACATATATAGATATATCTAGATCTATCTAGCTTTATCTATCCATCAATCTATCATCTCTGTCTGTCTATCTATCTATCCACACACAATAGACACACAAACATAAAGTTAAAATATATTTTATTTATTTATAAGGCAACCCACAAGAATTTTACATAGTAAAAGAATGAACAGTTCAGAACAAGAAACATAAAATATTATACAATAAATAAAACAAGTAATACAAACTGTACTTGGATTCCACATTTTACCTAATTAAGGTAGAAGGAGGGAAACTCAGAAATGGAGCAATTGAGAGGTTTTTAAAGATTTTGAT
Source organism: Dromiciops gliroides (assembly GCF_019393635.1). Lineage (NCBI taxonomy): Eukaryota > Metazoa > Chordata > Mammalia > Microbiotheria > Microbiotheriidae > Dromiciops > Dromiciops gliroides. The sequence continues at coordinate 148,381,400 of NC_057866.1, forward strand.
TCTAATTGCACTTAACTTCTCTTGTAAAAATAAAAAAGAAAGAAAAAAAAGAAAAAGAATTCTTATACAATCACCACAAAAATATCAGTGTAAACAACAAAAAAAATTAGACTTCTGATAAATAAAATGGATAATCTTGGATGCAGTTGATAATAAAGAAATCCTCTCATATGTAGAAAGTTGGTGGATAATAGGTGAAAAATGTTACATATGGTGTCAGGCAGTAGCTATATTGCTTTGTTTTCCATTTATCTTTCTTAAAAGAAGGATTCTTGAGAAAGATTTTTTTTGGTGGGGGGAGGGGAGGTACCAGATATATAAAAGTTCAAAATATCAATTAAATGTTTAAAACATTATCTTGACTAAATATCACTGTGAGAAAATAATTATTAATAATGGATTTCTTTGGGGGACCTAGTTTTAGTCCCTGTGTCATATTGGACTCTCTCACCACCACTGGAAAATTTAGTTCAGGAAGTTTAGCTGATGTCTTTCAGAACCAGCCCAAGGGTACAATAGAGATAAGACTCTGACTAGCCAGGTGAAGCAAAGAGATTAAAACCACACCTATTTGAATGTGCCTTTGCCCTCAGGGCAAAAAAGTCACTGTAGAGTTCATTTTAATATAGTTCACCCTCAAGGCATATCAATCAATGGAATTGAATGAAGCTAACCAATTGGCTTTGATCAGTGGGTAAGGAGCCTCCTCTATCTGAAAGAAGAAGAGGTCTGGACAGCAGGAGGCTTCCTCTATCTTGTTTCCTGGGACTCTCCTGAAGTTGCCAAGCACCCTCTCCTCTCTCTCTCTTAGACAATATGGCACTGGGGGTTTTTCTGCTTGGGTTAACTTCTAGCAGTTAATGGTCTTCTACTGTTTAATATACTTTAAAAATAAATGCTTACTACTAAAAATGGGTACAATCAATAGTCATTAATTTATTAGTAGCAATAATTTAGCTAAACCCAGGTGAATTCCCCAATATTTTAACTAGTTCTATCTAGTTACCAAATAATTTATATAACTCACACTCTCTTGTCCTAAGACTTCTCTTTATGATATTCAGTATTATATTGGGTGAAGTTTTGTATTCTTAAAATACACAAAGAATGTTGTAATTTGTCATTTTATCAGCTGAGTAGGGAAAAAAAAATCTGATTTCCTTTAATATAGGTTTTAGTGTAGCATCCAGATAATACATCTTGTTAATATTTTGAAAGACCTTGTTCATTTCCCATTTACAGTGTCAATTACATCTGCCCTTTTCTTTTATTTTCATTACCAATGTTGTATCAGAACCTTATTACAGTATACCCAGATTATTGAAATAATCTCCTAAATAATTTCATTGTCTATAATACTTCACCTCTAAAATTTCTTATTTGTATCAAGATGAGTTTAAAATTTCTTTACATGCTATTCAAACAGCTCAATAAACGTGAACAGTTATTGAATGCTGATTATAAATAACTAAAACTAATGATTCCGCAATTTGGCCCCTAATAACCTTTCTATACTTATATTTATAATATTTTCCTAAAAAGTATTTACTACTATATTCAAGTCATTTCTTTGTTATATAGTAGACAGTAAGACCTCTGAATATGCTTAGTACTTTCTCTTTTCCCCAATTTTAATCATGCAATTTACCCACAAGTGTTCTGATTAAAACCTTATCTATTTAGGGGCAGCTAGGTGGCGCAGTGGATAGAGCACCAGCCCTGGAGTCAGGAGTACCTGAGTTCAAATCCGGCCTCAGACACTTAACACTTACTAGCTGTGTGACCCTGGGCAAGTCACTTAACCCCAATTGCCTCACTAAAAAAAAAAAAACAACAAACCTTACCTATCCAAATTCCATCACACATCCTTTGTCACCCCACCTCATTTAGATTTCCTTGACCATGACTCTCCTGAGGGACAATTTCACTTTATACCTCTATTACTGAGCTTTTTCATCCCTTCCCTTTTTGATTTATATACATTTCTTTCTCCAAGTATATCATAAACTGTAATAAATAAGTTTTTACAGTAGATTTTTGTACATTACAGTATCTATCATAGTGTCTTAAATATAGTTTTCATTTAATAAACATTTGTTTAAAGAAAAAAAAATGAAAATTTGCTTCCAATAACTGTAGGCAGACTATACGTATACCTGTTAAAAGTTGGGAGGGGGAATTTTACTATGCACTACAGAGTGTATTGTAGGAAGCAAAATAAAAAAATGTTAATTAAAAATTCAAAGTCATACTTCTTTTATTTTCCATTTCTTCCTTTCCCTTCCTCTCTCTCTACCCTTTTCCCCCTCCCTCCCTTACTTATGTTTTTTCCTTTTTCCTTCTTTTATTCTTTCCTTCTTTCTTCCTTCTCCCTTCTTTTCTTCCTTCCTTCTTTCCTTCCTTCCTCCTTCCCTCCCTGCTTCTTTCTCTGTTCCATCCTTCCTCCTACCCTTACTTCTGTTCCTTCTTCATTTTTTCCTACCTTCTTTCTTCTATTCCCATTTGTTCTTTCTTTCTTTCCTTCTTTCTTTCTCTTTCTCCCTTCCTTTTTTCTTCCTAATTCTGTTCCTTCCTCTAATGTTTGATTAAATGTTACCCTTACATATACTCATGGCATTTTCTTACCTGTCTCTGAAATTTCTTATTGTTTACATTACTACATATCCCACTTCATCTCAAGTTTTGGTTTTTGAAGGAACAGTAGTACATTTAGTTCTGATTGTTGCATTTTGTAAATGGTTGTTACTTCAGGAGCCTGCATTGCCTTTGCATTTAATTTTCATTTTCAGTATTCCCTTGTAGCTATTATTATATTTTAATGAAAATGAGTTTGTGTTCAAAAGAATGGGAAAATAAATTATTATTAGGCTGGAGAATAACAGTATTGAAAAGCAGCAAGTGAGGGAATGAATGATATGCTAACTCTGTTCAAAGGGTAAGTTTTATATTTACATTCACACACTTTTAGTGAAGTTTAAATGTCATTTGTCTTGTAATTAATATCTCTTTCTTGGCTATTTTGATCAGGAATCAAAAACAATATTTCATTTTTTCTTCATTTTAGATATTTGATTTTTAAGTTCACTGGCATTATGAGTAAGGAAACAAGAGAAATTCTCTACATGTAAAGATACTGCCCCTATATTTTTTATGCTCAGAGTGGAAAAAAAGTTTTATTTCTGACATTCTTCTTAAAGACTCCTAATCAAATTTCGTTGTAGATTTTCAATTTTATTTTACCATTTAACACTCTGAAATACATTGAAATAAAGGTTCAAAACAATAAACAAGTAATGTAGACATGTATTTTTATTTTCTTTCATGTGCAATTATGAACATATGTGTAGTGTATACATGCACATACACTCAAAAAAGTGTGCATATATGCAAGTAGCTATCTAATATACACATTCTACAAAGGCTGATAGAATAACTAATCCTACAATTATAACCTATTTACTTTAGTGTTTATATGTATATATAAGTAAGAATGAGAATGTAAAATCTGAAAGCTATCAGAATATTGAATATTAGAAGTGGAAAGAATATTAGAAGAGACTTTTCTTTCAAACCCTTCATTTTATACAAAAAAAAAATTGATACTAGTAGTGACTTAATTCATGTTATGCTGACTGTATCATAACTGCTGAATCCTTACACTGAAATACCCTGAGTTGAGATACTGGTACTGATGCATAACAGCACTCTCAGTTGATCAGCTATTGCTCTCTTCTTAACTTTAATCCCTAAATACATTATGCATATGTGATATGTGGTAACCTATTTACATTAAGGAACTAAACTAAGAATGGTCAAAATAGAGAGTTATGTGGGTTACATAAAAAAGGAAGTCACTGAAAAAAATAAAGGTGGCAGCTAGGTGGTGCAGTGGATAAACCACCAGCCCTTGCCCTTAAAAAAAAAAATGGTCTGCACATTTATACTGTCCAGGAGTCCAGGACCAAAGAAATAAAGTACTGCTACAATCTCCCCTGATTAAACCACAAATGGAGTCTAAATTTAGTGTTCAGTTTTTAGGTCATATTTTAGGGAGACATCAATGCACTGGAAAGTTTGAAGAGAAGTGGAACCTGGATAAAAAAAAAATCCTCAAAGTCATACTGTATGTGAATTGGTTAAAGGAAGTTAGAAATTAATAAATAAAGAAAATGAAATAAAGAAAGAAAAGGAAGGAAGAAAAAAGAACAGCAGGAATAATTGAAGAAAAAAATAAATATTATTTACTAAGCACTTTTTTTTGTACTTGATGTTTGCTTCACATTGGGCATACAAATATAAAAAAGTACCAGGCTCTTCTGCAAAAATCTTACATTTTACTTATGAGAAAGTACTGTACATGAACAGGTGTATCCCTCTTACACACACACACACACACACACACACACACATACACATATACTCTATTCAGAAGTCCACAGGGATAGTTAATGGAGTCATACAGCTATTGGTTCACATGCACTTTACATTAATGGCAGTGTTGATTAGATTGTTGTTCCTAGAGATAGAGGGGGTATAGAGTATGAATTTGATGCTATAGCAGGTAGATATACACAGAGAATCATGTTAGGTCTGGATCAGAATAAATATAGTGAACTCTACCTAATCAGGATTTCAGGGACCTAGAAGGAACCAGAGAAGGGTTGGAGTTGCCTCTTAGAAGCTAATAGTAGAATGAAGAATCATGGGATAAATACACCTGGAAATTGTTGTGTTGCATCTCAGTCTCCTTAGAAAACGAGAAACTGTCATCATTCTAGAGCTTGGAATACTTCCTTCCCTTTGCATGGGTCTATCAATGGGAGCTTTAGGTGCTGATTGGAAATAATGTGTATCTCTGGCATTGAGAAATCTTCCCAGTTTCATCCCTTAGATGGTAGACACTGGGCCTAGATCTGCTAGACTTTTTTTTTACTTTTGATGATTGCAGTTTCTGTAATCAGCTTTGCCTCTGTATGTAATGACCTCTGTGCTAATAAACATCAAAATCTGTAATTGATTCGAGATATTTCAAGGGACTCTGAAGCTCACAAGATCAACTACCTATGAATCATGCATTCTTCTTCTTTTTCTCTTTTTTATTTATTTATTTCTTTTTTTTTAGTAACTTATTTAATTGATTTCTTTAAGATATTTAGCACAGTCCATGAAACACATTACATGGTATATAAACAGTTATTCCCTTGTTTCCTATAAAATGAAAGGGTTGGAACAATTGTTCTTATAGAATTTCTTTTTTTTTTCCTTAATAGTATTTTTTTCTTTTCCAGTTATATATAAAGATAGTTTTAAACATTCATTTTTGTAAGATTTTGAGTTCCAAATTTCCCCCCCTTCCCCTTCCCCAAGACAGCAAGCATTCTGATATAGGTTATATATGTATAATCATGTTCAACATTACTATACTGGTCACATTGTGAAAGAAGAATGAGAACAAAAAATATAAGAAAGAAAAACCAAACAAATAAAGTGAAAAAAAATTGTTTTGATCTGCATTCAGATTCCATAGTTCTTTTTTCTAAATGTTGAGAGCATTTTCCATCATCAGTCTAGAAATTGTCTTGGGACATCGAATTACTGAGAAGAGCTAAGTCTATCACAGTTGATCATTATGCAATGTTGCTGTTACTGTGAACAATGTACTTTTGGTTCTGCTCACTTCACTCAGAATCAGTTCACATAAGTCTTTCAAAGTTTTGGAAAACTGCCTGTTAAAATTTCTCATAGAACAATAGTATCCTATTACATTCATATACCACTACTTGTTCAGCCATTCCCCAATTCATGGGAACCCCTCAATTTAAAATTCTTTGCCACCACAAAAAAGATCTGCTATAAATATTTTTGTACATGTGAATACTTTTCTTTTTTTTTTTTGTTCTCCTTGGGATTAAGTCTGGGGATAAGTGACTCAGGTCATTCAACTCCTGAGAAGAATGACATAAGCTAAACAAAGTAAGACACCCCTCCCCCACCCAAAATACTTTCCCCCAGGTGCGTTTTAATCTCATCAGTAAACTCCTTTTAATTATCTAGACAAAAGGATTTGTCTCCACCTAAGACTTCTTTGACTCAGATGAATCTTACTTTCAAGAAGAACTTGATTTTGAGTTGGGAGAGGGAGGGAGAAAAGATTAAAAAAGAAGGAGAGATCCATGGGTCCCACAAGATATCAACTATTAATAATTATTTCTCACAGTACAAAAAATAGCAGCAATTTTTGCATTGGCAAAGAATTGGAAATTGAGGTATGATCATCAGTTGAAAAATGGATGAACAAGTTGTGGCATATAGTTAGGATGGAATACTATTATGTTATAAGAAATGCCTAGGGGTGGTTTCTGGAAACAAAATAAAAAATAACATGACAAGACCTAAATAAACTGGTGTGAAGTAAAATGAGAACAACCTAATAAATCATTGTACACAGTAACATCAATGTTGTAATGGTGATCAACTGTGAAAGGCTTGGCTACTCTGATCAATACTGTGATCCAAGATAGGTCCAAATTACTCATGATGAACAAAATGTTATCCACCTCCAGGGAGTGAACTAATGAACTCTGAGAGCAAATTGAAGTATAATTTTCATGCTTTATTGTTTTTGCTTTTCTTTGTAATATGTCTAATATGGAAAAATGTCATATATGATCTTACATATATACTTGATATCATTTTACTTGTCATTTCAGTGGGTAGGGGAATGAAGGGAGGGAGGGAGATAATTTGAGCATTGATTTTAAAAGAAAATGTTAAAAAGAAACAAATAATATATTTTAAAAAGAAACACATAAAATGTAAAAAGTAAGAGAGAAATCCATACAGAAACAAAGCATACAATATCACTTGAGATAGGATTTTATTTATCTTATTGTATGTTCACTTAAATTTTGAATGTGCTTTTATGGAGTATGTATGAAGACAAATTTCTAAGAACTCAACACTGTAGTAAATTGGCAACCCACTTACAAAGTATATTTAAGAAAGAATACAATTAAAATACTCATCAAAAGTCCCTTCTTTTCTACCCTCAGTGATTCAATATTTCCCATGTAATTGTGAAATGTATGCGTTTTTATACGTCAATAGATAGTTGATATACAGATGATCAATAGGCAGGTAGATAGATAATGGTATTGTTATTTTAATCTCCTGCATTTTCAAATGGCTCAGTTTGATGATGAAATGAGAAAAAAAGTACTTTTTAAAAAGAAGAAAGCATTTAATCAATTAGTGAAAAAATTAAGATATTGCTTCTCTCAGACATGAATAGTTTGATTCCTGAAAGGAACAGGAAAAGAATGTTGGCTTAATAAAAGAAAAAATGCCACTGTTATATAAGAAGAACACCCTACAAAACTAAATTTAGATTTCAGCAAAGCATTTGACCATAACAATTCAATCCTTTGCAAAAGATGGAGATGAGATGAAAGTAATTCTTAGAACTAGCTGAACAATTAAGCCTAAATAATGGTGATTTATGTGTCAGATTCAACCTATAAGATCTTCTGTACTGGAATGCCCAATGCCTGCTTGGCTATTTTTATCAGTTACTAGGATGAAGTCATGAATGACATATTTATCAATATATGGATACTACAAAGTTTGGAGGGATAATTAATTAATTACATCACAAAATGATTTTGACAGGCCTGAAATGATAAACAGAATCTATTAAGGTAAAATGTAATTGAGATAAATGTCTTATACTTGTATTACACACACACACACACACACACACACACACACACACACACACACACGGCAGCTACAAAGTAGTATTTTTGTAAAGAATGAGTAGATAATGGTTCTCGTGAATATGTCCTTGTGATAATCACAAATTTAGTATCTGTTGAGGGTGGTATAGAAATCAAGAATAAATATAAACTTTTAAATATGCATGTACACATACATTATACACTATATATACACAACAATATCTATACATATATAATAGATATAGAACTATGGTCATTGAAAAATTATATATATATATGTATATATACATATACATGTATACACACATATACATTTAGTTAGGAATCCTTGAAGAATAATAAAGACTCTGGGAAGAAACTTGCCAACGGAAGAGTTAGCACTTTGATCATTCCCTTGTCTTTAGCTTACTACTGTTAAGGGGTCCCCTGAACTTGTTTTCTTGAGTTGCCCTATTTTGGCAAGGTATTGCTTTCCATTCCACCCTCTCCCAAACTGTTGCAATTCATAAATATACAAGCTTCTGTTGGGATTGTGAACTACTTAGTATAAAGGGTTTTTACATGGATGTGCCTTTCTCGCGTAATAAATCAAGTTATTACTCACATCCCATGGTGTTTTAATACTTGGTTAATACCACATTAGAGAATTAGAGGAATTTCCCCTTGGAGAATATTTTGTAATCTCTTTCTTTGTTGAATTGAGATAACTCACTCCCAGTGAGAGAATTTTTTCATTGTATGTATTATTTGGCATCTTTTTCTCTTTACAACCACTCTGATTTCATACTATATTGGTTTGAATAAATGGTTTGCTTTGCTATTCATCATGGGTGGTCTTCATGTAACTGGAATTTGGAGAGAAGGGAGCAAAGCTTTTGATCTATAACTAGGGGCACTACTACTTTATAAAGAAATAGATATAAGGAACATAAAATTATTTCCCCTAGACAAAAAAAAAATGGAGACATAGAGATAGAATTCTTTCTCAATTAAACTTCTCTAAAGTAAACTGAATGGTCTCCTAGCCTCAATCTTCTTTCCCCCTCCCGGCAATAATCAATGTCTCCCTTGAAGAGAGAATCTATCCCAATGAGCCACTCTTAGGCAGGGCTATATGGACACACAATTTACAGGGATAATGCACACACTCCCTACATGTATAATCTGCTCTCTTGGTTCTTTTCACTTCCCTCTCCCTAGCTCCATACAAGTAATTTTCAGGGTTCCCTGAGACCACTTATTTTATAAATTCTCACAGCATGAAAGTAAACCCATGTACCATAATTTGCTCAGCTGTTCCTCAGTTGATGGGCAGACTCTTATTTTCTCATTCATTACTACCATAAAAAGAACTACTAAAATATTTTATTACATATAAGTTCTTTTCCTCTTTCTTAAACTAATACTGTCTTAGTTTGAATTAAAAGAATCAATAGAATCTACAATGAGGGAAGTGTTCTATACTTTACTCAGGGTAGAACCTAACAAAAATTCTATGTTCAGTACTCTGACCTAGAATTTTTTGGAGAAAATCTTTGATAAACTAGTGTGAGATTTAAAATTGACTATAAGAGCATTAAACTTCCCCTTTAACTTTTTTCCTTATATATCTCCCAGACCACTAAGAAAAGAAGCCTCTGAGTTTTAATCAGTGAGAGATTAGCCTTTATTGTTTAGACAACAAACAGGTGATACCAATTAGGGAAATAGGAAAGTAGAAATACAAATGAATAATCTTACATCTAAGCTTAGTCTATATTGTTTTATAAAACTCACCGAATCCCCAAACTGCCTGCCAGAGCTGATCACCAGAACGCGCCGTCACCGCTAAACTCAGAAGCTAGAGTGTGCAAGAACGAGAGCCAACTTCCCTCCGTTTTAAGTTGGCGTCCTGGAAGTACGGCATGCTTGGCCAAGCTCTCCAGGCAGCAGCAGGTGGAGGGCTGTTCGTCAGTCTCCTCCCCAAAAGGGTGGTTCTTCAAAAGCCAATTCAGTAGTATGCTTTCAACTCTCAAATGATTAAACTAAAACTTCTGTTTTTTACCACACTAGTGTTTGTACAAAATGTGGGGAAGCAAAATAGTGAGAGAAGTGGAGATCTGAGCATCTAATTATAAATTGAAAGAAATCAGAAAACTTTGTGGAGAGGTAATAGTAATGAGGGGAGGGCATGACTGATGTCACAAAAATTTTAGGTATTGTATATAAAAGACAAACTGAAATTTATTTTAACGAAGTAGATTATAGTTGCCTATAAGAAAATTATTCTGATTACTCTGATATTTGTAAGTGGAAGGAGCTGCTTTGGTAGGTACTGATGTTTTCCAAATTTGTTTCAACAAAACCTAGTTAATCACTTGTCCACTTATATGGAGTTATTTTGCTCCTACAGCTGGGACAACATGTGCTCTGAGGTCCCTTTAATCTCTGGGCCTTTATAAGTATATTTATAACATTTTTATTACAAAAAGAACAACCTGAGATATAAACATTAAGATAAATAACATGATCACTATCTTCTATAATTTTCTTTCAGATGGCTAAACATACCAATATCTTTCATGGCAAATGTAAAATTGATGCTATAGATTATGACTTTACTCAAAATTATATTTCTTCGAAGAATGAAGTATATTATTATTTCTATGTATGTATTTGGGACATAAAATACAGTACATGTTAACATATTCAGATTACTTTAATGCAATAAAACTTGATATACATAACAGTTAGATTATGGTCATTACAAATACACCGAATAGACTCAAAACTGAAAATAAGATGAATGCTAGTGAAAGAATCTCTAAGTTAGATCTATTGATAAAAGATGGCATTTCAGGGTATCTAGTTCTATTGTTGGTATGGAGGGGACTTCACTTAATAATTAATTGATTAAGAATCAATATTTTGAAACTTCAACTGATTTATCATCTTATCAGTAAGAATTCTCCCTTCACCAATGTAGATTGCAAGCAAACAGGAAACAGAGGTCACAGAGAGAGAACTCTTATCTACCACTGGCATCCAACTAAAGTTAAGAGAACAAGAATTCTCCTGAAATGGTAAGAATACTAGCATACACTTTGTCGATTTATGAGATGACATGACTAAGGATTGTACTGTGGGCAGATACAGATGGGTTGTGTTTTGCATCTTTGAAAGAAGTATCAACCAATAAGAATCATTCTCCTGAAGTATAGAAGCTCTATGAATGATAACAATATTTTTAATTGCTATAAATGTCTAAATTTAACATGGTAGGTAGGAGAAAATCATCATTCTTTTACCCCAGAAATATCTAACTGGCAATGCTACAGTTCCTAAGCATTTTGTCATCAGATGTGACTAATGTCACTTCTGGATGAGTTTTAACTTTTCTATTTTAATTCACATTAGGTGGAAACTTGACATAAAAGTTCCCATTGGAGAGGCATTTGTTTTACAAAATTGCATTTAAGTTGGTTCAACTGCTTAGAAATTAAAGAACCACTAGGAATGAATTGTCGGCATATTCTGATGACATCCAGAACCCACATCAAAATTGTTCATTCCATTTGAATTAGGCAGATAAGTCTTGGTGGGGGGGACAGAGGGAACTTCCTGAGATTTCAATTAGACCTTCAACAATTAGATTTCAATAAGACCTTCAAGGTGGATTCAAAGATTACTCAGCATATAAACTATTTACCACATGTAGAATTCCTCCTATTGTTAGTATGTAGTTTTAGAATATTTTTCAAGCTTTAGCATAATACAAAATCCTGAAAAATGGAAATGGGCAACACAATACAAGTGGCAGATGGATAAGGATCTGTGGTTGTAAAACGAGTATCTTCCTCAGCATAGCACCAATATATTAAATTTCACTTTCCTTGATGTATTGCCATTTCCAAAGGACCTTGGGAGGGAGACAATTGGCAATGAATAAAAGCTTTACTTAGATTTATTGTTCTTTCTTAGGGTTTAATTACTTCTATTACTTTTAAGTGCAACTGAGAAATCATTTGGCTTTGTTCAGCTGTCTTGTAGGGTTTTGTTCATGAGATATAACTTGTTTGTTATCCTTTTAAAATCACTAGTAAAACTAGAAAAACCTATGTGTAGAACAATGGCTTCTGATGTTTCAATTGAACTAAAAAGAATTATAATAGCTTATCTTCTATTTATTCTGAGCAAAATATCCTTTGAATTAATAGACTTTTATAAGACAGTTTATATCTTTGGCTATTAAAGAACTAAAGCATGCAAGGAGAATATGAATGAAACTGATAATTAGTACTGCAAGGACATTCTTGTCACTCTAGTCCTCACACTAATTTCATGGGTTTTCCATAGCTACTTGATTAGGAATGTCTGGAATCACTTTGTAATTGTCAACTGTGCCTACAGAAGAGACTGACCTTCATTCACTTAAAATTCTAGAAAAACAGGGTTATGTGCTATTCATGGAACTATTTATCCCATCTCCCACGTCCATGTCTTTTACTAGGCTATCCCCTATGCTTGAAATTTCCTCCTGTCTTACTTACAGTTTTTAGAATCACTAGCTTTCTTCAAAAATCAGCTTATGGATACTTACTAATGAAGACCTTTTTCTAATCCCCTACATTTAGTGTTTTCTCTCCCTCCTTAAATTATGGTATTTGGAGTTAATAGTTTATGCCCTAGACACACCAAACAAAATATACATTCTTTAAGGATAGAATATGTTTTCTATTTTGGAATTCTATCCTAAGTACTTTTCATAGTATTTTTATTCAATAAATACATATTCTTACTCAATCAGCAAATATTTACTAAGTAGGTACTATGTGTCAGATACTCTATTAAGTGCAAGGGGACACAAAGAAAGGCAAAATTGAGATCCAGCTCTCCGAATTGATAATCTTATGGGGGAACTCAAAGTCTAATGAGAAATTGGATACAATTTGTATTTTGAATATGAAATAACAAAGATGACAAAGGGAGACAGAGTGATGTGAAACACAATATATTGGATTGGGAGCCAAGAGATTGGAGTTGTACTAATGGATTTGCCATTATCTATCCATGCAAACTTTTTGGGAAACAACTTCATAGAATCATATAATTTTGGATCTACAATGAATTATTGATAATTATTTTATAAAATTATTAAATGGACTCAGAAATTCCTGGTTCTTTGGATCTTTGCAGGAACAACCAGCATTGGCAACAGGAAACCAAAAGTTAATCACATTTTAATAAGTTACAGAGACAAGTAACAAAAAGTGGGAAGGGATACAGAAGCAGACTATACAGCTCAGGGATGGGAGGAATGGAATAGGAAAGGGAGACAGTATGAGGAAAAGCATAGGGAAGAGGAGAGGCAGAAAGTATGATTTATGTAACCATATATTAAAGTTGGGAGTACTAGGCACCATGGATCTGATGGAGATGGAAGAGTGTTCAAGTGAGGGGGTAGGAATATGAGGTCTCATTTTAATAAGATTTATGGAATTTATAATGTCCTATCTGTGCCACCTTGAAATTTGTTTATGAACATGTCCAAATTCTCTCAAAATTATCAGCAAAACTTCAAAGTCATCCTCTCAAAATTATCAGAAAATTTTTGATGTTCTACTGGTCTGGAGCTGTGAAGATCTGGATTTGGTCTGGAATTTACATATCATAGGACGAGAAACCTTCACAGCAATTTCCAAATGGCTTTTCCTGATGCAGTACACATTACCAGAATGTGAATTTTGCCTAATATATGATAAAATTTATAAATTATGTTCATTTGATCTTTGGAATGGTTTGACTTCTGAGTTCCCCTTAGCAATCTTAGTTCTTGCTATTTCTCCTTTATACTAGCTACTTATAGCTACTTATAAACTTGATTATACTACTGAATAGAAGGATATGTGTGTAGGGTAGAAAGATTGTCAGGGAAACTAAAACAAGATGCAATTTTAACACAAACCCAAAAGTTTACTCTTTATTGTTTTACAGATATGGAAATAAATGTCCAGACAACTCTAGAGATATAGCTGTCTTAATAAATGATAAGCACTCTGATGTGTTCTCTCATTCCCTACCACCTTCTTTTGGTCTCCAAGGCCTGTTAATTCTATTAGGAAGTATCTCTTTCCTAAATCTTCAACTTTACACCTTTTACTACTCCTATTTTTGCTCTCTGGAGTTAAGCCAAATGAGTCATTTACTGTCTCACATGACTATGCTTTAAATATTTGATAGAAACTACCATTTTTCTAAGTCTTTAGTTCTCCAGTAAGTCAGAAAATAAACATTTATTAAGCACCAGCCATATACCGTTCATGTGCTAAGTGCTTGCTAAATATCCATTGTTCCTTCATACAATAAGAACTAGAGATCCTCCATAGTCTTGCCATATGTTACTCTGGATGCTCTACAAGTTATTAAAGTTCTTCCAAAAATGTGAACTAAACAAAACTCTTGATGGTGTTTAACTAGGTTTAATGTACTCCCTTATTTCTGTTTCCCTTAATGATGATATGTATATTGAATTTGATGTTTAAAAACTTTTTTTTTAAATGGGTCTTGTAAAGTCACAGTATATTTCTTAAGTCCTTTTTTTTGTTTGGAAACAATGTATTAATTATTGGCTGTAAGGGGTTATAGTGGGGGAAAATTCCAATAATTCCATGATTCTATCATATTTCATATCTTTTTATCTATCTATCTGTGTAGTCATCCCTTTTCTTCAAGAGAATTTATAACCTTTAATAGCTGTGGTAACTATACAGAAATCTATCTCAGAAAAGATGAAGAGAGTCTGGCTGTTGTCCCCCAACACTATAAAAGTAGGATGGAAATGAAAGAGAATTCTTAGGTCCAAGGGCTAGGTCAAGATTCTGAGAATGATTCTGACCCACCTGTGCATGCTAAAGAGCATACAGCACATAGATAATGTAAGAGGTAGTGAAGGAATAAAATTGGGTGATTGAGGGATTGCAGGAATCATGGTGGCAGTTCCAAGGCAGAAAGGAGCACTAGCTCTTATGGTTACAGGGAAGAAGGGTCCCTGGTGGCAGTTCCAGGGCCAAGAAGTGGACAGTTATTTGTGGCTGTAGGGATCAGGGGCTCTTTCTGGATAAAGACCAGAAGGCAGAACAGGAGAGCAGTGACTAGTCATCTCCCTGACTCACATTACCTTTGTAGTTCTGGAAACACAAGCATGACAAGCCTGAAGCTTGGGAGAGTGCCTTGCCATTACAAGGTGAGTAGAACGCAACTCTAATATAGAGTACCAAGCCAATAAATAAGGTGGAAAAATTAGTGAGAAACCAAAAAAAATATTGACCTCCATGCAGATAAAGTTAGATGATACTGTGATGTCTAAAAAATCTAACATGTGGTCACCTTAAATTAGAAGCTTTAGCATTAAGCATTTGTTAAAGTATATTACATGTTAGCAGAGAGAAAGAGAGAGAGAGAGAGAGAGAGAGAGAGAGAGAAACAGCCTTCATCTAGCTATCTAAGAGAGAGAGAGAGAGAGAGAGAGAGAGAGTGTCCCTGCTGCCAACAGCCAGTTCCTGAAGGAAAAGACCCAAATCCCTACCTGCTTTTCCCAGAAGCCCCCTGTGAATCAGGAAACAGGCCATCCTCACACACAGCTCCAAGCTGATTGAATGGTAGCAATGATTGACACGACCCAGAAGTGGTAGACAATAATCCCAGATGCCAATCAGACCATTGAAACTCCAGAAAGGTCACCTCATGCTTTCTCCTCAGGGCAGAACTTCCTTGCAATGTCTTTCTCAGCAGATTGGTGGCACACTGATTCTCAAAATACTTGAATTAACTGTTTGTTTGGTTTTTGGGGTTTTTTTGTGAGGCAATTGGGGTTAAGTGACTTGCCCAGGGTCACACAGCTAGTAAGTATCAAGTGTCTGAGGCAGGGTTTGAACTCAGGTCCTCCTGAATCCAGGGCCAGTGCTCTATCCACTGCACCACCTAGCTGCCCCTTGAATTAACTGTTACATGTTGCAGGAAGCCGCTGGTTATAATTCCTGGCCTTAGCTTTACTTTTAGGATGCTTTCTGTCATGCAGAGTGTGAGAATTGGAATGACACCCCCTGCTGAGAGGGACATTGTGAGCTCTAGCCTGAAAAGAAATCATGTGACTTTAGCATCTGGAAGTGATGTTTGCCACCCTGTGGGTCCTGTCAATCAGAGCTACCAACCAATTAGCTTGGAGCTCTATGTATGTGGATGGGACTGTTTCCTGTTTCACAGGAGGCTTCTGGGAGGAGCGAAGCCTTTTTTCATGGTTGATCAGGGGCTTGGCGGCAGAGACAGGCAGAGCAGGCAAATCTTGTACTTTAACCACGTGTTTCTCTTTACTAACCCCTAATATATTTAATAAATACTTAATGCCCAAAGATTGGTGTTATACGTTTTCTAATTTAAGGCTACCACTCATTAGATTTTAGACATCATAGCTAGAATTTTAGGCCCTTACAAGAGTTATACTGAGTTTTAAATTGACATTTCTCATCACTGGCCTGTACCCCTTCTCCACCTTTTATTATTGGATCCATTTTCTGATTTAGTCTTTTTCAGTAGGTTGAATGGAATTAGCATAGACCCATTGCCAGCCTCACTTCTTAACCAGATATTTGATTATTATCTTTAAAAAAAAAAAGAATACTAAGTCATTTTTATATAACACTTTTAAAGTATTCAAAGTACTTTGTACATGATATCTTATTTCAAAACATCATCTGTTCTTTGGAATTATATTAATGCCATTCATATAAGCAGTTGATTTCCTTTGTGCTTTTATATTCATGTATCCTACTTTTAATTATTGGACTTAATTAGAGTCCTCGAGGAAAATTAGAATTTAGGTGAGTATCTGAGAATTACAGGAATCTGGGTCAAAGAGCAAATGTCATGGGTAGGCATAATCCATCAAAGTTATGTATTATGGGGCTGAATTGCTTCCCCCCATACTTATAAATTGTTCCACTGCAGAACTGTTAAGACTTTATTGTAAAATGATCTGTAGTTTAGCTTGACTCCCCATCGTTTTAACTGAGATCTGTGAGATTTTGAAAGGTCAGTAACCAACGGGTTTGTCATTTGATACATAGGTGACTTAAAATAAATCAAAACAAGGAGTAGAAAAAAGTGTTTTTTAAATGAGAATTGTGGAGTGCATTTCCAACTGGGAAGAGTTTTATACTCCAGTTCACTATAAAATGTAAGGGGAGGTGAGGGAGCTGAAAAGAGCTGTAGGGTGCTCCAAGATATTAAAGAGGCAAAATAGAATTTGTAAAATGCTCCACAAAAGATTGAAGTCGTTTCCCTAATGTGGATTTTTTAGCATGTGAGAAATTATCCCAGCTCCTATGGCATGACTAAAAAGAGGGAACGTCCCAGATAATGGGAAAGCCTCCTGGGGTCCAAGATAATAATGCAGAAAGGATAACAAGATGGAAGGGCAAAACAATTTTCACATTAACTCTTGAAGGGGACAGTTTGCTTTCCCAAGGAGGATTGACTTTTTCTTCTGTAAATGCTGATGTTCAGCTCATTTTAAATTGGACATTTAGGGATTTTAATAGTGTTCAGCAATAAAATTTCAAAAGAAATAGAGCTTGTTTCTGTATAATTCTTTCAGAGTGATGATGGGAATTTATATTTTCTCCTAATACTAGTTCTTCTAGTACAGTATTGTCCACATAATTAATACCTAATAACTAATTATGGAATGTATAATAGAAATTTTGTAAGCACCTTTCGCTACCACCTAGAGTGGGAAAACTCCCCTGCTCATTGTTCTTGTTGGTGCTCTCTTTTTGTCAAACTAGATTATATTTATTGATCCACTTAAATGCCTATTTAAATATACATTTAAAATTCAATGTTGGGGCAGCTAGGTAGCACAGTGGATAGAGCACCGACCCTGGAGTCAGCAGTACCTGAGTTCAAATCCGGCCTCAGACACTTAACACTTACTAGCTGTGTGACCCTGGGCAAGTCACTTAACCCCAATTGCCTCACTAAAAAAAAAAAAAAATTCAATGTTACATCTCTGTAGGGGAATAGAGATTTTTTGAGGGCAGAATCTGTTTTTTGGGGTTTTTTTCCTTCTGTATTTTTATTCCCATAGGCTAGGACAATGCATTGTATACAGTAGATGCTTATTATATAAATGTTAGAATCAATTGAATTGGATAGTGACAGAGAACTGTCTTAAATTTCAGAAGCAGATATCATTGTTTTCCCCAGTTTAACAAAGTTCCTTGCAAATAATTTAGCCAGTTTTTAAAAATGAATTGAATGTTATAAGATTATAAATTTTAGTAGTGATGGCACACACTGGCTATGCAATCAAAGACCTTTATTGCTTTAAAGTTATGTCTTATCTGTTTGCCAGGCATAATCTCTTTCTCATCAAAGCTCTCTGTCTGTTTAGGATGCAGCTGTAGGATTAGGCTTTCCCCTTGTCAGTGAGCCTCTTTTGGTCAACCAAGTATTTTGTCCTTTATCTATTGTTTTGTCAGAGGCATAATTCCGCAATATCTTATTTCACTCTGATTAAAGGTGCTTAGTGGCAAACCGAAACATATATTCAGGTTGGAATTGTCACCAACTGAAAAAGTTGGAGTCCTAAAATATATAAAACAGAGATATTCCAAATGACAAATTGTTCTTAACTATATATATCTTCTTCCTACTTGAATTCCACAGTCTCTGAAAATTTCTATACCCTTAATTAAATATATATGCTTTACTCACTAGTTAAGGTATATAAGAGTAGCTGGAAAGTTTATAGCATTTTAGGGCATGGCTTTCACTTGATGTGTTGTCTCATAACTTATCAGGAAGGGCTTTCATTATCTCTATATTGTAGACCAGGAAGTTTAAGCTGAAATTAAAAGATGTTCAGTGATTTTTCAGTTTCATACACTTAGAATGTACTTCAGGAAAGATTCAAATCCATATCTTAGTTCTAAGTAAAAGACATGATCACAATACTACTCTGCCCTCTAGGTTGAGAAGAATCTTTAAGATTTGTAGTGTAGTGGAAAAGGCTCTTGGTTAAGAGCAGAAATTGAGGTTATAAAACTGATTTTGTCACTGTCTAGAACTGTGATGTTGGGAAAATGATTACATTTCACAGGTCCTCAGTATCCTCAATTAGGAAAAAAGGGAACAGGAATACATGATCTCTTCTAGCTCTATAATTCTATGAAAAGATTTGAAGTTCAATTACAAGTTCACTTATTCATCAAAATGTCAAAAACTTTCAATATGTATAAAAATTAAAGAACTATTTTATGAAGCCAAATTTTTATTTCATTTCCTTAATATAATTTACATAGTATATTAAAGTGCATTTTTTTGAAATTCTATGAAGTTTTCTTTTTGAATAGAATCAAGGAAGAAACACCTTCTAAATAATTTAACTTTCAGTTGTTTTCACCTTTCAAAAGAATTATTTAGAGGATTTGAAATCTCTTGTAATGAAATTAATTTTTTCCAGAAAGAATTTTGGCCCTTGAATTATCTTTGACTTGATAATCTCAGCAGCTTGACATTCAATCTAAAAAATTGAGTTGGGGACAATTCACAAAAGAATTTGTCACAACAAAATAACATTATAAATCTCAATACAACCTTTCCACCTGTCAACATGATTCATTAGTTATTATTTCATTACTTGCTGTAAGTCACTGAAATATACCCAAGGACCTGGGCAGGAGATGGGAGAGTTTATGAAAGACAAATCTAGTGTGTGTCTCAAAGAGAAGTGTGTCTTACCTAAACGAAAGTGTGTTGGGGTCAGCCCTTGTTCTGGGCTTAGTTTTGGAAAAGGTTTTTCAAGGTGGAGAGAGATTTTTTTCTTCCCTAAGTACCTGAGATAAAATGAGAAGATCTTGAAAACAACATATTAACACATATGAAGGTAAATGTTTAATAACCAAATTTCTGGGGGGGAAAATCCATGTGTCAAAATTTTAAGTATTCTCTCCTCTATTAAAATTTTCTTCCTTATGTATGTAAAATAGGCAACCAACAAAACAACAAATCAAACTTTGATTTGTAACATTTGCTGATTTCCAAGATATAAATGCTCAAACTCAAAATTTACTAAAGTTTTTTGAGACCTGTTATGAGCTAGCTCCAGTACATCTCTACTATCAGTAGAGAAATTTGTATAATAAGCCTCATAAGCTTAACATCAATATCTACAAATTCTAGAAGACATAAATACATTCTCCATTTCTAAACACTTGGAAAAAGAAAGGTCAAAATGTTTCGGTCCAAAAGGGTTAAAAAACACTCCTCAGACTATAAAAAACAAAAATAACAAAACACAAGTTGGTAGTTTATGCTGTTGGCTTCAGATGGACTGTTTTCACATAAACCAGCTTTGATCAACTGAATTAATTGAATAAAACATTTGAAAGAGGGCAATCCACTTCAGCATATTACTTTTGCATATTGTTTTGTATTTTGCTTAGCATAGATGGATGTCAAGGTCCCTACTAACTTTTCAATTGCTTCAAAATTATAATGTTTGCTTGTGCTAAACCACATGGGGCAAAGCTAGTAGCAATAGATGATAGTTGGAAAGAGGAAAATTTAGGCTTTCATTAAGGAATAATTGACTTTAAGTTAGAGTTCTCTAAAAGCAGAATGGACTGCCTTACAAGGTAATAGGTTTAACTTCATTGGATGTCATCAAAGAAAGATTAGATGGTCACTAGTAGGGCATGTTGCAGAGGGGATCTTTTTTAAGGTACAATTTTGTCTCAATGACCTCTGGGTCACTCCACAAAAATCTGTGATTTCAGTATTAATTCATTTGAAAGTATTTTTTTAAATTTTTTTTTGGTCAGGCAATTGGAGGTATGTGACTTGCCCAGGGTCACACAGCTATTCAGTGTCAATTATCTGAGGCCAAATTTGAACTCAGGTACTCCTAAATGCAGGGCCGGTGCTCTATCCATTGTGCCACCTAGCTGTCCCTGAAAGTGTTTATTAAGTACACATTCCATTATTATAAATGAAAGGCATTAAAGAGGCACTAGAGGGGCAGCTAGGTGGCACAGTGGATAGAGCACAGGCCCTGGAGTCAGGAGTACCTGAGTTCAAATCCAGCCTCAGACACTTAACACTTACTAGCTGTGTGACCCTGGGTAAGTCACTTAACCCCAATTGCCTAACCAAAAAAAAAAAAAAAAAGAAAAAAAAAAGAGGCACTAGAGTAAACAAAGACAAAGATGTCATTCCTGCCCTAATAAACATATTACAATAAAGAGAAAAGCCTCCTCAGTAGGAATTAGAATAAGAGTGAACAAGGGTATAAATTGCTATAGTGGAGCAGATTTGTTTAATGAAAGGTTGCATTTATTATGAAGGGGAAATTAAGGAAATTAAAACATTTTGGACTCCACACAAATAAGCAATATCTTCAGCAGTGCAGCACAATCAGAAGGAAAAAAACAAAATGGCAATTCAGCTCATTTCCAATATTAAAATAAGAACAACAACAATTATAATTACATAGCAATTAACAGCATTTGAAGCACTTTATAAATACTATCCCACTGTCCTCACAATAATCTTAAGAGGTGGGGGTCATTATTATCTCCATTTTACAGATGAGAAAACTATGCAGAAAGAGATTAAGTAACTCGCAAAGTACCACAGAAGTAGTGAATTTCTTAAGCTTCATGTTAACTCAATTTATGAACTCAGAATATTATCTTAAGAATCAAGCACTGCTTTCATTTTTTGCTATTTGTATTTGCACTGCCTTGTGTAATGAATGATACTAAATCAAATTCAGTTGAAATGAAATAAAATACAACTTTTATTCAGTCCTTCGAATGGAGCCATACAACAATGAACTCACTGAATCTACCTTAGGATAGACATATTTTTCAAACTTGGTCATATTCAGGATTTATTTTCATTTTTTTGGATAATATCATCATGTTTAAAACAATTTGTTAACTTTTGACTCATTAACCTTTGCTACTTTGGTTTGATTGCAAATAGGTACAATGCATCTTGGTAGTGTAAGTTAAAGATTCTAGATTATGGAATAAGGAGACTTAGGTTTGAATTTAGTCTCTTCAACTTCCTGCCTGGGTGAGCCTGCACAAGTGATTTAGTCTCCTTAGGCCTCTGTTTCTTCATATGTATAAAGTCAAATTTGGACTAAAAAACCTCTGAAATTCCTTCCAGTTCAAAATCTATTATTCTGGAAAGGCAATATTGACAAGGTGTTGAATTTGGAACCAGGACAGAGGAAAAATGGAATCATTCATCAGACATCAACTGGGTGACCTGAGCAGATCAATCTCTGTGTCTTAGTTCCTTGTTAGATGAGCTCATCACTTCTTTATTTTTAAATAAAAAACAATTTCATTTATAGTTTTGGGTTCCAATTTTTATCTCTCTTTCTCTCCCTCCCCCAACTGCTCCCTGAGGTGGCAATCATATATGGATTATACTTGTATGGTTATGTAAAACATTAACATATTTTTCATTTTGTACAAGAAAACTTGATTAAAAGAAAAAAAATGAAAGAAAGTGAAAAATTGTGTGCTTCAGTCTATTCCATCAATATCAGTTCTTTCTTTGGAGGTGGATAGTATGTTTCATCAATAGTCCTTTGGGATTATCTTGGATCATTGTATTGTTGAGAATAGTCAAGCCATTCATAGTTCTTCATCAAACAATATTGCTGTCTCTGTGTACAATGTTCTCTTGGTTCTGCTCATTTCACAATACACCATTTCATATGTGTCTTTCCAGGCATTTCTGAAGTTATCTTATTTGTCATTTCTGATAGCAAAATAATATCTCATCGCCATCATATACCATAGTTTGTTTAGCCATTCCCTAATTGATAGGCATGCCTTTGATTTCCAATTCTTAGCCACCACAAAAAGAGCCGCTATAAATATTTTGTACAAATAGGTCTTTTTTTTTTCCTTTTTGGAGATATCTTTGGGATATAACCCTAGCATTGGTATTGCTGGATCAAAGTGTATTCAAAGTTCTAGAACCCTTTGGGTATAGTTCCAAATTGCTCTCCAGCACTGACAGTGGATCAGTGTCCCAACTTTCCCACATCCCCTCCAACATTCTATATTTTCCATTTTTGTTATATTTCCCACTCTGATAGGTGTGAGGTGATACCCCAGAGTTATTTTCTCTTATCATTAATGATCTAGGAGCTCATCACTTCTAAACTCATCACTGTGCTGCTAACTCAAGTCTTGGTAGATACCATCCACCCCAGCCTCCTCTCCCCTCTTACTGGAGGACAGGAAGGTGTATTGCCAAACTTCTCTCAGTACCTTTGGTTTTTAGAGACCAGAAATCAGACTCAGTTCACTCCACTTTGCATCTGATTCTCTGCCTGGTTTTAACTCCACAGATCAATTTGACCCTGCTCCAAGTACACCTGGTGTCCTCTGTTTCTGCCCTGCCACCCCCACCATCTTCCTGACTCCTTTTGTGTGTTGTCTCCTCTTTTAGAATATAAGTCCTTCAGGGCAGGGACTGAAATTCTTTTGTCATGTCCCCAATGTTTAGCACAGTGCCTGGAACAAAGTAGGGTATTAACAATTGTTTATCATGTTGGATTGGATTGGGATGAAAATATTGCCTAGCTCCTACCTTACAGGGCTATTCTGAGTATGAAGGAACATAACATAAATAAAGTTCTTTAAAAACCTAAAGCTCTCTCTAGTTATCAGTTTCTTTTTCAAAGTGGTTTCGTTCTTTTTTTGAAATTCTCAAAACATGACATGAATGCAGTGTTCTCTCTGTTTCTGTCAATCAGAGTTTTTTTTTCTTTTACCACCTGTGCCATAGACACATGGAAATCTGAATTATTACATAATTTAATAGTTTAAACATTAATAAACAGCTTGTTAAGGCCAAAAAAATGGTGCAGTTTGGTTCATGTTGGTTAAATGATGAAGGAACTTTCAATCCAATACTTCCAGGCAAGAAAACCTTGTAAAATAAAAAACACATAAACCAAATTCTAGGGACAATTTCATATTATGTCATATTAAGTTGCCATATGAAGCATTATTTTTTATAAATTCATTAAGAGAGTTATAGCATTGTCTTTTGAACCACAATTATATAAGATTACATAGCTACATATTGAACTGTTACAACATGCATTTAATGAAATTAATGAAATATGATTAGCACTTTGCACCTAAAATATCATTTTAATTTCACAAGTATATGTAGGCTCTAATCAACTACACAGAATTACAAAAGTATAGGAACCATGTGTTTTTTTTCTATTTAATTGAATTATCTTTATAAGACTATTTAACTATTCTTAGTCATAGCTTTGTTATGTCTTTTATTTTAATTTTTATTATTTTATCAATATATATTTTAATTTTAATCCTTACTCTTAACGAGTCAGTGGACATGGAATGTTGTTTCCTAAATATCACCTTGGTAAAAAATTTTTTGTTGAAATATCTAAATTTTCGTCATGTTATTTGGTTAATTAGCAGCACCTATCATTTCACCCCCTCAAAGATGGTATATAGGATATTTAGGTTTGAGACTTTTATTTTGTCTAGACAGATTCAAGGAATAAAATATTTTAATAAGATTATTTATTTTACCTATATATGTCAATTAAATGATAATAGTTTATTAAATGGATTGACAACTGATTAAAAATGAATTTATTAGTAGCATGGTGTAGTGGAAAGAATACTGAATGTAATGAGATGACTTGAGCTGAAAAATCAGCCCTAGTCATCTTATTATGAAAGCTTAATCAGATTTTATTTGAGCCTTAGTACCTTTATACATGAAATAGCAATGACAATATGAGCATTATACATGTCACATAAATGTTGTGAGTAACAAATGAAATAAAATTCCTTTGTAACCATAAGATGTTTTATGATTTTAAACAATTTATTTTTCACTTTCTTAAAGTGTGTCATCCATTGTCTCATATGACCATTGTATAACATGATATTCTGTCCTAGGCAAGTGCTTTGTATGAAAAAAAGAAATCATCACTTTGGGAATGTCTTTCTCTGATGATTAGCTAAAATGGTCTTTAGAGAGTATAATAATAATAATAATAATAATTAATAAATAAATAAATTTCTGAAGGTCATAATGAAGGTTTTTTCTAGTTTGCTAGAATCCGTCCAAAAGTTTGGATCACCTGCCTTATTTAGCTTTGGAAAAACCAGGATCTCTTACACATATTTCTGAGTAATCAGAAAACAACTATATTTTTGTAAGCTATCACAATCATTCCCATTTTTCTCATCTTATTTTTTCTTAATAAGTGCAGAGAGAAAAAATACCATAAGAAGTTACTATTATATTATTATTTATGTATATCCAGTGTAGGGGCCAAATTTATTATGCGTAAATTGGAAGGCTCACCATAATATTGGAGTTCAGAAAATAATGAGGATCTCTAGGTCCAAAGGTTCCTCCCTTCCAAACTGCCTTTTTTAGTTATTTCTCCCAAGCTAATAAGAAAGGAGATTAACAACATCTTTTCCACAAACCAGGTTTTATTAATGGGAATAAAATTTACAACAAAGATGATGTTAATAAAGCCAGGGACAAGGAAATAGGGGAAGAGAAGAACAGATTAACTCCCTGGCTCTAGCAAAGACTGACTCAAACCCCAAACTTGCTTCCAGTTCAGCTAGCTCAAAGAGCTAGCCTCACTTCTAATAACTCACCACCTGGGGTCTGTAGTTTCAATGGCAGTCAGCTGGGCAGTCCCTGTCTATGGTACGCTCTTGAAGCTCACCAAAAGAAAAGAGCCCTTGATAGAGTCAGTGTTACCCCCTCTTACTTTCTCTCTCTTTCCCCCAAAGGTGAGGTCCTTTAAGTTGGTTGGCTGAGAGTGATCCTGTGCTGAAGTAAGTAGTACACCAACAAGTCACTCAGAGCTGGCCAGGTGTGGCTAAAATCTAATAATCCCCAAGTAGGTACTTAGTCAGTTTCTCATTCTCACCCAATTCAAACAATACTAAATCAATCAGGTGGGGCCCGTGGGTGGCTGCTAAATTCCATTATTTTATCACAGCAGTATACAAGGACCTATTCTTCTGGTGTGTAAATGAGTGGATTTTAGAGAGAGAATTTAAATATTATGATCTAGACTCATCTTCTGAACATTCAGTAGGAGCATCTTTGCTATAGTACACATAGCAAATAGGATGAATCACTATTTTTACATTTTGAGAGATTTTCATGTTTATTTCATTGGATGATATATCTTAAAGATATTGTTTTCATATTTTTATTATTAATATATAACATGCTGATAATTCTCAGCTCAAATTTATTGAAATTAATCCTCATAGATTAGGAGAATGCTCATATTAGTGTTAAACTTGATTGGCTCAGTTACAGACTCATAAAATCTTAAAAAAAAACCCAGAAAAACAAACTTAAGAAGCCATGTAATCTAACATATCATTGAGTAACAAGCCCCCTCCATGGCTTAAAGTTGAAGAGATTCCATTTGACCTTTTTTAATTTCAACAGGTAGTGACAGCAGAAGGGCTACTACTTAAATAGAACATTTTTTTTCTTTTTTTTTAATGAAGTTGGAAAATACAATGAACTTTTTTTTTGTATAAAAAGTAAAATGTCAAAAGTATGCGAATTGATTTTGGTATATAGACTTCTCTTCATAAACCCATGCTGCCTGTTAATGATTACTGCTTCTTTTTTTTTATGCAAAAGTCATCTTTCTAATGATACCTTACAGAAAAATTTCCTATAACAAATCTATCATTTATTTTTGTCATTTTCTTTAAATTAGCAAATTGTCTTTTTCCAGTGACCTTCCACCTGCTCTTCTATCTCTTCTTTCTTGTTCTTCCTGTAGTTTGTTTATTTCTTCTCTTCATCCTTGTTTGCCTATTTTTTGTTACTAACAGTAAATTATCAATTACTCTCAGAACTTCTTTCCATAGAGTGAGTTGTGATTTCTCTTGCTCTAGAACTTTAAACTAATTAATGAAACTAGGAGTTCTATCATCTTGTCTTTATTGATCTTCTGCTGCATTTCCAATTTTAGGATATTGGGATATTCAAGCAGTAAGTAATATAGAAGCTTCTAGTTTATACTCTTTTTTAGGAAAGTGGGAAATTTCCATCTTTATTCTTATAACAATTAGAGCAGCTTATCGGATCAGTGAGTGGTGTTTCTACTGACATTTATTTTGGGATATTTAGAGATAATAAGGAGAAAAAAAGGAAGTTGCATATTAGTGATTCAGTTGAAGCAGGAAATGGTTATAGTACTGCAAATTTGATAAGCAGATAATGTGTAACTTTTTCTGGACTAAGTGATTGTTCAGTTGAATAAGTATTAGCAAGAAATATATCAAAATTTGCTTGGATTTAGGGAGTGGCACCACTTCCAAAGTTCTTTTTAACATTTTGCCTTATGTTTTCTTTAATGGTCTATAGTTTGTTAGTGTTGCTGAGAGGCATGACTAGTATTGCTATTAGTTCAACACATATAAGTATGTAATATTATGGCAACATGTGAGAATAATCCATGAATTTTTGATGTGAGATCTACTTTATAACTGTATAGTAACTTTCTTACAAGTTCTTATTTTTGAACAAAGTATTGCTAATGGTTAGTTTGTTTTATGTTTTTTTAAAGTAGGAGAATTTTATTGATCTCTACACTGACAGTGCTCAATCTATGCCAAGACCAAATTCAGGCCTACAAACTATTCATTTAAAATCAGTATTTTGGAAACATTAAAAGTTTTACAGAAAGCACAAAGAAACAAAAAAATCTTATATTGTAAGAAATATCAATGAGAAGATATATAGAGGGTATTTTTATTTTTATTTTGCTTGTTTGTTTTGGATCTGGATCTCCCTAACTTACTTACCCATGCTATAAGTGTAATGTCCACTCAACAGACCAAATCCATTATTATTAGCATCCAAGTATTAACCTGCACCATTTTCCCAGGTTGTAACTCCTAAGGCAGCTTGGTGCACCTCTGCTCCCAGGTTCTCAACATATTGATATTAGATTTAGTCCAGACCCTATTTGGATTTGTCTTACTATATAATAGTATATCCATATTCAAGGGTTTCACCAGTTTTAGATCACAGGGAATACAGAAATGTACCACCATGTACTGCTTACACATATTTTCTTTTTTCTTTAAATATACAAATTATTATTTTCTCTTCCTCCTATTTATAGATATTTGCAGAGGGTAGGGAAAGAAAAACAAATGCCTTTTAACAAATACTCATAATGAAGTGAAACACATTCATAAATAGGCATTGTCCACAAATGTAGGCTGCTTTTTACCTGTTAACAGCTTCATTACAAAATTGCTATAACTGTGCTCAATGATCTCCCAGTTCTCACTTTACTTTGCATCACTCTGTATAGGTCTTGTCATTGTTTCTAATGGCACCACCCTTATCATTTTTATAGAATAGTAGTAATCCACCACAATCAAATGCCACAAATCATTTAGCCATTCCCCACTTGATGAGAATTCCCTCAATTTCCAAGTATTTGCCACAACAAAAAGAGCTGAAGAGTTGCTGTACATATTTTTGTAAATATGGGTTCTTTTCCTTTTTCTTTGATCTTTTTAGGGTGCAGGCCTAGTACCGGTATTTTGGAGTCAAAAGTATGTATAGTTTATGCTCCTTGGGCAAAGTTACAAATTGTTCTCCAGAACGGTTGGACCAGTTCACAACTTCCACCAACAGTTTATTAATGTACTTATTTTTCTCATCCATCCAAAATTTTTGTGTTTTAAAGGTATGAGGTTGTACCTCAGAGTGTTTTTAAAATGCATTTCTTTAATCAATAGTGATTTAAAGCATGTTTCATATGACTACAGATATATTTGTGTGTTTTTTCTTTTGAAAAGTTGCCTGTTCATATCATTTGAGAAATGAGGTCTTTATCAGAGAAACTTGCTATATATATTTTTATATCACTTCATTGTCTTTGGTACTTTTAAAAAATCAAAATGTGGGGGGCAGCTAGGTGGAGCAGTGGCCAGAGAACCAGCCCTGGAGTCAGGAGTACCTGAGTTCAAATCTGGCCTCAGATGCTTGACACTTACTAGCTGTGTGACCCTAGGCAAGTCACTTAACCCCAATTGCCTCACAAAAAAAAATATCAAAATGTGGTTTCTCTTTTCATCGTTTCTTTTTGCTTTTGTTTTGTCTGAAATTATGATTGTTACCCTCACTTTTCTTTTACTTCAGCTGAAGCATAATAAATTTTCTTCCAGTTCTTTATTTTAACTTTATTTGTGTCCTGTTTTAAGCGTGGCTCTTATACATAACATTTCATTGAATTCTGATTTCTAATACATCCTACTCTCCATTTCATTTTCTGGGTGAGTTCATCCCATTCACATTCACAGTAATTTATTAACTTTGTATTTCTCCCTGTTTTTTTTTTCTGTTTATCCTTCTCCCTCGTTATCCTATCCTATCTCAAAAGTCTGCTTTCCTTCTGACCACTACTTCCTTTAATCCATCTTCTCTTATATTAACCTTTCATCCCAAATCTCTTATCTTTTTCTCCTCCAATTTCCCTATTGGGCATGAGAGATGTCTGTGTCTACTGAATGTGTATATACTTATTTTCCTTCTTTGAAGCAATTCTGATGAGTGGCATTCAAGCATTGCTCACACCCCCTTTTCCCTCTTTACTATAAGTTCTTCCTTGCAGGCCTCATTTATATGAGAATGTTTCCCCTTTCCTATTTCTTCTTCCTCTCTTCTCACAGTGCATCTCTCTTTTTCACTCCTTCTTTGTTGGAATAGTTCAACTGGAATGTTGTGTGCATTCTCACATCCTGGTTCTACCAATTGGGTATTTGTTAATGTGAACTGCCTAGCATTCTGCTTATTATTTATATTATTTTAGCCTAGTGATAATTCTCCTTGGTATAGAAAGTAGAAGCAGAGAAAAAAGTTTTATAGATCTACCTTATCTCCACTGTTGCTCTGCATTTTTCATTGTCTTTAAGCTGTGGTCTTACTCCACCTTTTATCTCCCTATTCTCATAAAGATTTTTTTAAAAATGACAAAAGGATGGATGGAAGTAGAGAACAAAGAAAAAAGAAGGAAGGAAAGGAGAAATTCAATGTGAGACATCAAAGCTGTAAAGGTAGAATATAACTTCTACCAGTAATAAAATAGATAGAATGAGAGGTATGATACCAGTGAACCTATGATCACATCCTGGCCCCGCTCTTTATAGGTTACCTGACTTTAGGCTTCACAACTTATATGGGTCCTAGTTTCATCACTAGTAGACAGCACAGGATTGTGCTATAAAAAATCTGAGTTTCAGTTTAACCCTAAAGACTATCAATCAATTCATCCCATGAATTAATCAATTTAATTCCTGGATTTTTAGATTAGGATATTGTGTCTTAAGGAGGAGAAGTGAATTATAACCATAGAGCTAATCTATTAAAAACAAACAAACAAAAAACTGGGGTAAGAAGTCTTTCCTGAATTCTATTTTAGAGCTATTTCTGTTTCCCTACCCTGCAGCATGACGGAATGTTGAACCTCATTTTATCGTGGTGGCCTGATGGAGCAACTGGATTACAGAAGGCATGGAAGATCAGAAGTAGAGTCCAATCATATGTTCTTGTCAGTATCAGGAATTTGAGGCAGCACAGATCTATCTTCACCTATTATCTCTTTCTTGATTGTCTCTCTAATTAACTCCTGACATTCCACTTCCTTGGAGTAAGTTCATACCAAGTTAAACATTTTTTGAATTTATGATCACAGAAGAGATAATAAACTTTTCATGCAAGCAGCAACTAAAACCAGAGGCAATATAAATTTACATTTCTGTCCATTTTTTTTAAAAATGACATTA
Organism: Dromiciops gliroides; assembly: GCF_019393635.1. Taxonomy (NCBI): domain Eukaryota; kingdom Metazoa; phylum Chordata; class Mammalia; order Microbiotheria; family Microbiotheriidae; genus Dromiciops; species Dromiciops gliroides. Next base: position 148,412,055 of record NC_057866.1, read on the forward strand.
AAGAACTACATTATATATAATTGAGCAGAAAAGATCAATCTGAGGAAGTGTAGCCTCATGAAAATTTTTAAACATTAATTTAAGTTTTAATTAGATGTTACTTATTTACAATTAAAATCATGTGTACTTTGAAACCAGTGACAAGTGTGACAAAAATGAATTTTATAAATTCACTTATATTTTTATTCCAAGCTTTCTATGTACACATATATTTATATTCATATATAGAGGGAGAAAATTTTAGGCATTATAAACTGACAATAAAAATGCTTGGACTCAAGAGATGGAGTGCTTTGTTCAAGGAATTATAAGTAGATTGTTTCATTGTATCTAAAGGTAGGTGAATGGAGTAGTTCCTACGAAATATGAAAAACAGAAGAGTGATAGGTTATGGAGGATTTTGTCAAACAGATGATTTTATATTTTTTCTGTAGGTGATAGGGATCCACTAGAGTTTTTTGAGTGGAGCGGGAGGGAGGCATAATCATACCTGCCCTTTAGGAAGATCGTTTTAACAGCTGAGTGGAGGATGGAATGAGTGAAGATACATGAGCTAGGGAGACCAACCAGAAGGCTGCTGTAATAGTTTAGACATGGGATGCTGAGGGTACAACAAAGATTAGAATTATGCAGGAACTAGAAATCTTGACATTAAAAGGAACAGTCCCAAACAATCAGGTTTACCCCAAATGAAATGAGTTCCTTTATCTGGCAGGGCCTTCCTCCACATCATTGCAAGGGTTCAGTGACAGCCTGGGTGAATAGCCTTTTCCAGGTATATTTTTTAAAAAGACATTCTTGCTCATGTATAGTATGGATAAAATAATTTTGGGTTCCCTACCTGCACCAAGATTTTGTGGTGCTAAGATATCATTAGTAATATACATATATACATAAAGATGTGCTCTACATTTTTACAAGAAATGAGCATAGCTTTCTACTGATGACTACTTCAATGCTATTTGAATGATTCTGAAAAAGTTTCATTTTTATTTGCTTAAGATAGGAAAATGATAAATGACTTAGCTTTACCCATATGTATCTCATTCAAGATTCCCAATGGTTTTCCCAATTTCTCTTGAAATAAGAATGATTTTCTGGGTTTCATGATTTGTTCCAGATTGAAATTTTCTCATATTTGTATTTGTTCAATAGTAGTGAGTTATGTGAAGTAATACAACTAAAAAAAGAAAAGCATGCAAAGAATATAACTTTGAAAGCTGCTGATTGGCTTATGTTAGATTAGCAGTATAATATGGGAGCCCTTACATGGAACAAGAGCTGGAGAAAATTAAACTTTTCAACAGATCAGGTTAAATATAAATGATAGACATTGTGGTAGAAAGCATATATATTTACATAGAATATATTCATATGTTATATGTTGTATGTATATACATATATATGTATATATGTGTGTGCATATATATTTTTTTATATATATAATATGTGTGTGTATATCTATAAATCTTCCCAGTAAGAATGATCATTTTAATTAAACTAATTTTAGTACCAAAACAGGATGGCCTAGATAAGGAATTGGACTTGAACGGAAAGTACTGTTTCATATTTACATTTTTTTCCTAACACAAAGGGACAATTAATTGATTGTTGACTTGAATATTTTAGTTGAAATGGGCAGAATTAAAAAAAAATACTTCACTGGAGCAATGGAAAGAATACTGTAATGGGTAAGAGAAGACCTTGGTTCAAAGCTAGAATATTCCTTCATACCTGCATTCCTTTAGGCAAACCATTTCATTTCTCTTAGGTTTACTGACTCATCTGAAAAATGATAAGCTTTTACTAGATATTCTCTAATTACCATTTAATCTTCTAGAATAACTTTGCTAAACCTTCCAACCCACCAATGTTGTAAAACCCCTTCAATGACTCTCAATTACTTCCCAAGAAAAGTTCAAACTCTATCTTGGCATTTAAGGCTCTTAAAAATCTGAGCTTATCTTATTCTCCAGTTTTATTGCTTATTATTTCACTACACAAACCTTCCACTTCATTCAAACAGAGGTATTCATTTTTCCTAACACATGGAATACTATAAAAGCAGCATGTAGCTATGCAAAAACCACTGGATTCAGAGTCAAGAGGTTGAGACTTTATATGCTAGCTCTGCTCCTTGTTACTTTTATTAATTTAAGAAATCCATTTACATCTTTAGGCATGTTTTATCCTTAAAAAATTGAGAAGAACATGGGCTCTACATTCCTTACAACTTTGAATGTTATGATCTTGTGAAGCTCTGCTTATACTTTCTTCTGTGCTCTCTCCACTACAGAAGATGTACTAACAATAGCCTTATGAATGTCAGTCAATGAGAGGAGAAGAGGTAGCTCAAGTGAAAATAATGCAAAAAGAAATCAACTGAAGTTTATAACTTAAGCCATGCATTCACCTAAATTTCTTTTAAATGATTTTAAATCTGAAGCTTATTTATATAAAAGCAACTGCAAAATGTGAGTTTCATATGTAAAAATACAAATTTTTTAAATGGCTTTTCATCTACTTCTCAGATTTTACTTATTTTAGCATCATATATAGCACCCAACCTAGGACCAGAATTTGACTCAGAGTGACCAAAGAATGACAGGCTTTCACAGTTGGAAGGAACCTTGGTTGTAAATTGTCCCAAGCTATAATGGAACCAGAATCTCTCCAACATCCTATCCAGTTCATCCTGGAAGAATAAATTCTTAGGGGATGACCCAAGGAAGAAGAGACAGAGAGAGACAGAGACAGAGACAGAAAGAGAAACAGAGACAGCCAGAGCCAGAGACAAAGAGACGCACAGACAGAGACAGAGAGAGAGACAGAGAGGGATGTGGAGAGATGAAGGGATGGAGGGAGGAAGACTGAGACACAGAGACAGAGAGACAGAATGTGAGAAACAAAGCTAAAACTAGTTGAGTGAAATATAATCAAGAAAAATAGAGCAGTGTCTTCCTAGTCCAGTTTTCTGAAACTATATCCTTGCTACACTCCAAACCAATACTATGATTCCATATCTGCTCCTTTCATGAGAAGTATATCTATCCATTGCTGCTGAACTAGGAAAGTAAAAATTAACTTCAGTTTATTGTGGTTTGCCTAAGACCATAGCCCTAGGCAGCAGGACCAGAGCCTTAAATATCAGACCCTTACCTTCAGGTTCTAACCCAGGACCTAGCTCAAGATCAGAAAATCAGATGATAAATCTCATGCCATTAGGACCTCATCTGAATAAGTTGAGACCAAGCATGATCTCATTTTTTTTTTCTTTAGTATTTGGAAGAAAAAAATGACATTGCCATCTGCCATTCATAGGATCTTAACAAGTTGGAGATTCATTCAAAATTTTTCACATCCCCATCTTATGCAGGATAGAAACCCCCATCTGCTCTTTACTAATCTCATTGTTATTGATCTGCCAAAGCAAAATAACCTACCTCTTCCTTTACTATCAGTTACCACTGTCTCATTCCCAAACATCTTAGAACTAAATTATACCCCATTCCCCTCCCCCCCAAAAAAAAACCCCTTCTATGTCTTTCTACCCTATCTTTAATTCCCTGTGGAACTCCTTTATAACCGTTAACAAACTTTCCTTTATCCTAGGCTCTTTTCTCCTATATGATTTCCATTTTCTATTACTCAACAGGACCTGGCTTCTCCAAGTATAGTACATATTATCCATCTTCTCAGGTACTGGATAAAACCTTTCTTGTGCTCCACCCAAACTGAATCAGGTCATTTCCAGATAAATCTTCTACCTCCGTCTCTTGGAAACCTTTCCTTTTTAATGATATTCTATGAAAGTAAATCACCTTATTTGAATTCCTGTGGCAATTAATTTACTGGGCTCTAGGCCATTCTCTATTCTCATTTTATTCAGTACTTGTCTCAAAGTCATTCCCTTTATTCCAATATTTGACCTTATACGTGGAGCCTTTTTGTATACATGTTGATGTCCCCTTAAACACCTTGGTCTCTCAATTCAACTTTATGATCTATAATGACATATACCTATAACACATCCATAAGTCTTCCACTTCCATGCTCAAGAACTATGAAATTCCTCTGATTATAACTTTATATCTTTCAAGCCCTACCCCGACTATGTGCCTCACTTCTTTAAAAAACTATTTTTTCTTATAATGTACTCTAGTATTTATAAGACCTCCATTCTTTTGCCATAACTCTTTCTCTGATTTCACTTTCCTCTTTTCCCAATATTGACCCTAGTTAAACAGCTTGATTATACTAAAATTCCTCTTTCTGTTTTCTAACCCTCACTCATACTTTGCCAATTCTATCCAAATAATATCTCCAACACAGAGACATACACACCTGTTTATACATATTATACCCTCGCTAAGACTGTAATGGTTAGAAATGTAATATTCTTAGAAGGGTCTTGGGCTCTGAGCTTTTTATTTTTATCTTGATTGTCTATGATTTCCCCTTTATAATCAGAAAAAAATCACACTCTTGGACTTGCACTGCCTGCTAACATATATTTCTAAACTAAATTGGTATTTTATTACATTTACCTGGTGCAGCTGAACAGAATGTGATTTTCAGGTTGTATGTCAAAAAATGTAAGGTATATCCTCTTTTGACCTTGTATTCAATCATCCATATGGGCATAAAAATTGACCAATAGAGAATCTGCATAATATTTTACCAAAAAACCCCAAACCTTTATTATGAATGAAAATGAAGTGGATATCAAAGATATGTTTGTGTGTGTTTGTGTATATGAAAGAATGAATTCCTTCGTTTACCAATGCAGATGTATTTGCCATTTATTGATCAATAAAAATGACAAAACCTATCTTTTCAGTAGGTTTAATACTTTCGGGTTGCCAAATAAAAGTGATAGGATATATTTAGATTCTCATTTGTAGAGGTGAACAAGAAAGGATCTGTTACATATTCTTGAGAAACTTGTCAGCCATTTTCTCTTAAAAAAAACCAAAATTTCTCAATGGAAACAAAGACAATTGCAGGTGTTTGGTAAACCTACCAAGATTTAATAAGATATTATATTTTTATTGTTATACTTTCTATTGTAGCTCATTGATAGTGTAGATATACAAACTCTGCCAGCCCAGTAAATAAGTATGGTATTCAGCATAGTAGGCACAATCTTCTTCTGTCTCTATTTATCTTTCTGTCTCTGTCTCTCTGTCTCTCTATCTCTGGTCTCTGTCTTTCTATATGTATTTGTGTGTGTGTGTGTGTGTATGTATGTACAAGAGAGAAAGAGAGAGAGAGAGACGCTCTTTCTATTTCTGTCTCTTCCCTCTTCCTCTCTTTGGGCTAGACCATTCACCCCATGGTGCCCTCACACTGGAAGGGATGGAGGCTCTGCTAGATGGCGAGTCAGCCATGGGTGTGACTATACCACTTCTAGTAACATTCAGCATAATAGAGTAAAGCTGATGCAAGGAAAATAACTCCTCATAATTGTCACTCTCACTCTTGGGCATCCATTTGTACAAAATTAATCATATTAACTCAAATGAGTTTTAAAAGTGAAATAAATAATAAGACAAAAGCAAAAAGAAATATGAGGAAGACCTGAGCTTTAACAATGCCTTAGACACTATGTCAACCTGGGTAAATCACTTAAATTCTTTCAGCCTAAGTTCTCAACTGAAAAGTGGGCATCAAAATAGCACCTCCAAGCAGTATTGAAGATCAAAAGATATTCTATGTGAAAAAAAACTGTGGCAAATTTAAAGTGCTGTATTCATACTATTATTTCCCTTATCAGCAACATCATCATTATATTGTATATTATCACATGATAGACCACTCATAAATTTCGGTCACACCTTCTCACTAAGGTACCTACAACATCTTTGGGTAAGAGAGGACACAATATATAGAAACTTAGTAGTGAGGTACATGAATAAAGAAACTCTTGAGCCTAGATCAAATCATAACTCTAGACTACAGCTGATTGTGGACCAAGATAACTGGGTTCTCCTTTAGAAAACATCCTGTAATGAATATAACCTGATTATTTTGCCTTACCTTGCCTTACCTTTACACTATACACACAAAACTCCTTTTGCATTTTAGAACATAATCTAATATCCAAGGTCATATAACTATAGTAACAGAGAGCAAAAATCAAGGTAAATAGAAATGTTTACATCTCATCATCCAATTGGGATGCTGGCAAGTAGAGAGAAGTGTTTGAAAAACAGAAGCAAAATGAGGTGAGGTGGTATATCTCATTATACTTCCACACTAAGCCTCATATGTTACAAATAAGCAGATTGTTACAGTAATTAAGCACAAAGATTAGCCAAGAGAGCAACCTCAAAAAATTTAACAGGAATTGGAATTTGCTCTTGGTGGTTATGAAGAACAAGGTATATTTTTTTTCTTGCCTGAAGAATGTTTTCTGTTTCTACCAAAACATTAGATAATATTTGTAAAGCATTTAGCCAGATGCAATTAATACATTCTTCTTCTTTTCCTTTCCTTTCCTTTATCTACTAATGTAGTATTTTCCCTTACCTGGAAAGAGGTGGGGGGGGCAGGGGAGAAATAGGGCCAGGAAGTGAAAAGGCTAGAGAAGCCCAAATAAATACATTTATACTCTTCAGGTTACCAGGGAGAACAAAGTATTATTTGAAAGAATAATAAAAGAGATTCAAGAACAAAAAAAAAATTAGAAGAAATGCTATGAAGGTGCATAAAGGGATTTTTCCTCTTTGTCAGGAGATTTATGTAAAAAGTATTCATGAAATTTAAAAGGGAGAGTGGATTTATATACAAAGATACACACACACACACACACACACATATATATATATAATATGTGTGTAATCTATCTATCTATCTATCTATCTATCTATCTATCTATCTATCTATCTATCTATCTATCTATCTATATCACAAAAAGAGATGAATTCTAGCTTGACAACAATCCCCATTCTCAAGGGGACTTCAGTACATCCTTTCCCAGAGCTCTCTGAGCTTAATATGAATTAGCTTCCTGATGTGTAAGCCTCCAAAGTTAACACTATACTATTCTATGTTGGATTAAAAGAGGTATACCATCCAGAATGAGTGACATTACATGGTTTATTCACCCCTCATTTGGAGTATTCTGTTCAGATTTAAGAATGGTATTTTAGGAAATAGAAACAAGTTGTAATATTCTGAAGAGTGGGATTGAGAGGATGAAAGTACAAGAGAACATGACATACAAAAATCACTTAAAAGAATTGTTACTGTGTAGACTGGAGAAGAGAATACTTTGTGGGATGGCGGTGAGAAAGCATATTGATAGTTGTCTTCAAATATTGGACTAAATGACTTCCCGTCATGTAGATGAAATATTCACCTTATACTGCCTGGCTCCAGAAAGCAGAAGTAAGAGAAATGAGCAGAAATGCCGAGTTGCAAATTAAGTTCTAACAATTACAACTATCCCAAGGTGTCATGTCTTGGAGAGGAGGAGGATTTCTCCTTTTGGATTTCATCAGAAGCTGTTTCATATGAACTTTTGTTGGACCATGACAAAAAGGATTTCTGTTTACTACGGGTTTTCATTAGATAATCCCTGAGGATTGTTGTTACTTTTGTAAAGAGGATATCTTGTTTTGCTGACTATGTTGCTTTTAATTCATCCATCTCTCTCTCTCTTTCTCTCTCTCTCTCTCTCTCTCTCTCTCTCTCTCTCTCTCTCTCTCTCTCTCTCTCTCTCTCTCTCTCTCTCTCTCTCTCTCTCTCTCTCTCTCTCTCTCTCTCTCTCATAAGAACCAGGAATGACTAAATCTGTTTAATTCTGCTTGCAGTTCAGAAGTACAGAAGAAAATGTTTTCAAAATCTTTAGAATTACATAAAATGTTAAATAAAATAGAGCCAAAGGATGAGATTTTACTTTAAGTTGAAATAAATGCTTAATTTTTTTTAAAAGACAGAAAATTTGGAGAAAGCAGATGAGAAATCTGCATTTTTAGACATTCGTGGGCTGTTTAGTTCACATTTAAAATCTTCTTTTTTCCTATTAGAAGAGTTATGCTTCTGCTACTTTGTAAAAGTACTGCTATTACTTTAAAAAAATCTTAAAAAATCCCCACATTTTATTTGAAGAGAAAAGCAGGCAACTAGATAACAACCAAAAAAAAACAAAAAACTTTTTTTTTTTTTACAGTTACTGGTGGTATTTATTGTTAGCCCACATACTTCAGTGATGTTTTGGTCTCCAAATGAAAAGGAAAAAAAAAATCCAGTTGTTTCTACCATATAGTAGCTATTAGAGAAAGTTTCATGTACACTATACAAATAGAGAATTTTGCCTATAAGCCAGTTTTTTTTTCTTTTTAGTGAGGCAATTGGGGTTAAGTGACTTGCCCAGCGTCACACAGCTAGTAAGTGTTAAGTGTCTGAGGCCGGATTTGAACCCAGGTACTCCTGACTCCAGGGCCGGTGCTCTATCCACTGCACCACCTAGCTGCCCCCTATAAGCCAGTTTTAAACAGGGAAAATAATGTTAAGAGAAATATAGAATGTAGGTGATTTTTAGTCTAGACAATTTAACCATATTATATTTTAACAGTAATAATAACAACAGTAAAAATAATAACAAAATTATAGAAAATGAAGAATATGCATGTGTGTTTGTGAAATGTAATTTTTGTAACAACAGGTTTATATTTTAAAAGTTTATTTGTGGGGGCCAGCTAGGTGCTGCAGCCCTGGATTCAGGAGGACCTGAGTCCAAATCCAGCCTCAGACACTTGACACTTACTAGCTCATGACCATGGGTAAGTCAAATGTTTAAAACAAACAAACAAAAATCCATAGAGATAGTAACATAAAAAGATAAGTTTTGTAGGTAATCAATAAACATTGTTTAATTGGCAATATCCCTACAAGATATTAAGGTCCAACATCAAGCAAATGTATGCTGGGGAAAAGAGGTATATTGGACATATGATAGGCAATGGATGAAGGCCATCTGGTCTATAATGACACACACACATACACACACACACAACCCCACAAATAAACAGGAAGAAGTTCTTAAGATGTTGGGCTTTTGCAATGTAGTGTTTAAGGTATCTAATGAGCAGGAATTACAGAGAATGAAGAAGTGTATAAGAGAATTTATTTGCATTATTTTGTTGAGAAGTGGCTGTGAAACCAAAGTATGATTTATATCATTAAAAATTAAGACTGCTAGATTTGCAGTGAGAGGGCCAGGGTTCAAATATTTGCTCTAATACTTTCACTATGGATATTAACTTTTATTTTATTTTTGTGAGGCAGTTGGGGTTAAGTGACTTGCCCAGGGTCACACAGCTAGTAAGTGTTATGTGTCTGAGGCCTGATTTGAACTCAGGTCCTCCTGACTCCAGGGCCGGTGCTCTATCCACTGCACCACCTAGCTGCCCCAGATATTAACTTAAACAAGCCATTTCATATCACTCAAGTTATTTTTATTAATTTGTAAAATGAGAGCTTTGGACTAAATGGTATTTTAGGCTGTCTCTTGGTCCAGATTTATGAATGCTGGTCTACATAAACCAAGATGGACACTGGAAAATGCTTCCAAGAAAATCAGTAGCACTTCTCCCCTTCCATGATGGCTGCAGATCCACTTCCATGGTCCCAAACGATTTTAAGGTTGGGAGTAACCTCCTGGTCACAAAGTGACAAAAATATTAAATTAAAAAAATTTCTTATAAAGTCATTAGCTTGCATTTACTCCATTCTAATTTTTAAGGAATTATTTTCTTCAGTGACTTTTTGTACCTCCTTTTTCATTTGACCAACTCTATTTTTAAGTACTTTTTTTTTCTTCAGTGAATTTTTGTGTATTTTTCCATTTGGCCAATTCTATTTTTCAAGACATTCTTCTCTTCAGTGGCTTTTGTACCACTTTTATTGTTTGGCCTATTCTGTCTTTTAAGGTGTAATTTTTTTCATAATTTTTAAATTTTTTTGTTTGTTTCTCCTTTACCAAGCTGTTGACTTTTTTCAAGATTTTATTTAGTTACTCTTATTTCTCTTACCATTTTTTCCTCTACCTCTCTCAGTTGATTTTCAAAATCCTTTTGGAACTCTTCCATGGCCTGAGACTAATTTCTATTTTTTCTTGGAAGCTTTGGAAGTAGGAGCTTTGATTTTGCAATCTTCTTCTGCATGTGTGTTTTGATCTTCCTTGTCATCATACTAAGTTTTTATGATCAATTTTTTTTTCTGATTTCTCCCTTTCTCATCCTATATCTTGACTTTTAACTCCTTGATAAGATATGGCTCTACTTCCAGGATGGAGGGCACACTGTCTGAAGCTTCAGGGATTTGTACAGCTGTTTTCAGAGAAACTTCTAGGGGCCTTTAAGTTTTCAGTTCTTCCAAGTTGGTATGATCTAATGAGAGTTGTGTTTACTACTCTCCTGGTCTGTACAATGGTCTTTGAGAGAGAACAAGTACTCTTTTCTGGCCTGGAACTTTTACTAGTGTCCCTGCTCCACTAAGGCTGCAAGCTGTGGTATATTTACCACATTGTCCTGGGGCTACCACCCTGGGCTGTGTCCTAGATATGAGTATGGGCAAAACAACAGATTGCTTCCAAAGCGGCAGCAAAGAGACCTCTATGATCTCCTTCTGACCAGTTCCTTGACCATCTTATGGGTTGAGAGCTCGAAGGAAAGCTGTTGCAGCTATTGATTCTGTGCTTCCCAAGGCCTGCTCCAGATTTGCTTTGGCTAGGTATTTGCTGCTATGGCCTGTGCTGGACTGTGCTCCACTCTCACTCAAGTTCAACAGACATTTTCTAAGGACTTTCTAAGTTTTCTTTGGTTGGAATATTATTTTACTTCATCTTTTTGTGGGTTTTATTATTTCATGAATTTTCTTATGGCAATATTTAAAGATATTTGAAGCAATTGCTGGAAAAGTTCCAGTGAATCATTGCCTTTCCTCCACCATTTTAGCTCCAAGTACCAATTGTTCTTTTTCTTTTTTTTTTTTGTGAGGCAATTGGGGTTAAGTGACTTGCCCAGGGTCACACAGCTAGTAAATGTCAGGTGTCTGAGATCGGATTTGAACTCAGGTCCTCCTGAATCCAGGGCTGGTGCTCTATCCACTGCACCACCTAGCTGACCCCCCCCCCCCAATTGTCCTTTTCAAGGCATTCTTCTCGTTGGTTTTTTGTACCTCTTTTACCATTTGGCCTAATCTGTTTTAAAGGTGTTATTTCTTCATTTTGTGTGTGTATGTGTGTTTGTGTGTCTTCTTTATCAAGTTGTTGACTTTTTTCATCATTTCTTACATCACTTTTATTTCTCTTCCCATTTTTTCCTCTATCTCTCTCATCTGATTTTGAAAATCTGTTTTGAGTTTTTACATGGTCTAAGACCAATTCATATTTTTCTTTGAGGCTTTGGCTATAGAAGCTTTGACTTTGAGATACTTTTTTCTGCATATGTGTTTTAATTTTCTTTGTCATCATAGTAACTTTCTATGATGAGAAATTTTTTTCTGTTATTTGGTCATTTCCCAGGCCTATTTCTTGACTTTTAAGTCTGCCAAAGTGGGGCTCTGCTGAGAGGGTAGAGGGTTTATTGGTGCAAGCTTTAGGGATTTTGCAACTGTTTTCAGAGATATTTCTAGGGACCTGTACGTTTTTAGTTCTTCTAAGGTGGTGAGATTTAAGGAGAGGTGTGTTTATTCCTCTCCTCATTTATGCTCTGGTCTGTGAGCAACCACAAGCCCTCTTTTCTACCCTGTAACTATGAAGAGGGTCCTTGCTGTCTTGAGGCCACAAGATCAAAGTGTGCTAGTGTTCTTTCTTAAACTGGGACTGCCACCAGGACTGCAACCTGGACCCAAGTACAGGCAAGGCAATAGAGTACTGCCCCAGTGCTAGCAAAGAAACCCCTGTAATCTTCTTCTGACAAATTGTTTAGCCCACTTTCTCTCTGTGAATTGTGAAATCTGGAAGCAGCTGCTGCTGGTACTGATTCAGTGCCAACCAAGGCCTGCTTCTGGTTTGCTTGGGCCAGTTCTGTACTTGCCCAGGCTGCAGTGGACTGTACTCCACTTTCATCTTTGTGTGGCAGACTTTATCTGTCAACCTTCTAAATTGTCTTATTTAACCCCATTCTTTTGTGAGTTCTGTAGCTCTAGAATTTATTTTAAAGCAATAGTTAAAGGTCTTGGAGGGATTTTGAAGAAAGCTTGTGTCCCTGCCTTTTCTGTACTATCTTAGCTATTTCTCAGCCTCTTTAATCCTTTTCTGACCAGTTGTCTTACTCTCTTACTGTTTGTGGGTTAAAAGCTCTTGAAGCTGCTTATACCACTGTAGCAGCTGTCTCAAGGTGATCAGATGCTTCTGCTGATGTGTGTTCTGAGTTGACTCCAGCCCCATGTCATGGACCTCTCTTGCTGGAAAAATGTGCCAAGCTAGAAAAATATCATACCCTGATTTTTGTTAGCTCTACCACTTCAAAATTACACTTGAGTCATTATTTAAAGTTATTTGGAAGATAATATTAGTAGTGTTTGGTTGGTTACTAAACTCTCCACTTGTCATCTTTGTTCTACCTAGTTTTATTTCATAGTGTTACTCTCTATGGACTCTGTGTTCCAGTCAAAATAAACTAGTAGTCATTCCATGAAATTAACATGTCACCTCTTGCCTACATGTTACATTTGCACTAGACATCCCATCCCTCAAATGAGCTACATTATTATCACTTATTCTCAGAATCATTTATCTTCCTTTAAAGCTAATTCCAAGTGTCATGTCCTCGCTGAAGCTTCTTCTTATGCCTTCCCGTTTAAAGGCCATTTATTAACTATTTTTCTGAACTTAGTTTACCTATACTTATAGATATTTATTATAATTGTTTATATATTGTGTCCATAGGATTACAGATTTAGAGATGAAAAGTACCTTAGAGTTCATCCAGTTTAACTTTTTTTTTCATTTTTATATGAAGAAACTGAGGTTCAGAGATAGTTTCTTAGTGTTAGAGTCAGGATTTTAACATAGGTGATTTGGGCTAATATTACATGCCCATGAATACAAACAAAATATATTATTTCTTTGGATTTTTGGGAAATCCAAGAATTTTAATTCACTTCATCAATATGGATAATAGTCATTCATGGCTTTACTTCCATTTCAACTCTAGACTTCTAGAATTCTGCAGGTCTGGTGTCTATAGGATAATTTTTGCATCTTTTATAAAGGACTTTGTTAATGTCGAAGTAAAATGAAAACTTGAAATTTAAAGTTGCACCAATAGCTAAATGTGATTATGTACCTTTCACATTTGGTAAGGAAAGAACAGAATGTTCCTTGGGGGAAAAAGAAGCAATGAGCCTTCTACATTCACTATATAATCTCTTTCATCGAAAGTGTCATATGCTTAATGTTAAGAATTGCCACCTTTGAGAAGAATTGCATGTAGTATTTTGCAAATGATCTCACTCTACTAAAACCTTGAAGGAAGATTCATACCCTCATTTATCTAGAGACAAATGACAAAGATTACTTTTTATAATTCTTTTGTCAGTGTCTCCCTTGACTGTTCACAACATACAGAGTTTTTAACTATATGTAATGGAATTGTTCTTAATTTAAAAAATGATGATAATCTTGAAAAGTATTATCTTTGGAAAATTAGATCCTTTCTTAAAATGCTATTCTATTTTGACATACTTTTTGATATCTAATGTTTGCTTTTGTAGAAAAGGAAGAGAAGAAGGAAAGGGAAATTGTAATATTTTAATAGTATTAAAGAAACTACTGTTATCATCCATTCATTTATTTATTGAGTAATATTTTGTATATCATCAATGCCCTGGGCTCTGTACAAAGCTTCAAAGAATAAACAACAAAAGAGATAAGGTGCAATTAATGAAAATCCAAGACATCAGTATAAATGACAGATAAAATAGTATTCATAAAACCATGATTGCTCCTAAAAATGTCAAAGAGATTATTTGAAATAATTAAGATACATATTTAAATTGCTTTACCAGATGGCTAGAACATTGCATATAATCAGATTACTGGCTTACTCAGTATTACAATAAAACATGCTTTTTATAACATATCACTTTAAAAAAATCTGATTATTTTGTTATAGTGTAGATTGGTTTCTGCTAATGGATTTCTTCTGAGTTGGAAATTATAGCTGTACCTGACTGAGTGTGCACAAATAACAATAACATGAACAAACATGCCCTCTCCTATTGAATCATCAGCTCATCTTGTGAGCAGCAATCCAATGCTCTCCACAAGGCCAAATGGGAAGACTTCTATTATTTCATGAAACTGGGTAGAGAGGGTAGCAATTCTGTTTTGGTTTAAGAAATCCTTATTGCACATGCACAGCAGTGGCACTGAAGGTGGTGCAGGATGGCTCCCCCAAATGAATTACTGACAAGAAAGATATTTAAAGGAATTTTATCCCTTGAACTTATTGGGATCATGGGAGCATATTTGCTATTTAATAAAATGAACACAAATCAAGATTTCAGGCATACAGTGAGTAAAAGATTTCCCTTAATCTTGGAAGTTTATTACAAATCCAACAAATGAGCTAGGCTCTATGGAATAAGGGGACATGATCAAGAAGAATGATTAAACCAAAAAAATTAGAACTTCTTCAGTTTGAAGTGTTAGTCTCTCTGAGTCTTGAAGTTGGTTACCTCATTCAGTCTCCTATTGAATTGTTTTTATGCTTTTGAATAAAAAGCTAGTTTACCTGCATAATTTCATCAAATAAAGTCTTTGACAAAAAAAGAAATCCTTATTGCATTCAGAGGGATTATAATCCTCCAAAATTTCAAAAATTCTATGATTTTATCTCATGTATTCTTCAGCTTTTGACAGCAAAAACTCAACCACTCCATACCATCAAGATACAATTTTATAAGTTGCTATTACCAACAAAGAAAACACATGTATACATTCATATACTGTAACTAAAAACAAAATATAAATCACCCATTAAC
This sequence comes from Dromiciops gliroides, assembly GCF_019393635.1. NCBI lineage: Eukaryota > Metazoa > Chordata > Mammalia > Microbiotheria > Microbiotheriidae > Dromiciops > Dromiciops gliroides. The sequence goes on from NC_057866.1 coordinate 148,427,055, forward strand.
ATTATCACATTAAAATTTACTGAAATTGTTATTTAATAAACTCATGCATATTTGAATTATTTCAAGGTTCCCAAAGCTTATTATAGTTTTCATTTCACTAGTATACTATTTAATAATTCTCTGTCCCAGTTTCTCTGGCCTACATGCTTTCCCCGATAAATTTCATTTCATTTCCAACTTCTATGCCTTGGCTCTGCATGGATGATTTCTTTTCTTACCATCACATCTTCTGATCCTTAGTTCCGGTCTAGGTTTTTTTCACAAAAAGAACTCTCCTAATTTTTGTGTTGTTAGTAATCCCTTTCACTTTCTCCATTACTTCATATTTACTTTTTATACATTTCATATTTCTTTCTTTGTGTATATGCTATTTCCTGTCCAATATAATGTAAATTCCTTGGTCATAGGGTTTACCTTTGTTTTTGTCTTTGTCTTCTCAATTTTGAGTACAGTGGACTATAACAGAAACTTAATAAGTATTTGGTGAGGGGAATGAGGCATAAAAGTAAGAATAAGAGTATTGGTTTTCTTTTTAACAAATAAACTAATTTATCCAAACAGAAAATAGAAATCAGAGAAAGTACATAGATGAAAATCTATTCCAGATAAATATTCAACATAATTGAACTTTCTCATTGTGAAGGAGAATTATCATTTTAACTAAGAGAAAAATCTCATTCAAGGGGAATTTCTTAAAAACGCTAGTGCAGCAGTCTGGCAACAGGGACATGATCATGGATCGGGCTCCACAACATAATTGGTTTCTTTCCAGTCATTTTCTCCCTTCAGGGAGTCAAAAAGAACTTCTCTCTAAAAAACTGAAAGCCAGAAGACCAGAAAAGAGCTTTCTTCATGTGCAATTTATTAAGTGAGGTTAGGAAGTGACATGGTTAGAGCTACACTTTACAAATATCATCACTTCAACAACTGAATGGAGACTGGACTGAGTAAAGGTGAGTGTAACTGGCATAGGAGTGAAGTTCTTGTAAAGAATTTAGGGGTCAAACTACTGGATGTCACAAAAAAGTGGGTTTGAGTTTGCAAGGCAGAGTAAGAGATAGAATGAGAGTGGTTTCTGATCAGAAAGAGTATATCAGAGTTCATGAACATGAGAGTTGTTCATTTGTCAGTGATAGAAAGATTGAGGTTCGGTCTATCTTTCTGAGTTCCTGACAGTTGGTGGAGGAGTAAGTAGGGTTTAGCTGAACCCAGATCAAAGCAAATCCTAAAAGCTGATTCCTAAATTTTCAATGTGAGCATTTGTACCTTGGGAATTAGTAAATGCTACTAATCTGAACTTGGTTTATTGTATTCTTGATTGCCTGGACTTTAAAAAAGTGATGGGGAAAATGGGTATGATATAATGTATCAAATTTACCTTTTTTTTTTTTCTTCAGAGATCTGTTAAAAATTTACCAACAGATACTTGAGTATGCCATTTTAAATTAGTAAATTGAGGAACTGGGAGGTTAAAGTGTTTGGGAGAGCATCAGTATATATGTTGAAGTTCTCTATTATTTGGTTAGAATTTGAGGAGGAGAGTAAGGCTCTAAACTTAATGAGGAAAGAAGGGGAGTGTCCTGGGCACTGGTAGGCAAAAGCATCAGAATTTATATGGTGTAACAAATATAGATTACGTGAATCTTAAAGGAAGAGAGATTACTGAATGATGGAGGCAGAGGGAGAATCTAAAAGTGGCAATGAGCAGCAAGGAGTTTCTAACTCCACGATCTCAACCAATAAGTGAGGAGAAGATGGGAAGATGGGAAAGTGCAGCCAGTGCTGGGAAGAGTCTTAAAGGGGGTCGCGTCATCAGGAAAGAGTCAGTTCTCAGTGAGAGTGTGAAGATTGAAGGAGTGGGAAAGAAAAAAAAAGTTGCTCTGCATATCTAAAGTACTATAGAAATCTGAGCTTTTATTGTGCTTTCAGATAGGAAAAAAGGAGTTTCATATTATTTCCAGGAATTCTGAAAGAACAGTTGTAGGGAAAGGGACACAAGCTTATCACCTATTAATAAAAATTGTTTAAAATATGTGAAACTCCATCCATCTTTTCCCTTTGGTCCCTAGCAGTGGTATTTAGGAGTATCTGGCTCCCTCCTTCAACTGAGTGAAAGTTGTGACACTTCCTTATGGCATGGTTTGTAGAACTTGAGTTTGGTGCAACAATTTCTACTGTTCTCATAATTGTGATGGGGGAAAGTCTGGGATATCTGAAACAGGCTTGCTGTGCCATATCTTCCTCTGATAAAGACAGTTCTTTAGTGTTTGGTGCAAATTAAAATTAGGTCTTAACCTTTTTCCAGGGTCAGGATAAAAGCTGTCTGCTATGTTCTTGAAGTAATTAGTACTTTTGCAATTTTCGCTTATGGCTGACCTTCAAAAAATGGTTTAAGAAAATTGGGTTTAAGCTACATTGAAGTTGTTCAGTGAATAAAAATATCAGCCTTTCCCACGAAGCCTCTTGGATGTGTTGCAGTGAGGTGATTAGTGCTGACATCTTTTTCCATTTTCAGAGTACAAACTTTCAACCTTTTTAGAACAATCAACCTAAGATTTTAAAACAGAGTCACTAATCTTCAATGCATTTCAACAGAAGCTACATCCTCTGCAGTTTCTACAATCACTGATACCCCAAGGTGACTATTTTAAGATAATTATAGAATTTGTCATAAAAATTCCTCTATAATAAAATTTAAATGAAACTTGAGAGACTCTCCAGGCTAGCATACTGTCTTCATTTAGGCCAATGTAGCTGACTGACTAAGAAATGACATTGAAAGTAGTTATTATTCATGTTCTGTTGTGCAAAGGATAGAGGGAGAGGTATCTCTACAACAGTGTAGCTGGGCAGAGTGTAATATAAGCCCCTTGAAGGTGGAATCAGTTTTATTTTTTGCTGTTATGACTTTGGTGACTAGTTGATAAGAGTTGCTTAATCAATGTTGTTTAATTTTTCTAGAACTGAAATAATTACTATATACATTTTCACTGGACTTGCCTTTTTCAAAGACACATATATTTCAATGGACATCTACATAGAATGCTGATAAAGGAACCTATTCCCCTAAGTCAGATAAACATTCTTTAGAAGTTTTGTACCATGTATAACCTTTAACATTTTGTTAGAGACTTTCATGGCCTGAAGGAACTGGGTACACTTTGGAGTATTTTCTCACATCTCTTGTCTAATACATCTATATCCAAGTTCCTCTTTCAGCATATTTAGAGAAAAACCACCATTTTCAAGAAGGCAATTCAGAAAACTAAAAAAATAATTATAGGAAAAGGAGGAAAACAACTCTCTTATCCTTAAATGAACTAGTCTAAGATTTTCTCAGTGTAAGACCTTTTCCTACTTATGCTGTAAGCAACCCCTCCACGTTTTAATAGATAGTTTTAAAGAGTTGTTATGGATGCAAAATTAGTCACTTTCTAACCAAAGTGGTTTATGTATTTCATATTTACTTATCTGTACATATGTTGTTTTCCTCTGTTGAATGCCCTAAAATTAGGAACTATTTTATTTTTATCCTTGTATCCCAGTGCCTACCACATAGTAGGTAATCAAAAAGGTTTGTGGAAGTAAATTGTATACAGTTTTTCTTTTTCAGCAGGCATACAGTCTATCACCCACCTCATAGTAGAAATAGTTTGGGGTTTTTTTAGGGCCTAGTAAAGCTGGTGCTCTGCTAGTATATCATTAAAGCACTCTGGTTTACCTCAATGCCATAATGAAATGATAGAAGATTAATGCCAAAGAATCCATAAAATCCTAGTCATTTATACTTCAGACATGATTTGAGGAGCCAGGGAGCTCCTCTGAAGAAGGCCCTATCTTCTGTTTACTGATTGCCAAAGGCAATGACAGCGAAATGGCTTTTATCTCTTTTCCTCTCAGCAAAAGCTCCAGAATTTTCTTCTTTTTTCTTTCATTCTCTTTTTCTTACTGTTACCCATTTCAGTCCTTTTCATTCACCAAATCCAATTTCTGTTATGCATCATAAAATCAAAACAGGAAGATTAGAGATGGAAATTAGAGCAGGAAGGCACTTTATCCATGCATAAGTGAAAAAAACTCACTTAACACTTGCTTGAAGGCCTCCAAGGAGAAAGAGCAAATCACCTCTCAAGGCAACCCATTTTAATTTGAATAGCTCACATTTGTGGAAATCTTTCCATAGCATCAACACAATTAACCTCTGTTAATCTTCCATCCATTCACCCTGGTATTGTTCTCTGAAGTCAAACAAAACAATTCTAACTCCTCTCCCACTTGATAAACCTTCAGTCGTCCTTTCATCCCTTTTTCCAGGTCATTCAAATAGGGCAGAGGAATTGGTTGGGAAAGATAAGTCCCAGAACCAGTATCATATGTTCATATAAGAACATTCCCCACCCATTCCTTTGTCTGGTGAGGATGGTGATAGAGTCAGAATCAGGGAGAGTGAAAAATAGCCAGTTATTTCCCTGGTATAGACTGACCTTCCAAGAACATCCCTGAGATTCCATACAGCTTATAGGCACATTGTCTTATCCCAGACTTTACAGGGAGGTTGAGGACTTAGTGGTCTTTTAGTCCTACCTATTTAGGAATTCTTTCTAGGGCAGAAGTTCTTAACCCGTGGTCTATATTATTTAAAAATGTAATCTTCTAAGTATTTTATACATTGCTTTCTTTTGTCATGTTATGGGTTCTATTTTTATGCATTTAAAAACATTATCCTAAGGAATGAAGAAGAGCAAACAACAAAAAAAAAGGTTAAGGTCACCTGGTTTACAACATTTCTAACAAGTGGTCATTTTCCTAGAAGGTCACTCATGAGGAAGAAACAACTTTTTCTGTGGCAGCCTCTTTTACTTTTCTTTTTTCTATTGCATCCTTCATATGTCTGCCAACATAATCTTCCTAAAGAGCAAACCCATTGATGTAGTTCCTTGGATAAACACATGAAGGAAGGAAAGAATAGATAAATAATAATTAATTAGCTAATTTGGGGGATACCTTTTTACTTCTAGGACAAATAGACAAACCCTTGTCCTTAGTTGAAAGGATTGCATGCAGTCATTTATCCACCTACAACTTAACTATCGAGTTTAATTTTACTTTATATTACTCCCCTTCATTCATTCTATATTCTTGCAAAATTGGATTCTCCTTCTGTAATTCTGTCTTCTTAGAAGGTGGAATATTCACAGAAATCTTTGTTTCTCCATACAATACACTCAATTCTTGCCTCTCAGAATATTTTTCTTCTTTTGATCACCCATAAGAAAATGGTTTCCCTCTCCCTCAAATGATTCTAGAATATTGCACAGATCATTCTTCTGTGACCCCTCTCCCACCTGATAAACCTTCAGTAATTCGTTCCTTATATTTATGTGGACATGTTATTTGTATATTTGTTCATTCCTGAAGCCCGTGAGGTAGAATGTAAGTTGCTGGAGGGCAGTGAATTGGTTATTTTTGTCATTCTATCCTCAGAGCTATCCATAGCACTATGTACCTAGTAGGGACTTAATACTTTTCTTTTTATTTGAATTCATGTTGAAATGTTCTGTGGGACTATTCCTTTTACCAGTTAATATCACAACATATTCTAAATGAGGTAAATTGGGGAGGGAGAGGAATCATCACTTGGTAGCCAATCTGATTTTGAAGAGCTTCTTTGAAATCAACTAGGCTGTCTTAAGATTATAGACTTTAAGAACATCAATTCATTGCACAGTTAGTCTATGGGATCTGGTAAGACACAAAAACTTTACTATCAGTTCTTTTGTCATAGCTTTCAATAACCTAAGACACCTCTACAGGAGGAGAAAACACCAAAATCAGACTTTTGAGGAGGTCTCACATGACATATTTTGTACTAGAATAAGGATTTCAAGTGGCATACTTTGGTAATTAATATTTAAATTAATTTTTAAGATAACAAGACTAATAATTTATTTTATACCCTTTACTTATTTTATAGTTAACAAAAAATCATTCATAATGGCACCCCTTGATTGCAATAGGACAAATAATTAATATCAAAGGCATCACAATGGAATTTAATGCAAAAGTTCATAGTAAGTCTGCTATTTATATTGAGGAATGATTATCATTTTGAGAGATAAGTAGATTTCCAGAAAAAATATGAAGTGAGAGCTCCAAAAAATAATTCATTGTTTGTAGTTGTTAGTGTAAACTTTTTTTTATAATTTTATCACTCAACTTTTACCTTTCTTCATTGAGCCTCCCAAACAATAATAATAATTACAATTCTATTTACAGTCGTGCAAAAGTTATCAAACTAGGCATCCATGATGGAACATCAAAGTGGTCAGAAAGCATACATTTCTTTTTTTTTTTTTTGGTGAGGCAATTGGGGTTAAGTGACTTGCCCAGGGTCACACAGCTAGTAAGTGTTAAGTATCTGAGGCTGGCTTTGAACTCAGGTCCTCCTGACTCCAGGGCCAGTGCTCTATCCACTGCACCACCTAGCTGCCCCCAGAAAGCATACATTTCTGAAATTATGACATGCTGTCAGATGGAAGCTCATACTATCACTGTGTAGGTCTTGGATAGGTGCTATAGATGGACAATGAGGTTGAGGAATAATTGAATGGCCAAAGAGAAAGAGATGAGGAAGAAATTTGAGTAACTGTTGAATGTTTTCAATAATTCAGAACTATCCCTCTTCATAAAAGCCCACATTTTAAACACCAGTGTTTTTCTATGATGCTATATGACTATTAATCAAAGACTACTGATATCTGTGAAAAAATAAAACTATCTGGTGACAAATAACAAAGAAAATGTTAATGATAAGTCTAAATGACTGCAGCATATTACTACAATGACTACCATAAGAAGTAATATAGATAATATATGATCAAATATAAGTATGACTAGAAAAGGCAGTTGGCTACTTCTGTAATGAGATGGAATACTCAAGTTCTGCATTTGAATCTATTCTATACCAGAAGAGTCAGAGAAAAGCTTCAACACATTGGGGAAATCATCAAAGGAGACTGATAGAGTGGGCTGAATTCTAGCCTTGGAGTAAAGGATGTTGAGCTCAAATACTTAATATTCACTAGCTGTGAGACCTCACAAAAGGCACTTAAACTCACTGTGCCTCAGTTTCCTGCTCTATAAAATGGGGTCAGTGAAACATTTTAAAGTGTTGTCCTAAAAAAATCAAATGAGGTATTCCAAGTATTTTTTAATATCAAGCTCCAAAAGAATGTAAGCAATTCATATTAAGTATGATTTAAAGAAAGGCATGGGTAACAGTTCCTTTAGAATTAGAATGCATGGGATTAGTTATGATCTATACAAGAGCTTAGGGCCAGTGTAGTATAGTGTAAGGGGTTAAAATTCTAGCTAATCTGTCTAAAATATCTAATGAGTGGTCACCAAAAAAATATTAATCTTTAGCAAGGGTTAGACTTTTAAGCATTTATTAAGAAGAATAAGAATTTGGTGAAGAGAGAAAGGCCTCGATTCATCTAACTATCAAAGGGAGAGCGCATCTTTAGCTCCACCAGAGTCCTTAGGAAAGAGAGCAAGAGAGCCAGCCTCACCCCTTCTTCCTCCTACCAGCAAATGTCACTTCCTGACACCAAAGAAAATCCACATGTCTTGCCCTCAAGAGCCTTCTCCTCATGGCAGAGCTTTCCTACAGTAAGTCTCCATCAAGTGGCATCATTCCAATCATTACAATAGTTAATAGAGTGATGATTGAAAAGTCAGGAAGTCTTGGGTTTAAGTTTTAACTATCTCTTATTGTCTTTGTGTGTCAACTTGGTCAGGTGATTTATACTTTTTAAGTGCTGCTATCTTCACCTGTAAAATGGAGACAATAATATTTTCTTCATGGGGTTGTTGATGGTCAAATGAGAAAATATACTGTGGTAAAATATGAAAGTTTTTAACAGTCGGTTAGGATAACTGAAAGACGCCAGTTTTTCAAGGACCACCCTTTTGGGGAGGAGATGAACAGTCCGCCTGCTGTGCATGTCAGACTGCCTGCCGGGTTTTTGACTTCCGGGGTGGAGAGAACGGGAGTAGGCCTTTTTGCCTGCTTGGTGGGACTCCTGACGGCGCGGCACAGACGGTCTCTCTCTCTCCAAAGGTGGCCTTTTCGGTTTGGTGAGTTTTTATAAGGAATATAGACTAAGCCTAGACTTAAGACGATTTGTATTGTATTTCTATTTTCCTCTCTTCCTTTTCTGTATTGTTGTTCGCATATTATTAGTCAGCAAAAGTTATTATATTCTTTTTACTGTTCCATCAAGGAAACATTCCGTTTCTTGAGGAAGCAAAGGGGGGAAATGTGGTAAAATATGAAAGTTTTTAACAGTCAGTTAGGATAACTGAAAGACGCCAGTTTTTCAAGGACCACCCTTTTGGGGAGGAGATGAACAGTCCGCCTGCTGTGCATGTCAGACTGCCTGCTGGGTTTTTGACTTCCGGGGTGGAGAGAACGGGAGTAGGCCTTTTTGCCTGCTTGGCGGGACTCCTGACGGCGTGGCATAGACGGTCTCTCTCTCTCCAAAGGTGGCCTTTTCGGTTTGGTGAGTTTTTATAAGGAATATAGACTAAGCCTAGACTTAAGACGATTTGTATTGTATTTCTATTTTCCTATCCTTCTAATCAACATCACCTTGTGACTACCATACAATAAAGGCTCTATCTAGGAAACCAGAAGCTTCTTCCATTTACTAGTCTGGGAGATAAATTAAGGGAAAAGTTAAGTAGGGGAGATTTATGATCTAATATCCAATTTTAATCTCACAATACATCTGACATGGATGAACTGACTTGAAGGCTGATGAAATGAGGTCACTAGTAACTTGTAAAAGAAAAAAAAAGAAAAGAAAAGGAGTTATCCTTTGTCTTCTGTTCAGTCTTGACAATTTCTTCAGAAACCAAAACACAGACAGAAGAAAGGCAAAAATGTGACTAGGAAGAAGTAAAGAACATTTTAAATGAACAGGAGAAGGAATAGAAGTAGAAAAAATGGAAGAAAATACAAATCTGTTGAATCATCATGATTTGAAATTGTGGCAATTTTCTCTTAGATGCCCTAAGAGTTTTTTAGCTAATGTTTTTTGAGTCTCTTCTAGAAAGAGATCAGGTTGAATATTGTTAGTAATAAGATGTTTTAAAGCAAGAACCTTTTAGACTAGAAATGGATAAGAATGGTGGCATTTTATTCACTCATTCATTCCATGCTGTCTTTCCTAATGGGAAAATGAGTTCTCCTATGGGTCTAATGTGGTCTAATACACTAGCATTAAATTTACTTTCAAATGAAGAACTGTAGCAATGTTTTCTAGTCTCATAGTTGATTTCATTATTTGTGTTTAGAAATATTGGCATTTACCTTATACTTTACTGGGAAAATTAATTTGCTATCTCTAGGAAAACAGAACAAAGAGAATTAACCATGTGTGATAAGCTAGTATTCTACTGTCTGTAAAATGCAAAGGCTTCTAAATACATATCAAAAGGGGGAAAACACCAGCTATTCCACAAGTATGTCTGAAGCTCAATTGATAAAATGGAAAAAAATTATTTATTGGAGTTCCTTGGTTTTTTTGTTTGTTTTTTTCCCCCCCTATTCTTTTTTGCTCAGAGCTACAAAAATTTAGTCTCATAAAAAGCAAGAAAAGTTTAAAGGAAAATAATCACCTAAGCCACATAGAATTTAATTGAATTCTCTGTTTCTCTGAAACCAATGTTTCTGTTAGCACATAAAGCTTGATAATAGAAAAAAAGGTTTTTTTTAATATGAAAAACAAAATAGAAAAAAATGGTCATAAATCCTAAAAATATCAAAGCATTTTGTAAAGCAAAATCACATTATTTCTTTTATTAAAAATAAAACTTATGTAACCAAAGCACCCACCCCATTTCCCCATCAAATTTCAAACTTTGGAGGGTTAAATAAGGTGTTTGGGAGTAATTATCTAAAATAGAACTCAAGCTCCCATTCTTGAACAAAAAGCATTTTGACAGACCTTGCATGGGGCACAAAAATTAGCAAAGTATTCAATCAAGGAAGAATAATAAAATCACTCATAAATGAAAAAAAAAAAGCATCAACATAACCATTTCCCACCATGACTAAATTGTCTTGTCCTACTCCCAAAGCATGAATCTCAAAGAGTTTCATTCTAGGTTTCTCCCAAAGAATTATGTAACTCCCTTGCCTAAGAAATTATGGGTAACAAGGGCGGGGGGAATCAAAGTTAATCATTATTGAAAAATAACCAACAAAACATACTACTTGTTCTGTGTTTTATGTATAATAAAAAAATTGTTCAAAGGGATGTTGACAATTTTTTTAAGAAAATAAGTTTAGGGACAACAATCATTTTACACTAAAAGTAGCAAAGTAGTAATACAGAATGTTTATATATAGAATCACTTTCCAATACCCTAGATTTTACCTCAGTCCAACTCTTTAGTGGACAACTCTATATAAAAGTCATTTCTCCTTTGAATCACTTGCTTGTATGTACCTTCTAACCATAACAAATTCTACCTAGCTTTCAAGAGACTTTAATAATCTGTTCCCCTTGAATTTCTGCTCCTATGTTATTTTGAGAATATAGTAATCTATACATCAAATTATGTACATACTAGAGGTGTATGTGTGTGTCAATGTTTTACATAAAGAACAAAGGAATAGAACATAGGATCAGAGATGTAGAGTTGGAAGTGTCTTTGAGTGAATCCAATCCAATCCTCTCTTTTTATAAATGGGAATAATTAGCCTAAGGAAAAGTAAGTAGCTTGAAGTTATAAAGCCAGTAAATGTTATAAGTAGGATGGGAATCCATGTCTTCTGAATCCAGAGCTAGGACTACATTGCTTTATTTCTCCAGTCTCTTGTAGATAGATATTTTATAGACACATATTTCCCTATTGTCCATAAATCTATTAGTACTGTAAATGTGCATGTTTGAGATTAATATATGAATGCTGTTACTGATTTGTTAAATGCTGATATTATTCAGACCTATACAGATAGTACAAGTTTCTTTTACAGAGTGAATTTTAAACAGTTCATTAAATAAATTTTACAACAAACCATAAAAATAATTTTGGTTTATTATAAGTATTTGATAGAATAGCTGTATTTAGCCTTTCATCAAACTATCTTTCTGTGTAGGAAACTATAAAAATAACCACAATTTATTATATTCAGGAAACAGCAAATTCATATTTACAGAAGGGTAATCTCTAACATATACAATGAAGACTGTATCTAAAAATACAAGCTTTGAATAATCTCATAAACAATTACAGAAAAAATATACTTAGCTATTTACCCTGATGATATGTATAATATCAGTTCAAAATTGTTTGCTTCACAGACTTGCAATAAATAGTAAAACTGAGAAAAATAAAAAATTTTCAAGGAGATTTCATTTTTCTAAGTGAATTAAAATTTCATACTCAATATCTAAATTAATATTTTTGCAAAATTTAAATATCTGTATTGCAGATCTATATATTAGTACTGTGATTTGCACTGTCATACAAATTCTGGGAAATATAAAATAGTTAAATATTTATTTTGAAATTCATATATTGTAAATATTAATAGAAAATAGATTTATATATTCTACAGAAGCTATAAACTACAGTGTATTAGGAAATTTTATCTAAAGCAGAGCCCTCTGAAATACTTGTCATGCTTTCTCTCCCTGAAATAGGTAAGGAAACTATATAATAAAAATAACTTAGTGGCTCTTCTTCCCATAGGTAACACTTAACTTCTCCAAATACTAAGTCTTCTAAATTCATAATTAAACTATGTCCAATGGCCCTGTTCCCTGAAATCCCCAGAAGAATTATTAGCATTAGCATTAGGCCTAATTTCATCAATTAATCAAGTAACAAGGATTTCTTAAAGATTTGCTATAGACCATGCTAGGTCCTGTGAGAGGGGAGTGAGGATAAGGAAGATAAAGAACTTTGTCCTTGTAAGAAAATCCCAGAACCTAAGAGTCATTGTGGAGAAACATGGTGGAACATTTGCATAAAGATCAACAGAAGGAGCAAGAAAAGTCATGTAGCTCTAGGGTATATTCCAGAATACAGGACTAGAAGCAGTTATTTGATAGAGTTCAAGAAAAAGATCCATAACTTTTCAAAAGATTGTAGGGAATCAGAAAAGTGCTACAGAACTGGAAAATGGCCAATGTCCAAATTTCAAATTAATGAGTGGATGGAGTCTATAGATTGTAGAGTAGGAATCTTAATGTTGTTTCTAGGATAATGTCTACAATACATTAATGAAGTAATACTTGATAATATATAGAAAGGAGGCATTAATCACAATGGTTCAGCAGGACTCCATCAAAAGAAAAAACTAGTTGAAATGGGGATGTTGGGGGAGGGAGCATCAGTGTGAAGGCATTTTCATAACTTGATTTGTCCTACATTAGTGAAATTATGGCCTTTATATGTTTACATATGTGTCCAGAAGTTATACATAAAACAACATGAAACCTATCTCTGCCGGATACACTTTATGTAACATTGTCGTTTTTTACTTTGTGGGATTTTCTAAGTCTCCTCTCATACTTCCAGCATCATCAAAGAAAATTTACTCCTTTTTGAAAAACGAAGATAAAATTATGTCTAGGTCAACACAAATATTACATAGTAACATCTGCCTTACAGAGAAAACATGGAATGCCATGCAATTCGACTGGGTTTCTCCATTTCCCTCCTATTACAAGGGGCTAGTTACTTTTAATAAACTCTATTCCTTCATAACCTTCTCTTATCAAAACAAGTTCTGTTCCTGTTTGTCTGGAGAGGAAGTATTTCTATTTTTTTTTTTTTTAGTGAGGCAATTGGGGTTAAGTGACTTGCCCAGAGTCACACAGCTATTAAGTGTTAAGGGTCTGAATCTGGATTTGAACTCAGGTCCTCCTGGCTCCAGGGCTGGTGCTCTCTCCACTGTGGCACCTAGCTGCCCCTCTATTTTCTTTTAAGGATTTCATCTTCTACACTTACCATAAGAAATCTGAAACAACCCTATACAGCAAACCCACTCTTGAGCACATGAATCCCGCCTCCCCCCCCCAAAAAAAAAGTATAAATAAGTCCTGGAAAAAAGGGGTTGGCACAGTAATTGAAGAATAACTAAATAAATTGAATATATGAAAATCATTACTATAATTGGATGTTAAGGGGAAAACACACAAGAACATTTGAGAAAGATGAGAAGATGTCTGTAAGATACTATTCCTTCTGTATGTGTACATTTTATTAACTGAAAGGGGAGAAAAAAGATGCCTCTGTAAGGAATCATAGATGTTTGGGGTTTTTTCTTTTTTTTTAGTGAGGCAATTGGGGTTAAGTGACTTGCCCAAGGTCATGCAGCTAGTAAGTGTCAAGGGTCTGAGACCAGATTTGAACTCAGGTCCTCGTGAATCTAGGGCTAGTTCTCTATCCACTGTACAACCTAGCTGCCCCTGTGAGGAATTATAGAGAAAAGGATTTTGAAGAAAAATAGACAGTTATGAGAGAAGAGAAAATCAGCCCACCAGTTAAAAGTGTTTCAGGAAATAGTCATTTTGAAAAGATGTGAGTGAAAGGATACCTTCACAAAGATAGTAAAGGTGACTAAAGTCCATTATTTCCAAATAGTTCATTTATACATGGCTGTTTTAAGGACTTTGAAGTTTATTGCTGAGAACTCTAAATAAAGAGTTGTTGGGTATTATGAGACAATTATATATATATATATATATATATATATATATATATAATTGACCTTGGGAAGGTGAATTGGTCTCAAGAACAAAAAGCCTTCCTGGAAGAGCTCAAAAAGGATTTTAAAAATCAATTGCGAGAGGTAGAAGAAAAAATGGGGAGAGAAATGAAAGAAAAACAAGAAAACTATGAAAAAAGAATCAGCAGCTTGGAAAAGGAAGCACATAATTTCACTGAAGAAAACAAAGCCTTAAAAAATTCATTTGGCCAAATGGAAAAAAAGGTGTATAATTTCACTGAAGAAAACACTGCCTTAAAAAATTCACTTGGCCAAATGGAAAAAAGGGTGCATAATCTCACTGAAGAAAACAATGCCTTAAAAATTAAAGTGGGACAGCTGGAAGATAAGGAATCCATGAGACACCAGGAATCAGTCAAGCAGAATCAAAAAAATGAAAAAATAGAAGAAAATGTGAAATACCTCATTGGAAAGACAACTGATCTGGAAAACAGATCGAGGAGAGACATTTTGAGAATCATTGGACTGCCTGAAAGCCATGACCAGAAAAAGAATCTAGACACCATATTCCAGGAAATTATTAAGGAGAACTGCCCTGATATCATAGAATCAGAGGATAAAATCAGCATTGAAAGAATCCACTGATCACCTTCTGAAAGAGACCCCAAAAGGAAAACTCCAAGGAATATTGTAGCCAAATTCCAGAATTACCTGGTGAAGGAGAAAATACTCCAAGCAGCCAGAAAGAAGCAATTTAAATATCATGGAGCCACAGTCAGGATTGCTCAGGACCTGGCAGCTTCAACATTAAAGGACCCCAAGGCTTGGAATATGATATTCTTGAAGGCAAAGGAGCTTGGATTGTAGCCAAGAATCTATTACCCAGCAAAAATGTGCATTTTCTTTCAGGGAAAAAGATGGACATTTAATGACATTGGGAACTTTCAATCTTTCCTGGTGAAAAGATCAGAACTGAATAGAAAATTCGATTTCAACATACAAGACTCAAGAGAAGTTTAAAAAGGTAAACAGAGGGGGAAAAAAAAAGGTTACCCTATTAGGTTAAACTGTTTATATCCCTACACAGGAAAATAATACTCATAACTCTTAAGAACTGTAAATGTATTTGGGCAGAGAGAAGGACTTTACACAGACGGTATAAATATAAATTGTCTTTGATGTGATGATACAAAAGAATTAAGGGGTTAAAAAGGGAGTCTATGGGGAGGAGAGGAAAGGGGAGGTGGAATGGGATGAATTATATCATATGAAGAGGTGGAAAAAAAAACCTATTACAACAGAGGGAAAGAAAAGAGGGGGGAACATTGTTTCAACCCTATTCTCATTAGATTTGACTCAAAGAGGGAATAACATATACGTTCATTGGGATAAAGAAACTTAACTCATTCTTTAGGGAAGCAAAAGGGGAAGGGAAAGGGGGGGACTGATAGAAGGGAGGACAAAAGAAAGGGAGAAAAGGGTAAAGAAAAGAGAGGGGGTGATAAAAAGGGAGGGCAGATCAGGGGAGGCAGGGGTAAGAAGTAAAACGTCGGTGAGGAGGAATAGGGTGAAAGAAGGGGGGAAAAGTACAAAGGGGGTAAAAAGAATGGAGGGGAATATACAGTCAGTAATCATAACAGTGAATGTGAATGGTATGAACTCTGCTATAAAATGGAAGCGAATTGCAGAGTGGATTAAAAACCAGATTCCTATAATATGCTGTTTACAAGAAACACATTTGAAGCAGAGAGATACACACAGAGTAAAGGTAAAAGGCTGGAGCAGAATATATTATGCCTCAGCTAAAGTAAAAAAGGCAGGGGTAGCAATCCTTATCTCAGACAAAGTGCAGGCAAAAATAGATCTCAAGGAAATTATATCTTACTTAAAGGTACTATAGATAATGAAGTAATATCAATATTAAATATGTATGTGCCAAGTGGTATAGCATCCAAGTTCTTAGAGAAGAAGTTAAAAGAGTTACAAGTGGAATTAGATAGTAATACTATACTAGTGGGGGATCTGAATCTCCCCCTCTCAGTATTAGATAAATCTAGCCAAAAAATAAATAAGAAAGAAGTGAAAGAGGTGAACAGAATACTAGAAAAGTTAGACATGATAGATGTCTGGAGAAAATTGAATGGGGATAGAAAGGAATATACCATTTTCTCAGCAGTACATGGCACATTTTCAAAAACTGACCATGTATTAGGGCACAAAAACATCATAGCCAAATGTAGAAAGGCAGAAATAGTAAATGTATCCTTCTCAGATCATGATGCAATAAAAATTACATGTAAGAAAGAGCCAGGGAAAAGTAGAATGAAAATCAATTCGAAACTAAATAATTTCATTCTAAAGAATTAATGGGCCAAACAAGAAATCATAGAAACAATCAATAACTTTATCCAAGCGAATGACAATAATGAGACAACATACCAAAATCTATGGGACGCAGCCAAAGCAGTGCTTAGGGAAAAATTTATAGCTCTAAATGCTTACATGAATAAAAAAGAGAAAGAGGAGATTAATGAATTGGGCATGCAACTTAAAAAGCTAGAAAAAGAACAAATTAGAAATTCCCAATTAGACACTAAATTAGAGATCCTGAAAATTAAAGGAGAAATTAATAAGATTGAAAGCAAAAAAACTATAGAATTAATCAATAAAACTAAGAGCTGATTTTATGAAAAAAACAATAAAATAGATAAAATATTGGTTTATTTGATTAAAAAAAAGAAAGAAGAAAATCAAATTACCAGTATCAAAAATGAAAAGGGTGATGTTACCACCAATGAAGTGGAAATTAAGTCAATAATTAGGAATTATTTTGCCCAACTGTATGCCAATAAATTTGACAATCTAAATGAAATGGATGAATATTTACAAAAATACAAACTGCCCAGGTTAACAGAAGAAGAAATAAAATCCTTAAATAAACCCATATTAGAAAAAGAAATTGAACAAGCCATTAATGAACTCCCTAAGAAAAAATCCCCAGGGCCAGATGGGTTTACGGGTGAATTTTACCAAACATTTAAAGAACAATTAATTCCAATACTATACAAATTATTTGGAAAAATAGGTGAAGAAGGAGTTCTACCAAATTCGTTTTATGACACAAATATGGTGGTGATACCAAAACCAGGCAAAGCAAAAACAGAGAAAGAAAATTATAGACCAATTTCCCTAATGAATATTGATGCTAAAATCTTAAATAAGATATTAGCAAGGAGATTACAGCAAGTGATCACCAGGATAATACACTATGACCTGGTGGGATTTATACCAGGAATACAGGGCTGGTTCAACATTGGGAAAACTATTAACATAATCAACCACATCAATAAGAAAACCAACCAAAATCATATGATTATCTCAATAGATGCAGAGAAAGCTTTTGACAAAGTACAACACCCATTCCTAATAAAAACACTAGAGAGTTTAGGAATAGGTGGAGCTTTCCTTAGAATAATAAACAGTATCTACCTAAAGCCATCAGCAAGTATTATATGCAATGGAGATAAATTAGAGGCCTTCCCAATAATATCAGGGGTGAAACAGGGATGTCCATTATCACCCCTATTATTTAATATTTTCCTAGAAATGTTAGCTTTAGCAATCAGAGAAGAGAAAGGAATTAAAGGAATTAGAATAGGCAAGGAGGAAACAAACTATCACTCTTTGCAGATGATATGATGGTATACTTAAAGAATCCTAGAGAATCAACTCAAAAATTACTTGAAACAATTAACAACTTTAGCAAAGTAGCAGGATATAAAATAAATCCACATAAATCATCAGCATTTCTATACATGACCAACAAAGTCCAGCAGCAAGGGATAGAAAGAGAAATTCCATTTAAAGTAATGGTAGATAATATAAAATACTTGGGAGTCTACTTGCCAAGACAAACCCAGGAACTCTATGAACACAACTACCAAACACTCTTCACACAAATCAAATCAGATCTAAATAATTGGAAAGATATCAATTGCTCATGGATAGGCAGAGCTAATATAGTAAAAATGACAATACTGCCTAAATTAATTTACTTATTCAGTGCCATACCAATCAGACTACCTAAAAATTATTTTATAGAGCTAGAAAAAATAATAACAAAATTCATCTGGAAAAACAAAAAATCAAGAATATCCAGAGAAATAATGAAAAAAAAATTCACGGGAAGGTGGGTTACCGGTACCAAACCTGGAGCTTTACTATAAAGCGACAGTCATCAAAACTATCTGGTACTGACTAAAAAATAGAGTGGTTGATCAATGGAATAGGCTAGGCTCAGGAAAAGCAGTAGTAAATGACACTAGTAATGTAGTGTTTGATAAACCCAAAGACTCCAGCTTCTGGGATAGGAACTCAGTATTTGACAAAAACTGATGGGAAAACTGGAAGATAGTGTGGCAGAAATTAGGCATAGACCAACATCTTACACCTTATACTAAAATAAGGTCAACATGGATACATGATTTAGACATAAGAGGTGATACCATAGGTAAATTAGGAGAGAAAGGAATGGTGTCCCTATCAGATCTTTGGAAAGGAAAACAGTTTTTGACCAAACAAGAGATAGAGTATGTTATATAATGCAAAATGGATGATTTTGATTATATTAAATTAAAAAATTTTTGTACAAACAGAAGCAATGCATCCAAAATTAGAAGGGAGGCAGAAAGCTGGGAAACAATTTTTGAGGCCAGTACTTCTGATAAAGGCCTCATCTCTAAAATATATAGGGAATTAAATCAAATTTATAAGAATCCAAGTCATTCCTCAATTGAGAAATGGTCAAAGAATATGAACAGGCAGTTTTCTGATGAAGAAACCAAAGCTATCTATTCCCATATGAAAAAATGCTCTAAATCTCTAATGATTAGAGAGATGCAAATTAAAACAACTCTGAGGTACCACCTGACACCTATCAGATTGGCTAAAATGACAAAAAAGGAAGATAATAAATGTTGGAAAAGCTGTGGGAAAATTGGAACACTAATGCATTGTTGGTGGAGCTGTGAACTGATCCAACCATTCTGGAGAGCAATTTGGAATTATGCCCAAAGGGCGATAAAGCTGTGCATACCCTTTGACCCAGCAATTCCACTTTTAGGTCTTTTCCCCAAAGAAATCATGGAAGGGGGAAAGGGACCCACATGTACAAAAATATTTATAGCTGCTCTTTATGTGGTAGCAAGGAATTGTAAGTTGAGGGGGTGCCCATCAATTGGGGAATGGCTGGACAAGTTGTGATATATGAATACAATGGAATACTATTGTGCTGTAAGAAATGATAAGCAGGAGGAGTTCAGAGAAACCTGGAGGGTCTTACGTGAGCTGACGATGAGTGAGATGAGCAGAACCAGAAGAACATTGTACACAGTATCATCAACATTGAGTGTTGACCTACTGTGATGGACTATATTCTTCTCACCAATGCAATGGTACAGAAGAGTTCCAGGGAACTCATGATAGAAGAGGATCTCCAAATCCAAGAAAAAAATAAAAAAGAACTGTGGAGTATAGATGCTGATTGAACCATACTATTTCTTTTGTTTTGGGTGCTGTTGTTTTTTTTTTTTTCTATTTTGAGGTTTTGCATCACTGCTCTCATTTTTTCTCTTGTAACAGGATTAATGCAGAAATAGGATTAATGTTATTATTATATATATATCTATGTGTGTATATATATATATATGTGTATATGTATATAGATATATAGATATAACCTATATCAGCTTGTCTGCTGTCTAGGAGAGGGGGAAGGGAGGGGAGGGAGGGAGAAAAATCTGAAATTGTAAAGCTTGTATAAACAAAAGTTGAGAACTATCTTTGCATGTAACGGAAAAAATAAAATACCTTATATGTAAAAAAAAAAAAGAAGAAGAAGAAGATATCATATGCTGCAGACTATTCTGTAAAGAGATTAAGGATATTGATACCTCAGTCCAAATTGTTGTTGTTCTTCTTCTTCTGGTTACATGGGTTTCTTTACTTATGTGCCTCAATTTCTAGGTTTCTGGAATTTTGTGATCACTGTTATTCAGAGGCTTTGCTCACAACAGTACAAAAGTATGACCTAAGTTTATGGGTGGACTTTTATGCTATTATTATTATCACTTGGATTTCTATAATAACAGTTTCACTATTAAGAGTTAATGTTGGAGGGACAGCTAGGTGGCACAGTGGATAGAGCACCAGCCCTGGAGTCTGGAGTACCTGATTTCAAATCTGGCCTCAGATACTTGACACTTACTGGCTGTGTGACCCTGGGCAAGTCACTTAACCCCAATTGCCTCACTAAAACAAACAAACAAACAAACAAACAAACAAACAAAAAAAGAGTTAATGTTGGGGACAGCTAGATGGTGCAGTGGATAAAGCACTGGCCTTGGATTAGGAAGGACCTGAGTTCAAATCCAGCCTTAGGCACTTGACACTTACTAGCTGTGTGGCACTGGGCAAGTCACTTAACCCTCATTGCCCTGAAAAAACAAACAAAAAAAAAGAGTTAATGTTATCTTAACTGATTTGTATAAATGAGTAAGCAACCAGTGAGGGCAAAGGAACTAATATTTGGAGTAATAGATTTATGTCTCACTTCTACGGTAGTTTTACCCCTTATGACACTGAAATTGAGTTCTAGCCACATACTAACTCCTTTGTAGAACCATCTCAAACTGACAGTGCAGGTTGGGTAAGTGGGCCATCCCTATTCTAGAGAAGATGATAAAGAATGTCAATAGTAGACGAGCCCTACACCTTTATAAACTGAAGGATATTGAAGTGAACCAAGAGAACATTTTGTATAATGGGAACAATAATGTCAATTAAACAAACATGTTTAGAATATATGAAATAACCAAAAGACAGTTTTTAAATTCATTTTTTCTTTGCTATTATCTTTTCTAAAGAGGAAGGATTCCATACTATTGTGCTGTAAGAAACGATGAGCAGGAAGAGTTCAGAGAAACCTGGAGGGTCTTGCGTGGGCTGATGATGAGTGAGATGAGCAGAACCAGAAGAATATTGTACACAGTATCATCAACATTGAGTGTTGATCTACTATGAGGGACTATGTTCTTCTCACCAGTGCAATGGTACAGAAGAGTTCCAGGGGACTCATGATAGAAGAGGATCTCCAAATCCAAGAAAAAAAAAAAAGAACTGTGGAGTATAGATGCTGAATAAACCATACTATTTTTCTTTTGTTTTTGGTGCTGTTGTTTTTTTCTATTTTGAGGTTTTTCATCATTGCTCTGATTTTTTCTCTTATAACATGACTAATGCAGAAATAGGATTAATGATATTATGTGTGTATACATACATACATATACATATATATACATATATACATATATACATATATACATATATACATATATATATATATATATATATATATATATATATATATATATATATATATATATATATATATATATATATATATATATAAATCCTATATCAGATTACCTGCTGTCTAGTGGAGGGGGTAGGGAGGGGAGGGAGGGAGAAAAATCTGAAATTGTAAAGCTTGTATAAACAAAAGTTGAGAACTATCTTTACATGTAAGGGGAAAAAATAAAATACTTTATTAATTGAAAAAAAAAAACAAATAAAAAAGCAAAACCTGTCCCCAGCCTCAAGGAGCTGGCATTTAAAAAAAAAAAGAGGAAGGATTCTAGATATATCTGTGACATAGCAGTAAAAGTATTTAGGTAAATCGTTAGAATATATACATATTTAATGTATGTAAATAAAGTTAAATATAAGCAACATCTAAAAAAGAGAAAGATCTAGCATCATTTCAGTGTGAAAAATATCTATTGGGGGAGTGAACCCATTATTTTTGACATTGAGGGCAGATTGCCATTCAATATGTCCTGCAGACTCTTAAATAATAATAGTTGAAAAAATGATTGCATTATTTTAACATAGGATAGTTGTACGTCATTAATCACATATTTCAAGTATCTATGAAGCTATTGTCTTTTTCCTGTTTTAGCATTCTGATGAGTTTGATTATCTTTCCAATAATCATTGTAATTGCTCACAAAGGATTGAGATTGTAATGTTTCCTTGGTGAACTAAGGTATTTTCAGGCTCAGATAAGTTTGAGAAATCTCCCAAATACTCATTTTATGGTATTATAAACTTCCCTAGAACTTCCACTAGCCTGGGGCTATGGACTAAGTTTGCACTATTTAAAAGTCTAGCTTCTGATCTTGTCATTTGTGAATAGATACCTATGACACCTTTCCCTATTCAATCTTCACAACAAAAATACATTCCCAGCCACATTCTTTTCTTTGGGAAAATCACATGACACCAATGCCACCCTCAAATGCTTCCGACCCTTCCAGCCAGAGGTATCTATTTGGCAGGAAATCAATTTACGTTCCCCTGTACTGAAGAAAGCAATGTGTGAGGCAGATCCAGGTGGAGGAGAGCATTGCCTTATTTGTAAGATAAATCATAAGATATTGTTACACTGAATGGACAAGAAAGAGCAGGAAAAGAATAGAACAGAAGATTGCCTTCTAAAGGCAACAAAGTCGACTGATGGGAAGAGTACTGTGTGAATGGAGTGATATTCAGAGATAGTATAACACTGCTGCTTCACTTTGAGACACTCTAATGAGCCAGAGCTCAATTTCTATTATAGACTTTCTTGAAGATTGAGAATCAATGAGAGACTGGTGTGACAAAGTCTTTCCATTGCCCTGTTCAACTAAAAAAAAAAAAAAACTCCTCTTGTGGCCTGTTTAAAACACACACACACACACACACAAACACACTTTCATTTGCTATTTGATGAATATAAAGGAATAAACAAGTCCACCACCCCTCTCTCCCCCTATTTCTTACAGGTTTCTTGCTCTTTTAAATAATTTGTATTGGCTCACTTGGGAAACAATATTGGAGATCATTCTGTATCACAAATTGCATAGAAATCCTAATTTTATTTATCCTCCACAGGAATTTGGAAAAATATAGTAATTTTACCGAATCTTCTCATGGAGGATTACTCTTTAAAAATGCATAGAAGAAATGCACACATAAATTTCATTAGGATTTAAGAACTTAAAGCGTTCTTTCTTTCTAGGTAAACATTTTGTTATATATATTTCAGTGACGTTTTAAAATCATTATTTATCATTAGATGCAAAAATATACTCCAAATATTTAAACTTACTATTGGTTGTGAGAATTTGTTTTATTTTAACAGGGAACTTAAGCTCACTTCTCAGGCACTATACAAAACCATTTATAATCATGGAGAATTTTTGTAATGGGGAGGAGAGATATATTAAATGTATTTTTAAATTTTACTTTCAAAGATTTATCTAATTATCCCATAAAAATAAAAATTTTCTTAGAAATCACAATATGGTTTATGAATCTTATCTTATTTAATATCTTTGCTTCTCATCTAACTTAATTCCATTTGGTGAAATATTGATGCTTGAAGTTCACTAAATACATTAGCATTTCAGTTGATAAAAATCCTAAGTGCCCAATATCTTCCTGAAATAGCAAGCCCCGTTAATCCCTTTCCCCTATAAGAAAATATTAACATCCTTTAACAACACTAATAACCAAGACCAGAGGCCATGCTTAAATAAATTTGTTATAGCAGGATTTTTTGTTTTGTTTTGTTTTGTTTTGTTTTGTTTTGTTTTGTTTTGTTTTGTTTTGTTTTGTTTTGTTTTGCAGAACAGTGGGGTTTAAGTGACTTGCCCAGGGTCATACAGCTAGTAAGTGTCAAGTGTCTGAGACTAGATTTGAACTCAGGTCCTCCTAAATGCAGGGCCGGGATTTTTATCCACTGTGCCATCTAGCTGCCCCTCTTATAGCACTTTTAAGGAGAAAAGCCATAATTATGTTTACATCAAACATATTTAAGAAGATTATATATTGTAAAGTGACATATCTATTTCTTTTCATGGCATCTCTGTCCTATACCTGTTATGCAGTAGGTTGTTAGCAGGAAATACAAAACCTTTAGCACAGTTAGCTACAATGGTGGTAGGATAAGACACTAAGTTTCATGAGTATAGCAACTGTATCATAAATTTCATTTATTCCCTGTGTGGTATCCTAAACAATAGCTGATATTTTTTTTAAATTAAAGTAATATACACATATATGAAAAAATAAGAAAATAAACACAAATATCCTAGTGAAAATTTTCTAAACATTTTTCTCCACATGTATTAAGTGCCTACTATGTTCCAGGCACTGGGCTAAGAACTGGCGATATAAAGTCAAAATAATATCTCTGACTTCAAGAATCTCACAATCAAATGGGGGAAATGAAATGTAAACAACTATGTACAAACTATATTCAGCTTAAATAGTAAATAATTAAGAGCAGGAAACATTAGAATTAGAAGTTGGGATTTTAGGTAAGAACTGAAAGAATCCAGGGGTTGAGAATGAGGAAGGAGAGTATTTCAGGCATGGGGGAAGCCAGCAATCCCTTGTTCTTGCCATGTGACCAGCCCATTTTTCTCATACTTTCATGCATTTCCATGATGACTGTCAGATATTTATTGAACAGGGTAAGTTCTGTTATTATTCCTTCCAAGGAATCTTCTATGATTTTGATGTATTAATAGGAGACATCTTGTTGTAATAGAGTCCATAAGGCAATATGTTATTCAAACAAATTAAATCAAATACTGACATTTGGAATAAATTGCTCTTTCATAATCAACAAAAATGCAGAATTGTATTCTCTCTAAATGTTTAAGTTGATAGTGTGATAATAAAGCTATCCCATTGCTTTAATGATTAATGCATGGTAATACTAATTATTCATTTGCAATGGAAATACAATTTTAGAAAAATATACCATGTCTAAAAGTTTTCTATGGGTACAACTGCAATATAAAAAACAATACATCTTTGAAGTGTATTTTCCACAAGTGAAAACTGATCTTCTCACAACTACACTTATAATGAGCAAAATTCATTTTTTTTTAAAAACGGGCAGTAACCAACTTTATTTGGATATCTCATGGAAAGGGTTAAGTAACATGTTATTACATTTTAATAGTCAACAGGTCCATTACAGGTTTTTATCAGTCCACCTAAGACTCAACTTCATTTAAGACTAAATGGAGGAGCCAGCTAGGTGGCATAATGGATATAGCACCGGCCTGGATTCAGGAGGACCTGAGTTCAAATCCGGCCTCAGACACTTGACACTTACTAGCTGTGTGACCCTGGGCAAGTCACTTAACCCTCATTGCCCCACTCCACCCCCCAAAAAAGCAAACAAAACCCCCCCAGAACTAAATGGAGGTAAATTTGTTTTTTTAGGGTTGAGTTATAGGTTGTGTTACTTTAATTGAGGCCTAAACTATTTTTTTTTTCCTTTTTTGTGTTTTGTTGGGCAATTGCCCAGGGTCACACAGCTAGTAAGTGTTAAGTGTCTAAGGCCAGATTTGAACTCAGGTACTCAGGCCAGTGTTCTATCCACTATGCCACCTAGCTATCGCAACTTTTTTTTTTCTTTCTTTTTTTTTTTTTCTATCTCCATTTCTAGCAACATGGCCATGAATCATCTAGTTTTGTGAGCCTTTACTATCAGAATTATCTGGATATTCAAAGACTTCTACCTACTTTTTAAAATTTTATTTTATATTAAATCTTATTTTATACTGGATGAAAACAAATAGGAAAAATCTAATTGTAATATAATTTGCAATGTAAGTGATTACTGTGAAGCAGGTTTACTAAATGCAACTGCATCCCTTCATAATTAAAAGACGTAAAAATAAATGGTATGAAAGGGAAGTGCTTTGTTGAAAACAGAAGTTAATGAAAGCAGTGAATCAAAAAGAAGGTATCTAGAGGGAAGTAAGAAGCCCATCATAACTTCTAGCACTGATAGCTCAGGGCTGTGCTATGTAGTATCTATCAGAAAAAATGACAGCACATTCTGGTGAAAGCCGTAAAATGAACGAATAAAAATTATCTTAGTTATTTTTCTTTAAAATCTATCCACACACTTCTATTAAGATATCCATTTTTTTGCACTTCAAAAAATGATTACCAATGATTATAAACTACTCTACAGAAGGAAGATTAAATTATGGAAAGCAAGTAAATTGACAAAATATTGTTTGAAAATAAATTCAGTATAATAAAATATCAATGTGGTAATATCATTATGAAAAACTCATGTTTAAAGCTGAATTCATGTGATTTCTAAACTAACATATCTCTTCTGTAATTGTTTCTGTTTCTAGAAATGGAAAATTCATTACAAAAAGTTAAAGCCCAAAACATCATTGAACTTAGAGAAATGAGATATTGTAAAACTCCAAAAGATTTTTCCTAAGTAGGTGAAACATATTTTAATGATCATTTTAATTTTAATCAGGTTTTATTTTTTTAATTAAAAGCATTGTTTTTCTCTGTCCCATATGCCTTTAACAAATGCTGAAAATAGAAGAAAATTGAAAACAAACCAAAAGAACCCTCTTGCAACTTTTGTAACACATATGATGAGTCAAGCAAAATAAATTTTTATATTGGCCATGTCAAAAACAAGCATCACAGCCTGCATATTTAGTCCATTAACTCAATATCAGGAGGAGATAGAATTATTCATAATTATTCTTCTGGAATACTTAAGAAGACTTATTTGAATTGATTCAGAGTGAAGTGATCAGAACTGACAAGATAATTGAAATTGGTTTTTGATAGAAAGGAATGCCAAATTTATGAAGAGACCTAAAAAATTTATTCATGACCAAAAAAAGACAAATAATAATAATAATAATAATAATAATAATAACATATCGCTTTAACATAACAGTTATCACTTCTACAGTTTGGGGTATGGCATCTTCCTGATCTGGAAAATCTGGGTAAATTTTTGTCCCTCCCTTTTTTTTCCTTATGGCGTGTTTCCACTACCTTATTGTCAAATTTGGGTTAAGTTTTTGGTCATAAGCTCTGTTGGCATTTGTGTATCATCTACAGCTTCCACAGAACTCCAAAATCCCCATTTAATCTCTTATGCCAATCCACAATATATTGACAATGTGATTGGTAAAGTCATGGTGTGGAAGGAAAAAACTATTGTTCACTATTTTGCACAGAAAGGAAGAAAAAAGTGATAAATTCCACCTGCACTTCAGTCTCATGGAACAACATTAAAAAATGAAGGACATGATGGGAATTAAACAAAATAATATCACCCAGATTCACAGAGGAAAATGGGTTAAGGAGCTATTTAAGACAGCAGCACATGAATTCAATGCAAAAAATAAGAAAAAAATTCTTACAAGCAATTTTATGTAATAGTTAGAGCACTGAACTTGGAGCTTGGGTTCAGGAACACCTGAATTCTGACCAGTTATTTGACTTGGGGCAAGTTACTTAACTTCGTTGTGTTTAAGGTTTAGCTGTCAAATGAGGCTGGATTTTAACTCAGGTCCACCTGAATCCAGGGCCACTGCTTTATCCACTGTACTATGCTGCTCCCACAATATTGTGCCTCTTCATATGATGTAATTAACCCCATTCCATTTCCCCCTCCCTCTTCTCCCCCTCTTCTTCTTTTATTCTACCTCTTAAGTATCTTTATATCATCACATCAAATTAAATGTACTAACAATACCCTAATAGAGATATAGATCCCAAGAGTTAAACATATTATCCACCATCATGGGCATATAAACAATTTAACATCCTTGAACAACCTTTTTTTTTTTTTTTCCCCTCTTGACTTCTTTATACTTCTCTTGAGTTTTGTATGTGGAAATCAAATTTTCTGTTCAATTCAGGTCTTTTCTTCAGGAAAACTTGCAAATCTTCTATTTCATTGAATGTCCATCTATTCCCCTGAAAGATAATGATCAATTTTGCTGGGTAGTTGATTCTTGGTTGTAATGCAAGCTCCTTTCCCATTCCAGAATATCATATTCCAAGTCCTGCAATCCTTTAATGTTGAAGCTGCCAGGTCCTGTGCAATCCTGACTTCGGCTCCATGATATTTGAATGATTTCTTTCTGGCTGCTTGGAATGTTTTCTCCTTCACCTGGAGATTCTGGAATTTGGCTACAATATTCCTTGAAGTTTTACTTTTGGGGTCACTTTTAGGGGTGATTGATGAATTCTTTCAATGATGATTTTATCCTCTGATCTATAATATCAGGGCAGTTCTCCTTGATAATTCCCTGAATATGATATCTAGACTCTTTTCTTGATCATGGCTTTCAGGTAGTCCAACAATTCTAAGATTATCTGTTCTGGATCAATTTTCAAGGTTAGTTGTCTTTCCAATGAGGTATTTCACATTTTCTTCTTTTCTTTTTTTTCAGGCTTTTGATTCTGCTTTACAGATTCTTGGTGTCTCATGGAGTTATTAGTTTCCATCTGCCCAATTTTAATTTTTAAGGCATTATTTTCCTCAGTAAGCTTTTGTATCTCCTTTTCTATTTGTCCAGTTTTTTCTCCCATTTGGTCAAATGTATTTTTTAAGGAGTTGTTTTCAGTCAATTTTTGGGCTTCTTTTTCCAGTGTAACTCTCATTTCTTTTCCCATTTTTTCTTATACCTCTCTCATTTGATTTTTTTTTTTTTTTAGTGAGGCAATTGGGGTTAAGTGACTTGCCCAGGGTCACACAGCTAGTAAGTGTTAAGTGTCTGAGGCCGGATTTGAACTCAGGTACTCCTGACTCCAGGGCTGGTGCTCTATGCACTGCGCCACCTAGCTGCCCCTTCATTTGATGTTAAAAAGACTTTTGGAGCTCTTCCAAGAAGGCTTTTTGGTTTTGAGACAAGATCATCTTCCATCTTGATTCTTCACTTGTAGGCATATTGATAAACTCATCTGAGTTTGTGTTTTGGTCTTCCCTTTTACCATAGAAGCTGTCAACAGTAAGGGTCCTTTTTATTTCTTACTCATATTGTAGCCTATTTTTAAATTTAAAAATTTGAGGTCTGCTCCTGGGGCTAAAGGTTACTGTTGCAAGCTTCTTGTGCTGGGGGATATGAGCCAGGTCACTGGCTTTCTGCTTTGAGGCCTCTGTGGCTTTTGAATTCCTCACTGCCCTGTGCTTTCTTCCTGTGTTTAGATGTCTTGGATAAGTGCACCTGTCCTTTTGGTGGCTCTCTAGCTTGCACTTTGCCCTGAGTCAGGGATAGCGGGTGTCACAAATGGCCTTTTGTGCCACTAGCCTTCTGAGTCAAGACCAAGGGGCCTCATTAACTTATTTATGCTGTGTCCAAGAGCCTCCTGCTGACCTGCCCAGACCCCCTCTGAAGCATGCTCCTCTCAGCTTTGCCAATTGGCTCCATGCTGAGCTGCCTTCCCCTTTCACCCAAGTGAGACAGACCTTTCCTAAAGTCTTCTTAATTATCTCAAGTAAGGAGATTATGTCTCTGTCTTTTTGTTGGTTCTTTAGGAACAGAATACATTTTGAGGCTTGGTTTAATGTTACTGTTGAGGGAAACATGGAAGAGCTCAGGCAACTTCCTGGCTTCTCTCTGCCATCTTGGCTCTACCTCCAGATGTATTTTAAATTGTTGTCACAATATATTGGTTCATAATAACAATAATAATGAACAAAATTTATCATTGCATCTTTTTTTAACAAAAATTCTTTAAAAATCCCTTTGTGTATAACCCTATTAAAGAAAAATAATTCACTATATTATTATTATTGGGGGGGTGGCAATGGGGGTTAAGTGACTTGCCCAGGGTCATACAGCTAGTAAGTGTCAAGTGTCTGAGGCTGGAATTGAACTCAGGTCCTCCTGAATCCAGGGCTGGTGCTTTATCTACTGTGCCACCTAGCTGCCCCCCCCCCACTATATTATTATGTTTGGGTTGCTAAGTGGTGCAGTGAATAGAGTGCTGGGCCTAGTTTCAGGAAGACTCATCTTCCTAAGTTCAAATACAGCCTCACATACTTAGCTAGCTGTGTGACCCTGGGAAAGTCATTTAACCCTGTATACCTCTGTTTCCTCATCTGTAAAAAAGGCTGAAGAATGAAATGACAAACCACTCCAGTATCTTTGCCAAAAATAAAAACCCCCAAAACACACACACACACACACACACACACAAACAAAAAAAACCATGTAGATGGTGTTACAAAATATTGGACATGACTGAAAATGACTAAATAATTGCAAACAACAATATTATGGCCATTCATTACTGCTGAAAATATATAAATAAAATGGTATTAAGAAAGAATAATTTATTTGGGAAATTTTAATTTCTCAATACCTAGGAATTTTGAAACACTACAGTATTGTTTCTTAGGGTCCTTGTGCAGTTTTTCTCTGGATTTAACAATTCTATTTTGTTGGTTTCTCAGCTAGATTCATTTTATCCTATTCTTTTCTGGTGTGACTCCTAAAAGTCAGGACTAATTCTCATTAGAATCCCTACTTGACTCTAGTCTGATAGAAGGGTAATATTGCATAAAGCTATTTCTAATGTCTTTATTTATTTATTTTTTGTTGAGGCAATTGGGGTTAAATGACTTGCACAGGGTCACCAGCTAGTAAGTGTCAAGTGTCTGAGACTGGATTTGAGCTCAGGTCCTCCTGAATCCAGGGCCAGTGCTCTATCTATTGCACCACCTAGCTGCCCCTATTTCTAAAGTCTTGGTCCATCTCTTACCCTCTCATTGATTACAGTATCTAATACTAGGTAACCCCATTCACAATAAGATGGTATAGATAATGATGCCAAATGCAAGGGCCAAAATTTGATATACGGAGTGTTATTTGGGTGACTCGCCTTAATATTGGGCTTCTGGAAATATGAGGGACCCTTTTAGGTTTAACCTCCCCTCTGAACTGCCCTTTTTAGATATTTCTCCCAGGCCAATAAGAAAGGAACTTCTAAGCTTTAGTTCACAAAAAGATCAGATTTTATTACTTGGGAATTAATTAAACAACAAAGGTGAAACTAATAAAAATCAAAGATAAGAAAATAGGAAAATAGAAATACAGAGAAATTCTCTTAACTCTAAACTTAGCTTAAGCTGGTTCAAAGGAATTTAGGGTTTTCAGTAAGCAACTCGCCAACCTGAACAGCCTGCCAGTCTAAGGATGCTCGTGACCACCAGGACCTCAGTCACCAGCCAGAGACAGCAAACTCCTGTTCCGGAAGTCACTCTAGAGTTGGTGTTCCGTACGTGCCTCAAGAGCTTAGCGTTCCGGAAGTGCCCTTCTTTTCTCCCCCCAAAAAGGGAGATCCTTCAAAAGCTGCCTATACCACAAATAATTTTTACCACGCAAAAAAAGAATGTATGAATGACCATAGAATGTGTAATGTTTGTTTATTACCCTCTTACCTCCTTCCCTTACTCCTGTAGAGCCACAAAGGAAAATGCAAAGAATTTTCTCCTCTCAAGATCTGGGTTCTTCCTCCATAGCTGTTTCTTTTCTGTGTTGCCAGGGGTCACACTCCTCAGAGGTCTCCTGATTCAACTGACTTTTAGAGGATGTGATGATATATATTTTTTAAAAATAATCACCAGTAGGACAGTAAATCTACAGCTAGCTCATGGTAAACTGTCTTTTTCCATCAAAGAGAATTTATTTACACTTTGGGAAGGAGGAACAAAATGCAAACACTTCTTTGAATTTCATTTAAGATATTAATGTATATTTTCTCTATTTCCAGCCCTCTGCCTGTTATATCAACTGGACTGTGGGGAAAACAATTAATTCAGGTTGTACTAATAAACTTTTTTCCAAGCCACTGCACAAAGATACATACAGGGATACCTCAAAGATATTGCAGTTTCATTCCAGACTACTTCAATAAGGTGAGTATCATAATAAAGTGAATCTAATAATAATAATAATAGTTATTATTATTATAATAAAATTGTAGTCTATTGAGTGTGTAATGTTATCATGTCTAAAATAATATACATATCTTAATTAAACAATTTTATTGCTTAAAAATGCAAGTCATCATCTAAGCCTTTAGCAAATCATAATCCTGTTGATGGTGGAGAGTCTTGACTTGATGTTGATGGGTGCTGACAGATGAGGGTGGTGGTTGCTGAATGTTGGGCTAACTGGCAATGTCTTAAAATAAGACACCAGTGAAGTTTGCTGCATTTATTGACTCTTCCTTTCACTTGGAAGGATATTGTAAAACTATTTACTGACTTTATTTCAATATTATTCTATCTTAGGGAATAGGGAGGAATAGCTAGCTAGTTGTTGGAGCAGTCAAAATACATGCAACATTTATCAGTTAAGTTTGCTGTCTAATATAAGTTTGATTCATGCAACCCCAAAACAATTAAAATTCACATCAAAGAATACTGATCATAAATCACTATAACATATACATTAATAAGGAACAAGTTTGAAATATTTCAAGAATTACCAAAATATGTTACATAGAAATGTGAGCACATGTTGTTGGAAAAATGCCACTAATAGACTTGCTTAATTAAGATTTGCCACAAATTTTCAATTTATAGAAAAAAATGTAATATCTGTGAAGCACAATAAAGCAAAATTAAATAAAATGACTTCCTAGAGCAATCCATACACAATTGTGCATCACAACTATCACACCCTGAACAAATGATCATCTCACCTTTATACCCTATCTTTAATTGAGAAATAACTGACTCATGAGGAAGCTCATTTTGGCTTTTCTTACAACTTTCTTAGGAAGTTGTTTTTTCCACCTTACCTCCAATGTAAATCTGCTTCTTTTCAACTGCAATTTTACGAACAATTGTTTTTGTTCATTTTAAATAATCATACAGTTTAAAATTAATCTTTCACATCTTTTGTCATGGCAAGGAAGTTGTATTACTTTGGAAGCAAAATTTGGAATACATATTCTTTCCTACTTTCTTACTAGGAAAGAATGTGGAACTACAAAAGAGAGAGACAGAGATTTCACAAAGATCTTGGAAAATTCTTTTTCCTTTAGATTTTGTCCTAATTTTCACTAAAATTTACCTTTCTAATATTCTCTCAGAAGGAGAGTAGAAAAATCTTTGAGTGGGGTTTGGAATACCATTTGCAAACTGTAAGCCCAACATTCTGAACTATCTACACATTATGTTAAGCCTTAGGATATCTTGAAAATCAGTTCTGTTAGTAAATATATTGTCTAGGAACAAATCTATGACAGACAATGCCGTGAATTGTGGCCATATTGATTATGTGCCAATCAGATTCTTGTGTGGTATAAATCTATAAATAAAAGGCTGTTTTGGGATTAGGATATCTTTTACAGTTATTTTTATGATATCTTCAGTAAAATTGTACCAAAGGTTTGATATACATAAATATTAACGTAAAATTTATTTATACTTCATTAGGGATTCATATAGTGAATCACATTGATCTAGACAGACTTCACAGGAGGCTTATTTTATAGATAACTCTGAACATGGCTGGAAATGGAGTCTAGATAAACATGATTTATAGACAGATACCAGCTGAGAAACATTCTGCTCCATGGAGGAAACATTTAACAAAAAAGTGTACTTGTATTATAAAACCTAACAGTACTAAATTGTATGTTCATGATAAGCCACAGTCCTTAAGCATCAATTACTCCTTTGTTGTGATTATTTTAAAGTAAAATTTTAAACATATAGGTACTACCCACATCTAGAACCCTGGCTTAGAAATATGCATTACTTAAATTATATTATTAACAAATGCTATACTATCATCTGTTTGCATATCAATTTATTTGTCTAAGGTAAGAAAAAAAGAGATATGGCCTTATCATCTTAAACTTTTTTGTGGTTGTTTGCTGCTATTTAAATATAGGAAATTTAGATACGGGAGTCAGGAGATGGGTACTTTATTCCTGGCTCTTAACATTAGCCAGTATTAAATTGGAACATCTCTTTACAGCTAAGGGTTTGATAGAGGTTATAGGTTCTAACCAAATCATTTTACAGATGAACTTGAAGCTTAGGAGATTAACAAATGCTCAAAGGAATAACAAAAGTGACAGTGACAGAATATAAACCCAGGTCGGCTAACTCCAAATCCTATTCTCTTTCTACCTTAGTTTCTAGAAATGTGCCTTAGATCATTGTTGAAAAGAGAATTGGGAACAGCAATGATCTCTTCCTTGTTCCCTCAGAAATGGCCCAGATTAATTTGCTTTGCCTTTAATATCAACCTTCTCTGACTTGTCTTTTTTTTTAATGCCTACCTAGCTATAGATTTTTAAAAAATCATCCATTCATTCTGTTTTTCCCCTTTATTTTCCTATAGTTTTTGAAATGATCTTATAGGGAACTGGTTCTAGTCTATCTGGATTTTTTTTTTACTTTTATATTGCCACATTTTACAATTCATTAATTATTATACTTCATTATAAAAGACTTCACTTTGATTACTTCTCCAAATCTTTGACTGATGTTGAATTGGTTTTCCAAATATCAGAACACCATGCTAGTATGTATGTAAATATGGTTCTAGTGTTTCTGGTATCTTATCTTTAAAAATACTATAAACCAGTCAGTTTGTTATCAACTTTTTGGTTATTGGAATTTTTCTTCTGTTTTAACTAAAGGTTTTCTATTTATTTTTTTTTTTTTGGTTTGGCTCTGTTATGCACTGATTTTTGTCTCATTATACTATAGAAAAATGTAGGAAGTCCTTGCCTATAGAAACCAAAATGTTCTGCTTCATTTTACCACTTTTAGGAATCCTCAAAAGAGAAAAGCAAAGCAAAGCAAAATGTGCAGATAATAGCAAGACAGGAAGGATGAAGATGGGAGGGATGCAGGGAATGTTTTCCAAAAAAGTAGAAAAAATATAATTTTGATTCTTCTATGTGTGCCAAATGAAAACATATTTCCAAAGTGCATAAACAAAAACACCTTGCTCTGTGACCTTTAT
This sequence comes from Dromiciops gliroides, assembly GCF_019393635.1. Lineage (NCBI taxonomy): Eukaryota > Metazoa > Chordata > Mammalia > Microbiotheria > Microbiotheriidae > Dromiciops > Dromiciops gliroides. The sequence goes on from NC_057866.1 coordinate 148,461,705, forward strand.
ATTGTCTCATATCCCAAAGAATACATAAAGTTCCCAACTCTGGATACTTATCTCAGAGGGACATGTGAAGCAATTATTTTGCCTGTGGGAAAAATAGAATTTCTGAACTTTTGTGATTCTTGAACTATAGAAGGAATAGTAGAGGTTACATTTTTGGACAGCCACTGCTTCCATTCAGTAAGAAGAAACCTAACTGCCCTCTCTCATCTAGTCCCCTAGATATTGTCATTCTTTCTCTCTGACCTTTGGACTGGAGACTGATGCAGAATATGATTGATGTGAAGGAATACATTTCTAGTAGAGGAGAAAACTGTGTAACTAATCAATTTCAGTTAATTCATTTTAAAGGAGGTGGAGGAAAAAGATATTAGACAAAGAAGTAAGTACATAAATTTTGTATTTATTCCAAAGGCATTGGCGGAAAAAGGAAGAGTGAAAAGCATTCCCTTGCAGAACAGAGAAAAAATCTTCCTAAGAGACCAGATTTTTTTTCTTTTTGAAAAGAGAATATACTTAAAACAGAGAAAACTCTTAGCATAGATTTTTTACTAGATGACATTAAGAATTTTACTTTGAAGATCAACTGCCACAATGACTCTGTGAAGTAGCAATTTTCACCATATTTACCTATTCAAGTTAGATTCTTAATGACAAAGTGGAAGTATTTCTAAACTTTATGTTTTGATTTATCAGTCTTTGATACAGAATTTTCCCAATATTTCAAATTGCCATCTAATTATATATATATATATACACACATACATACATACATATATGTCTAAAATCACAAATGAGAGTTTATTTATTTATTTATTTATTTATTTATTTATTTATTTATTTATTTATTTATTTATTTTTAGTGAGGCAATTGGGGTTAAGTGACTTGCCCAGGGTCACACAGCTAGTAAGTGTTAAGTGTCTGAGGCTGGATTTGAGCTCAGGTACTCCTGACTCCAGGGCTGGTGTTCTATCCACTGTGCCACCTAGCTGCCCCAAGAGTTTATTTTGAAATGCCCTTACTATAAGAAAATAAAAACTCTCTAGTAACTGAATGAATCATAGTCTCATTTAGCCTGGACAAGAGCTCTATCAGGTCATCTAGACCATTTCCTTGCATTGTGCACAAGATAACCCCCCTGAGGTCTCTTCCAATGGAAAGCTTCTGTGATTTATGTAACATTGCAAAGCTTCTCTGGTGAAAGGTAAGGTTATAAGTTAATACATCATTCCACAGAACCTTTTCATAATCTAACAATTATAAATCTTTTTAGGTTTCTGTCCATAAATAAAGATTTATGCAAGAGAGTTACATTTTTCTTCTTTTCCATGTATAAATTAGCCTTTGGATTTCATGAATAATTCATGAGGAAAAAAAGTCAGTTGTCAGTGCATATGCCAGGCTGTATAGCCAAATGTGTATATTTCTGTATTCTCATTTTATTTGGTGTGTGTAGACATTCATGAATAAGTGGAAAAGATGTGACCTCCTATATAGCAAACCTTTCTTTTTATTTGTATTCTCCACATACAATTAACAAATTATATTATTTAGATATCCCGTTACTGAGCTTGACAATATGGTGGCAGTGATCTTATCTTTAAAACACAGGAACAGCCTCTTGAAGAGAGATAATCTTGATATAATATCTGCCCATGTGGAAGTCAGTTTCCCATTGAATTAAGAAAATGGTTCTTAGATCCAACTGGTATTCACCTAAAGTGGCCACTGCCATCTGCAGTAACATCCCATTATTGGTATACGTAGAACCACTAGTGAATATACTATCAGTACAGTGATCTACCCTTAAACATTCAATGGAAGCCTAAGAGCTCTATGATGATTAATTATTCAAAAAATTCTTCGATATTAAACATTAGCCTTGCCCTTAAACACAGTCACGTTACAGTGAAATGAATTTTGAGAGAATGTGATAAGAATGTTCTAAAATCAGTCTATTTGAATATTCATACATGAATTTTTTCAGTAGAAAAGAATATAAAGTTTTATTTTAAAACAAATACAAATTAAAAAACCTAAAGTTGTTAAATAGGCAAGTAATTATGACAAGTATTTTAAAAATGAGTGATAGCTTATTTTCTATAATCTAACAGATTACATGTGTTTGCCATTTAGGACAAGTTTTTCATGCCAATAAAGTAAAATGTAAGAATTTGTATTTGCATTTGCCAGTAATATACATTTTGAAAGCCCATTTTACTGGGCAAATTGCTTTGATACATTCTATCATCTGGGAGGAAGGGAGAAATCTTTCTATGAATTTTAACAAGTTGGTTAGGAATTTTGATAACAGGAACATTATTTTTCTTTGTTTACAATCAAATCTGAACCTGTTCTTCTTTTGGAGACCAGGCAACTAGTAAGACAGCCCTGTTTAATTATAGTACCACCAAGTCAGAGGTTCAGATGATACGTAACTTTTTTGAGACATGAATGGGCTACACACAATGTTGTGGTAGTAACCAAATTATTGTCCATGCATAATGCCTTAGTGTTTAACCTTATATATTTACATTCATATCAGTGCTTCTATAATCTTTAGTTATATATCATATACCATTAAAAGAGATTTTATTCAGGTGGAAATATGGATGAATCATGCATGGGTAAACACCAGCCGAAATAATCACAATAATAATAAAATATTAATAATAATTATAATGAATAATAATACCCGATAAATAGAAAATTGTAAAGGTTACAGAATGCGTCACATGTAATAACTCATTTGGTGCTCACAACAGCCTTGTGAGGCTGATGTTTCTTACATCTTCATTTTATAGACAAGATAATTGAGGCCAAAAGGGGCTGAGTGACATATCCAAGGCCACACTGCTAGTAAATAATCTCAGCTGAAGAAACTGAAAATCATGAGTTATAAGATAGCTTAAGAGTTTTAGAAGAAAAAAAATGCTAGGGCATACATTAGAAAAATAAAACAGAAACTAAGAAAAAATTGGAAAATTTTAAGAAGTAAATTAATTTTCAACTCTACTCCAAGTTTTTTATCTAATATTCCAATGGACATGGGGTCATACTCATTGATATGCATGTCTTCCAGTGATGCAGATTACAGCCATGGGCTTGCCCAACCCATGTCACTTTTACCTATATTGTCCCATTACTTGACTACACATAATACTGCCAGTATGTTAACATTCTTCCTGGCTTGTTATTGACAGAAACAAGACAAGAATTGAGCAAATGAGTCTTTCATCCTAATAACTTGCCATTACTTGTTGAACTTGTATTCATATGAACAAAAATGAAAAGCTTATGAGAAACCTTAAACTGTACTTTCTCAATATATTTCTCCAATGTCAGGAATCCAAGTCCACCAAAGTTTGAAATAAATAACTAAAATTTAATAAGTGCCCATGTGTCATTATCTAATTTTCATTAGCACCAATAAGACAGGTAAAGAAAAAAAGTCATATGCCATAATAATCATAACATTTAGCATAGGAGTAGAATTTAGTTTATCTTGTTTTGAAATTCTTGGTTTAGAGATGAAGTTATCATACTCCAAAATGCCCCAAATTACTTAAATAACAATTTTGTTTGGTGGGCAGGTAGGTGGTACAGTGGAGAGATTGTTGGGCCTGGAATCGAGAAGATATGTTTTTGAATCGAGCTTCAGACATTTACTAGCTGTGTGACCCCGGCCAAGTTACTTAAGCCTATTTGCCTCAGTTTCCTCATCTATAAACTGACCTGGAAAAAGAAATGGTCAAAACACCTCAGTATCTTTGCCAAGAAACCCCCAGAAGGGGCCAGGAAGAGTTGGACATGACTGAAAATATCTAAACTACAACAAAAGAAACATTAGAGCCAAGTTTTAAGCCCAGGTTTATGCTCCTTGAGGGAAAGGACTGTTCCTATTCATTTTTTCTTATTGTAACCCAACTACCTAGCAAAGTGCATTTTCGTGGGAGTGATGCTGGATATGTGATGTAATACGTTTCAGTAACTCACAGTAAGAAAACTCTGTCCCCTAATGAATATCTGTGACTTAAAAGCTTAGAAAGTAGCCTGGTATAATTTAAAGTGAATTGTCCAGGGTCATAAATCTGGAATATTATCATGAGTTGGACTTGAATCTTGATCTCCCTAACCATTCTAACATAAAGGAGATTCTTAATATTTTGCTGACTCCACACTGTCTTCCAATAGAATATCTATTGTAATTTAATTATATAATACAAAGAAAATACTTGGGGGAGTGGCAATATGAAGCATTGTTTTTTCTTAATTTTCTTTATAGGAATATCATATGTTGTGCCTTAGTAACCCTAATGTTATTACTTACCTTCCACTGTGTTTTCTGGTCTTATGAGTTGAAATTGGGTTATTTTATAAGCCATTGCTTAGCTTGCTCCTGGGAGGTAGGTTAAATATAGCCGCCTTCGAGCAGTCTAATTCAAGGCCTCAGATTCTGCATGGGTGAACAGCATTGCTAAGGTGCATAATAGCTGTTCGTATGGTCCAGGCAAATTTAGCTACAAGATAAAAGAGATAAATCCAGGTCAGTGCTTTAGTACAAAAAGAATATCATTAGAAATGTTCTCTTTTATTCTCTCCCCCACTTGAAGCAATCATTCCTTCTTTTCAATAAAAATTGAATTTTTCTGAAAGGGCACAATTTATAAATTTCATTTGAGACAACTGACCATATGTAATAATTTTTAAGATGTGGCCATCACTGTGCTTAAGCACAAAGGGAGAGATTGGCATGAACCAGAAAACTGACTTTAAACTTTTTCTTATTTATTCAAACTGTGGATTGCATTAGTTTTCTTTTTAATTCACTAGAATAAATACTAACATTCAGGCTGCATCCTAGTTATAGATTAAAGCAGGATAGGAAAATATACTGCAGATAAATTCATTTCTCTTGTCTCTATGGAATCTAGAACTACATATGCAAAGACACAAGGAAAATAAGTGAAGGTATAATTGCAGCAAGGATCAGCCATCACAACTGTACTATAGAGCCAAGTGCAAATTCTATATGAGCACTTCACCAAAAAAAAAGACTCCCAAATACTAGTAAAAGAGTCACACATGGACACTGAAGCAATAGTGCAGCCTAAGTCATGGAGGGGAAATATATATTTTTAAATGATGTCAGCTAACATTTATATAGCACCTACTATGTGCTAAACTCTTTGCAAAATGCATCTTATTTGATGCTCAAAATAATCCTGGGAAATAGGTATTACTGTTATCTAAATTTAAGGATGAAGAAATTGAAGCTAAAAAAAATTGTCTTGCTCAAATTCACACAGTTAGTAAGCTAGTGTCTCAAGTCTTCCTGACTCCAGTCCCAATGCTATATCCACTATTCCACCAAAATCCATATATATACACACATATGTAAATGCCTATATGTCTATACATATAAGCATCTATACAGTCATATTGTATATGGGCACATATTTATAAAGTATCCTCAGCAGAGAATTAGGATTCAAGATGTAAAATTATCTTTGTTATTATATCATCATTATTATAATTTTTAATTTCATTTAATGAAGGAATTTTAAGTTCCTTTATTATTGTAACTACTGGCCCCAAATAATAAAAATATGCAAATCAGGGTGATTAGTGAAGATATCTCATTTGGCTTCTGTGGTCCACAAAGAAGATGTTCTATGACTCATCAAAGTCCATCTGGCATCTTTCTATTTTCTTTTCATATAATTTTATAGAGATTGTCACTTTCCTTCCAGATCAGGTAGTTACAAGTATAAGTACAATTGAACATTTAGTCCAATATGATTTTATCTATTTCCTAAGACTTTACTCCTACTAGTAGGCTTGATGTCTATGACATTAGCGGACAAATTTTCAGCTTGCTTTTGATCAGTACTGAGAAACCTAGCATTACTTTGTTGCACAGCCCTGCTAGGTTTAGCAAACATTCCTGTCATGGTAGTTCACATTTCTTATTTTTCAGATTCCACATACATGTAAACCCCAGATCTCTAATTTATTTCTCCCTACATCCATTGCTCCATACATTTCTTGCCAGTAATTCAGGACTTTGGTCATGTAGTTTAGCAATATTTCAATTAGTTCTCCACCAGGTGAATATTGATTTTCCAAAGAAAAACTTCTTAGTTTGGGGTACCCATGTCCATATATTGGGAAAGGCTATGATCTATCAGCATTTTTACATGCTCCTAATCCTACAAATACCCTTACCTCTCTTCCCGTATCAGTTCATTTAAGCTTGACAGACATGTAGTAGTTATGTGAACCTGGGCAATCACATTAATTATTCTGACCTGCAAAATGGAAGATAATAAATATCACTTAACATCTTATCCCACCTTAAATCTCTGAACCTAAAATCTGTCTTCAGATATGTTCTTTTTGATCAATTGTTTTGGCTCTTTGGACTGTACTCTGTCAGCCTAACTGAGAGGTTCTGTAATTGTTTTCCAAGTAAAATCTTCAGCTTTTCTCCTAACAGAAATTTTAAAATCCACTTTTTCTATAAATATAGAAAACAACAATGTTTGTATTCCTTTATTGCTTAAATAATTTTCAAATTTACAAAGTATAAATAGTATGTTATGGAATTTTCTCAATATTCCTCTTGCTTCAATCATGAGTTACACGTAGTTCCAAAATGTGGTTCACTAGTTCTCTAAATATTCAATATCTCTACTGATTCATGACATTCCATGTGCAGAATGGAAAGAGTAATGCAATATTTAAGTATATAGATATGCATTACTTGCATTAAAGCAACTCTTCTGGCATCAGGGAAAAACTAACAAACAACAACCACAAGAAGAAAACATCCATCCATCCATCCATCCATCCATCCATCCATCCATCCATCCATCCATCCATCCATCCATCTATCTATCCATCCATCCATCCATCCATCCATCTATCTATCTATCTATCTATCTATCTATCTATCTATCTATCTATCTATCTATCTATCTATCTATCTATCTATCTATCTATCTATCTATCTATCAACTTAAAGATTCAAGAAGCATTTGAACTTCATCAATCTCCCTTGAAGAAGCCAAGAGCCCCAGAGCAGTAGAGGAAAAGGGAGAGAGTAGTGAGAGAAGGAGAAAATAACTTTTAGTCCTTCTGAACATAGTTCCATCTTCACTTCAAGATACATAATATTGTTCATAGTTCTGTCTTTCCATACCCAGTGCCTTGTCCTTCTTATGTGATTATTAAAATGGATGGAAAGAACTCAGAAATCACTGGAAAGGGTAAGATAGAAAGATATAAAGGTCTTGATGATGAAGTGTTACAGAACATATGTTCAAGCTATATGTTTGTATACTTTTCCACATATACATATACACACATGCATATAATCAATATGTGTGTGTGTGATTATTAGATCAATCAATCAAGAAGAATTTATTAAGCTCTTTCAGTGTGCCAAGCATAGTGAGAGACTATAGCCTCAAGAAATATAACTAATCTAGGTTCAAGAAATTTGTAGGTCTATGTCTTTAGATAAAACACATCAAATATTTTATACTTCCTTTTCTTACTCCCACTTAATGGTATTTTACTTTTTCAATTACACATAAAGATAGTTTTCAATATTCATTTTATAAGATATTGAGTTACAATTTTTTTCTCCCTGCCTCCTTTCTCTCCTCCCTCCCCAAAACAGATTATAGATTATAATTATACATGTACAATCATGTTAAACATATTTCCACATTAGTTATGTTGTGAAAAAAGAATAAACAAAATGGAAAAACAAAAAGTAAAAATAGTTTTCTTTGATCTGCATTCATTCTCCATAGTTCTTTCTCTGGATATTGATAGCATTTTCTGTCATAAGTCTTTTGGAACTGTCTTGGATTATTGTATTGTTGAGAAGAGCTGTGTAGATAGCATAGATGATCATCACACAATGGTAGCAAATATTTTAAAATATATAGAGATATCTTTTATAGATAGAGTGATCAGTTTCCCACTATATATCTACAGCTATAAGCTAATATCATGAAATCTCATCATTATGCTATTTAACTAAGCTTTGAATCATCAGAATATCAATTACCTCAGGCTTATCTGCCTCTGATTGGAGGACTGGGGCACTGAACTCTTCTCACAGACTTCCTATATAAAGGGAAGGAATTAGATGTCCAGCTCACTACTCATTCTATCTTCAACTCTGCTTGTTTTAGACTCTAGGGAATATGATACCCCCATACTAGACATCCCCTAAAATCCTATCATTGTGGCTTGTTTTTGTGTGTTGTCTTTCCTCCTTAGATTTTAAGCTTCTTGAAGGCAAGACTTGTCTTTCTTTTCTTATTTGTATCCCAATAACTTAGTAGAGGGCCTGACATCGTAAGTGCTTAATAAATGTATACTGAATTGAATTGAATATTCTCCTTGCAATGAAAGAATACATTTTCAAAATCATGATACTTTATTATATAAGGTAGAGAATATTAGGAAATAATCTTAAATTGGGATGGAGGTATGAAGGAATAGATATTAAACAAGGCTGTCTAGTCTCACAAATATTTGTGATATTTGATATTGTCTTAGAAATGTTAGCAATCATCATAAAATTTGAAAAAAATATAAAATATCTCTAAATATACCAGCAATAATAACAAAATTAATTCAGAAAATATTTATCCTTATTAAATTAGTAGGACTTAAAATAACCCTATAAAATAGCATTTTATGACAGCAGCAAAAAAATTTGAGACAATAGTAAAAAGATAAAAACATTGATGATAAATTTTAAGTTAGGAAATTAACATTTCAGAAAACATATGAGGTAAAAAAATTAAAAAGTCAAATTCAAGGTGATGTTGATAGATGTCAATGAAGACCTCAATATCCATAGATAGTCCCAGTTTACTATTTTTAGGTTAAGTAAAAATGCCAATACTTGTTAAATTAATCGAGAATTTAATATAATGCCAATCAAAATGCCAGTAGGCTATTTCACTAAATTAGATAAAGTTAGAAGAAAATTCACATGGGAAAATAAGGGAAGCAATGATTTAAGAGACAAAGAAAAAGAGGATAGGTGAAGGAGGATATCAAGAAGTAATATTTTTTTAAAATCACACAAATTTTCTGATATTGGTCTGGCACACAAATGGATCAATGAAACAGCATAGAATATCCTGAAAAATAGTCCAGTGTAAATGAGAGTTTGGATAAACCTATACTTTTTTTTAACATTGAAGAGTGGAAACATCATTAAATACAAATATTTGGGAAAATTTGCTTTAACTCCAAACCTTACAACATGAATTACAATAAATTCTACTGTATTACCCATCTCAATAATTTAAGAGTACAAAAATATAGAAGAAAAGGCAATAATGAATGTCTCATTGTATAAAAGAGAAACTTTTTAATCAAGTAAAAATGGGGGGAAATTATTTAACTTGATTATACAGAAATAAATATTTACATCACAAAATAAGTATCTCGAAAAATTAAAAAATAGGTTACAGAAAATATTTATGTTAAATATATCATATAAATGTCATATTCAGAATCTCTAAAAGATAGAAAACTTAGTTGTCATACATTCAAACCAATATTTGGTGTGTGTGTGTGTGTGTGTGTGTGTGTGTGTGTGTGTAGTCTGCATAAATACAATGGCTTGTGTTAGAAAGGCTAAAGAAAAATGGGAAAAATAGATAATATTGATAGAGCTTTGATAGGTTTGAATAAGATGGACATACCTTCAACCCAAAGTTGCTATTAATAGGAATAAAACAACAAAGGTGGTAAAAGACAAAAGAAAGAAGTCAGGCATTCATGCAAATATGTATTTGTGTAAAAGGATTTATATTCAGTAGCTTAATGACCTGTTTCTCTTTTTCCTTGTTAGTGCTAGGTATCTTGGGGGAAGGAGGTGCTTCTGTATATGGATTTCTTCTAAACTTTTATAACTAAAGGCTTATCAATTTCGTAAACTTTTTCAATGAATTATCTTTGTTTTCAGTGTGTTAAATTTGAACTTTTTTTTTTTCTTGTGAAACTGAGAACCTTATGTTTGACATTATCCCCACTGTCCATTCCCTCTACTCACAAGACAGGTCTTATACAGAAAGTTACTTGAAGTTTTCTGTCATTCTCTGTCCAATTAACCTTGTACTTATAAATCAATTATTTGTCTTTTGGTCATTTTTCAGTTGTGTCTGATTCTTCATGAAATTAATTTGGGGATTACTTGGTTAAGATACCAGATTAGTTTGTCATTTCCTTTTCCAGATCATTTTACAGATGAGGAAACTGAGGTAAATAGGTCAAGCAACTTGCCCAGGGTCACACAGCTAAGTAAGTGCTTGAGAAGAGATTTGAACTCAGCAAGATGAGTCTTCGTGACTCCAGACCTGGCACTCTATCCACTATGCCATCTAGCTACGCAGTATCAATGATACCACTTCTGATTAGAGCTCCATACCCTTTAGTCAACTGAAATAATTGTTTTTACAAAGAGATATTTACTAAAAAAAAATAGCAAAAATAAAACTACTAATATTTTATTCAATCCAAATTGACACTCTACCCCATACCACCCCAGTCCTTGGAGAGTAGGTCAATCTTTAGTCAGTTGCTAAAAAGAATACCTGCCCACCAAGTTCACTTCTGCATGTCACACAACTGATAGATAAGTCACCTCCTCTTTTAGGACCACATATCTTGGCTGTCATGCTCAATCCTCTACTGGGCTTTTTCCTGATCCTTGGCTTTATGCGGTATCTGTCATCAAAGTTCAGAATAGATTCTAGCTCCTGAAACCTTCATGATTATTTTACTTTTCAGACTCTCAAGATTATAGTCATGTCCAACATTTCTTCCCCACAATACAGCCAAGAATAAACATAAAAAGCAAAGAAGAGGGGCCCAGATTCAAGGGTGACATGTCTGCCTAAATGGAGAAAGCCAAAGGTCTCTCCTTACCTAGAGTCTTCCAGCATATTTTCTCACTAAATCTAGACAAGCAGGATAGAGGAAAGAGACTTACCACAGTAGAAATCTTTTATCTGCTCTCAAGTTCTCATTCAGTAGCCAAACAAAAAGACCTCTTTTCATTATGAGATAAGCAAGGTGGAAAGAGATAGATGACCTGTACATGCTCCAAATTTGAGAGGAGAGTCCTTATATTACACATCATTATTCCTTTCTGGAAGCAGGCTCCCTAGTTTCTTTCATCTGGGCTGGCAGCAGATAAAGTACACTCAACACACTCAGTGGACAAGGCTCCCATCGTGCAGTCCCTCTGTTAGAATAACATTTGAATAGAGGACATTTCCTGAAACATGAAATGGAAGAGGAGAGAAACCCCATAGAAGTGTGCCCAGTGGGACTGCTTTTGGCAGGGTCCATCCAACTGTATAGCATAGTATAGACCAGTTTGAAGAAGACCCAAAGGAGCAGAAAGGTGATAGAAGACATCAGTAGTACCACAATATCAGCAACAGTAATAGTTACACTATACAGATTCAATAATCACAAGTGTTTACTTTGTGTGTCCATTCTACCCACACACTATTTAGATAGATTGTGCCTCATATTTCTGTGAGAAACATTTATTATTCCTTTCATACTCTCTCATTTTATTAACTGTCTCTGTTTTGAATAATTTGTGTTCTTTGGGAGACAAATAAAGATAAATCCACTCTACTGGTATTTCAGAGGAATAAGGAGTATGTGTCTTTGAGTATTGGGGAAAATGTAATTCTATTCTTGTTATAACTTTTCAGTAAATATCCCTTTGTAAAATCATTTTTTCAGCTGCTTAAAAGACTAGGATGCTAACGACTAGAGTTCTTAATGATATAAGGGATATGCTAACTGAAACTGGCAAGTGATATTGAGAGAATACAGCAGAATTGAGATTTGAGTTCATAGCATTAGAGAACCCCATATTCCCAATAGTGCCCCAGTGATAAAGATGAAGGCCTTTTCTGCATGTCCTGACTTATCAGTGTGAATGGGACTTTGTATAAAGATCCCGAGAGCTTATGTGTATTCCATGATACTTTTCCCATTAGAAGAGGGAGATCTGCTACACACATTTACTTAAAAGCCTAAAGACTTTTCAGCTCTTTTAGAAAAGCAGCCATGATAATTATGAACTAACAGAAGTCTTTTCTGGAGGGTGGTAGTGGGGTCAAAAAGACAGAATGATCAGTAAAGGAAAACAGAATCTGATGGAGTAGTTTTGATTTTTTCGCCTGTCTTATTTCCTTTCAAAGTCTTGGACAAGAGGCTTCTTATATCTAGATGAAGATTCTATGACTGAGGTACCATGATCTTTAGAGCAACCAGCAGGAATACTTCTAGCAAGAAATTCTTCTTCTCTCAGATTCATCTGTCTTTTTAAATGAATGTTGTTGTCAACTGGCTTTGGTTTTGTAGGATTACCTCACACTAGGTTTTAGTGATCATTCTGTATAAATCCATATTTTAAATTTGGAAAAACTAGACTAGCATTCATTCAAGGGCTACTTTCCCAACCGATGGTAAATCACAAATTCCTCTAGCTCCCTCATATGGACAAATTGGTAGAAATAATGAACAAAGAAAAAACTAAGCCTCAAGGAAAATTATGTTTTTTTTTCCCTACTTGCATAATCAAATCCTCATACTTCCATGTGTAGATAGAGTCAACCAAACCATAAAGAGACTTTGATTATATCCCTGTACTAACTTTTCAAGTATCACCTTCCTCTCCTTTATCCTTTCATGGCCTTTGTCGCAATATCTTTCAGTCAACTATGTGTTCCTTAAGTAAAAATAATCAGAATTATAGGAAATATTCTAGGGGAAGTATATGCTGAGAGTTGTATAATGTTTGTTTCTAATAAATTTTTATGAAAGTTTGGGGTCTATAAAAAGAGAAGAAATTTATTTAACACTCTAAACTTGACAAAGAGTTTTATGCACATAATCATTATAATCTAACAATGACTTTATAAAATTTAGTACCATGGGTATAGTTACCCTATTTAGAAGTTAAAGCTAATAGAATATCTTGACCATAGTCCCACAGTGAGAAAGTCTCAGGTTTAAAACTCAGGTCTCTCCTCAGTCCTGATCCAATGTCCTTTCCATTATCTATTGAGCCAGACTCCATGTGGTTCTATAATTTGAATTATTTTCCTCAATAAATTACCTTGTATTGTGCTTGACCATTCTGAAGCTTACTCTTTTTTCCTATCCACTTTTGCTGTCCTTGACATGGAGTGTTAGTATTAGCATTCCCCTTTTACATATTTTACTTAAGAAATAAGCTTAAACAACAAGGAACTCTGATTTTGAGATATAGCAAACAATAGGTAACTTTTTAGATGAATAATGAAAAAATAACTAATGCCAAGGGAAGCTAAATGATTTATCCATGGTCTTATATTTATTGTCAGATATAAGATTTGAACTCAGTTCTTCTTGACAAATCCATTATACTGCCTCAAGATGACAAGCACTACTATGGTAACTGTTAATTTGTTTCTATAGATTGCACATAAACAGGAGTTAAAAATAGTGTAAATTCTAGTTGATATATTTTTTAATTGTGAGTTCTTTATGAAACTTTGCATAGGTAGATAAAACTAAATCTGTCTATATCTGTGTATACATAAATTGTCATCTCAAGATAGACTTATCTCTATATCTATTGATCTATCTGTCCTTCAATATATCTATCTACTCTCAATGATCTATCTGTTATTCCAATTTTTAGTCAATTTTAACCTTCTAAATGAATTATATTTTATGCTTTTCTCCCCTCTCCCCTGCTACTCTCCTCCAACCAACTTTTTTTTTTAATGAAGTTATTCAGTAATAGCTACCATTTAAGGTTTCTCCTGGGATAACAAGGATGAAAGGGTAGGAAATTAGATATGAGGAAAAAAAGTAAACAAGCACAATCTGTTGTGTATGATGTCCTCCATCTATCACATAATGTATTGTCTTATGTCCTTACTTGTCCTGGCTGACTTAATTAGATGGAAGTCCACTGGGAAGAATTTCTTTCTTCCTGTCTGTTTTATATAATTTTTAGTATTCTGCTGGTTTTCCCCAATAACAACAGAAGCAGCAGTCTGTCCTCTGAGGCACAGCAACAATAGAGAGACAAGGGGGACATCTGTTGAGGGGATCATTACAATAGTTTGGAGAGTATAAAATAATATACTACATAATACACTTCCTTGTTCTCAGAGAGACATCATCTATAATTGGAAAGGATATGATTAGCTTTTATTTGATCAAACTATCAGTCATGTATTAATACACATTCTATAGCATATGCTGTGATTATGTAGCCAGGAGGATGTTGAAATTACCATGTCCTATCTATATTTAGAGAATTTTAGAGCTAGGGCATTGTGGAACATCATCAAAAGATAGCATGTTTAGGGTAGAACAACCCGGGATGATGGGGGATTTAGTTTTGTTATGAACTAGGTTTTTAACGTAAATATATTGGGGTGAATATGGGGCCTATAACTGGAAGATACCATACTATATGCTTACTCCAACTTTCTTTACACTTTTCAACGTGCTTTAGATTCATCATATGACACTCAAAACAACCAATAACCCATCACTCTTGTTATACTCTCATGGAAGGTAAATCAACTTCATGGGATTGCTGAGCAGATAATTAGAATATTTTACATCTGCCTCAGACTTTCATTATCTGATCAGTTCAATCAATAAATCCCTAAGCATTTATTAAGCACCTACTGTGTGTCATATACTGCACTAAAGATGCTAAGAAAAGCAGAAAGAGGATTCTCAACCTTGAAGAGCTGAAAATCTAATCGGGGAGACAGCATGCAAATAACTATGAAGAAATAGAGGGACCAAAAATATGTCTTGTCTATGTCAGGAAGGACCAGAGCCCAGATTCAAACTTAGGTTCTAAAACTCTGAAGCCAGATCTCTCTCCAGTCCACCATATGGTTTTCACTGTTTAAGTCTTTGAAAGACTATCATATGTAAGAGAGTGTAAACATTCTGCATGATAACTTCATGAAGTACTGTGATTAAAGGGTAGAAATAGAAGAAACACTTCAATTCAACATAAGGAAGAACTTTCTAATAATTGGAGCTATCTGGAAAAAGATATTGACAATCTTGTTATATGGGGATTTCCCTATCACTTGAAGTAATAAAGAATTCTCCCATCACTCATAATCTGGACACATACCTTCCAGGGATGTTAAGAAGGGAATCACTATTTAGATAAAGGCAGGACTAGATTACACTTAAAGGTTAATCATTAATTCAATAGATTTCTACCCAAGTTCCTACAATCTATTAGCTTTAGACTTAACATTGGGAAGACCTCGGTTTAAGTGCTGTATCTTCCCCTTACTTTGTGACGAGAGAAGTCATCTCATCTCTCAGAGCCTTAGTTACTGGTTTGTGAAATAGGAAAACAATTTTAATACAGCCTTCACAGCATCATTGTTCTAAAGCTCAAATGAAATAATGCAGGGGAAGCAATTATGAACATTAAAACACTATATACAGGGGCAGCTAGGTGATACAGTAGATAGAGCACTGGTCCTGGAGTCAGGAATACCTGAGTTCAAATCTGGCCTCAGACACTTAACACTTACTAGCTGTGTGACCCTGGGCAAGTCACTTAACCCCAATTGCTTCACTAAAAAAGAAAACAAAACAATCCACTATATACATATCAGCTGTTATTGTTAGATTCAGTTCATCATAGGTTCACATATGGGAGAGATCAATAACCACAGCTTAAAATGACAATAAGAAAATTTTGTACACAAGGTGGCAAATGGAATAGGTCAGGTGCCATCAGGTAGAGAAGAGGGGTGGTTGATTAGGGAGCAACCAAAATTATTGGCCAAGTGATTTATACAAGACTTACTTGAATATGTTCCAAGAATAATGAATGAACAAATTTTGTAGGGTTCTAATATATGGAACCCGAGCCAAACAATATGAGTTGTTATTGATTTTTGTGTATGTGTGTGAGGAAATTGGGGTTAAGTGACTTGCCCAGGGTCACACAGCTAGTAAGTGTTAAGCGTCTGAGGCCAGATTTGAACTCAGGTCCTCCTAAATCCAGGGCCGGTGCTCTATCTGACTTTTTTTTTTTTTTTACAATAGGAGTCAATTAATAATTTTGCATGGTGGAGTATTGTGATCAGAACTATCAGGGATTCACAGCATATGTTGGACATGGAAAAGTTATTGTAGTTGGGAAAAGGACTCAAAAAGCTCATACAGTATTCTAAGTGATAGGGAATAGAGAAAAAAGAGGTTGAGGCATGGCCTTTCAGTTTTGATAATATGTTACTTTCCTTTGCCATTGAATCATCTTCTGAAGAACTCCTTTAGCCATACTGAGCTACTACTGCTGAATCTTCCTTCAATTTCTCATTGTTAATTAACTCCTACTTTCTTGTCAACCCACTAGACCCACCGTTTTCCTATACTATACTAATGTCCACATCGTCACCTTTTCTCCAAAAAATGGGCCAGAGTGGGATATTTATGTAGTTGAAAGGTGGAAAGACAAAATAATATATGCCTTTGACTAGGTAAGGAATAGATAACAGATAATGAAGGGCAACTTGGTAAAAGAAGAAATAATGTAAACAGGTGAGTGCTTCACACATAGTAGACAAAAGTGATATTAATGACTTACTGTGACAAGATAGAAAAATAATTGGACAAGCAGGACAAGTGATAGCTAAAGAAAGGGTCGAATATTGTAGAAGGTGGATTTGTGTAGCAATTGAAATTAACAGAAAAGCTTTCTAGTACCTACTGCAGTGGTGTATGTGTAATAAATACTTATTTGAGAGGGAGTAGAAGGGTTACAGACCTGTAGTTTCAGTTTTGCAATGATATCCTCATATAGAAAAATAAATATTCCCCTTATTACTGTAAATTGGTGCATACTCTGCAATTGTCTTCCATACAATTGTTTTGGGAGGCACTTATATTACCAGCATATCATCACACAGCTAATATGCTGAGTCTAAGTCCATCTCTACAGCCACTATACTTTGATGTCTCTCAGGTCTTTAATACATTCATGGATGGAATTGAATTGTTCAGAATTCCATAGTTCTAGCCTCCACAATTTTCTTCCACACCTTAGCTTTGAGAAAGAAATAGTCCAGCCTATTATTCTAATTACAGCCATTTCTTGTGCATAATGGATTCACTAATCACTCAGTTGCTTGTTCATCAACACTATTTGGTTGCAGGTCATGCTATAAGACTTATTTTTTCCATGTTACTTTGAGCCTAGATTTGTAATATGTTATGTGAATAGAGGATACAGGTGACATAGCAAGTAGTTGTATTTAATTGCCTGGAAGATAACAAACAAAATGTTTTAGCAAATACAAAATGGAGAAAATATTTACTATGTGTAATGTATGCTAGGTACTGGAGGTACAATAACAAAAAAATAAAAGATTTCCTGATCTTCAGGAGGTTATCATCAACCCAGGGGATGCAGCATGTAAAGACATATGGTAATACTAAGTATTTGCAGAACAATGATAAATAATTTCCAAGCTGAGTGTTAATAACAAGAATACATGGGGAATTCCAAATACAAGACACTTGACCACTGCTTAAAACTAAGCTACAAAGTCTAAGAGATGGAGATTAGAAGGGAGCACAGTTTACACATGGATTGAGAGAGAGAAAGAAATGTATTAAACACTTACTCTGTGATAGTCACTAAGTTCAGAAGATACATATGCAAGTAAGATAGTCCCTGTCCTAAAGTAGTTTGCATTACAGTGAGGGGCAGCTGGGTGGTAGGAGTGGATAAAGCACTGGTCCTAGAGTCAAGAGAACCTCAGTACAAATCTCACCTCAGACATTTACTATCTGTGTGATGCTGGGCAAGTCACTTAACCTCAAGTGCCTTAAACATCTGACACTATCTAGAGATAATTGACAAGTCAGGACAACTAGTGTAAAGAGAATTTTCTCTGTAAATTCAATATTGGTATTAGTTTGGAAAATGTATTAGATTTCAAATGAATACATATTCCAATGTTTTCCTCTTTTTCTGAGAACCATTATTTGAGAGGGAAGGGCTGGACACTATTTAAAAATTCTAGCATGCAATCCTGATCCTCCCTGAAAGTAATTATTTGGATAGAATTGAGATCCCTGGGAAAGCACCACTGTCTGTCCTTTTGGAGGAGACCCAGGACCCTTTTACTCTGGCATAGATAGGAGGTTCAGAACATCTCTTTCTCCAACTTGACCTAGTTCCCAGCAAGCTCTTTATAAGCTTTGTCATCTAGGTGCTGGGGCCCTTTCCCTCCCTACCCACCACTTCCCCAAATTAACCTCTTCCAGGAGGATTCTCTAGCCCCACTTGACTCTGACCCTTGTTCTTGCTTTCCTTATGGTTAGAGATTATCTGCCTGCCATTTCTCCCCCAAATGTGGCTTATTGTGCCAATCAATTTGACCATCCCACTCCCAGATCTGTGCCTTCAATAACAACTACTCTAAGTTATATGGTGTTCTTCCCTATTAGAATGTGAATTCTTGGAAGATAATATGCTTCAATTTTGTATTTATAACCCCAGTTATTTTGCAGAATGCCTGAAACATAATAAGCATTTCACAAATGCTTATTTACTATTCATTAATTAGACATTGCATATAGGATACTTGAATTTAGTGGTTATTGATAACACTAACCTTGTGTCAGTCTGTCATTTAAGAATGAGATTGTACATAATATATGACCTATATCAGATTACTTTCCATCTTGGGCAGGGGAGAGGGAAGGGAGGGTGGGAGAAAAAATTGGAACTTAACATCCTATGAAAACAAATATTGAAAATTATCTTTATATGTAATTGGAAAATAATAAAATACTTTAAAAATTTACTAAGCTCTTATTATTAGGCACTCTGCTAAATCCTGGAAATAGAATTACAAGCAGAAAGAATGTACCCTTAAGGAACTTACATTATATAGTACTGGGGGGTAGAGAAGACAACACAAGCCAGAAATGTGGGGGAGGATTGGGTTAGTACTCAATGTATACTCATGGCAGAAAGTCTGAGTTGCAGCTTCGAGAGGCATGAAGACAATGCTAAGCAGGGTGATCTTAAATGAAGGTTGTAGAAGAAGCCTTTCAATCAGAGGAGAAGATTATAGGGCAAAGGGCATTTCCAATGTATGAATTCCAGAGTTGAAGTGAGCTTCTAGGAAAAGAGGTTTCTGAGTCATTACGGGGGAAGATCAAAGAGTGCTGCCATCAGGGTCTGCACTCAGGATTCTCCTTCCCCCTAGGAGATATAACTCAAATCTAATTTCATTTCCTTACACCTATCAAACCTTACCTTATTACTTACCCTTTCTATTCCCATTCCCTTGCTTCAAAGATAAACATCCCCCTATATGTACAACTCTGTCCTGGTATATAAGAGCCTTTTAAAGAAAGCCAGCCATTATAATTTTTTTTGAGCTTGCATTATTTGTTGTTGCTCTCTTTTTCCTTATTTGCTGAGATAATGAGCTCAATTTCCTTTTCATATTTGGGTACATACAGGTTTTGGATTCAATATGCATTCAGCATGCACATTTGGGTTCATAGTAGATTTAGATCCAGGTTGGCTTCTGATCCAGAGAACAAAGTTTCCCTAAGGCTCACAGAAGAGCTAAATTTTCCCTCTGCCATCTCCACTGTTTATTTCAGACACCTCTGGGTTATTACACTGGGGTAGAGAACTAGGCATATTTTCTTCAGCTAGAGCTTTCAGGGGAATGTTAATTGACAATTAGGAAATGATTCAAACACAAGGAACACTGCCAAACAGGTTTGCCTAACATTATAAACACGCTGAATTTCTTAACCTCTTCTAAATAACTTTCAATCAAAATATTAAATATTAGATTGAAATGGGGACTAAAATTATAGAAAGAAAATCACACTAAATACAAAATAAAAATTTAAAGAATTGTTAATGTGATCTTGCTTTTTAAAAAAATTGTTAAAACAATTTCCTTTTTATCATTTGTACTTTTCCTCCTTCATTTCTGAATTTTGCCCAAGAAAATTTCTTTAGGTATTGTTGTCTCACCTTATTGGCTGATCAGAATTTTTGCAAAAGTTTTTTTTTTCTCACATTTAGAAAATTTTTATCCTGAAATATGCAGTAAGTTCTGATTTATCTGGCATCCTCAGGAAATTAAGTTTTTTATGTAAGTGACTTTTCCACATAACCAAACTTATGCATTGAGAATAAGTTTGAACTATTTTTGATTAATCATTTTTTTTTAGTGAGACAATTGGGGGTTAAGCGACTTGCCTAGGGTCACACAGCTAATAAGATTAACCATTTTTGATCAAATAATTGAAGGTGTCTTAGATGTCATCTAGTACAATCCCCTCATTTTACTGATATGGAAACTGATACCTGGACTATTTTAATAGCCGTGTATTTGATATTCTTGATTTCATTCTCTCCCCATTCCAATCATGCCCCACTAAGTTATGAAATTGAGCTTCCTGAAGTGCAACTTTGATTGTATCACTCTATTCAGTAGACTCAAGTGCCTCCCTATTATATCTAGTATGACATTTAAACTCCTTTGGCTTTTAAAGCCCTTCAAACCTGGCTCCTTCCTATTTATTTATTTTAGTATTCTTACACCTCACTACCTTTCACATATTCTGAGATTCAATGACACTGTTCTTGCTGTTCCTTCCACAGAACACTCCACATTCCAACTCAAAAAAATTCCTTGGCTCCAAATCCTGGAATTCCCTGCTTCTTCATCCTTATATCCTGGTCCCCCTGGCTTCCTTTAAGTCTCAGATGAAGCTTCACCTACTTCGGGAAGCAATTCTCAGTCCTCAGTAAGCTTCTTTCCTTCTCTGTGAGACCTGTGAGAGCACCTGGCCTAGTGTCATAAATATCTAAGTTAAATTTGACTCAGGCACTTCCTGCTTATGTATCCCTGGGCAAGTTACTCATCTATTTGATTGTCTCTACCTCCTAGGGTTGTTATAAGAGTCAAATGTAAAAGTGGTTAGTGTAAAGTGCTTAGTGAAATTTAAAGAAATTTAAAGATCTATACAAATGTTAGCTATTATTATTATTTGCAATCCCAACTCTTAGCATAGTGCCTTGCATATAGTAGCTGCTTAATAAATTCTAGTTGACAGATGAAGGTGAAATGATTTGTCCAAAGTCACACAATAAAAAGGAAAGTTGAAAATTCAAACAGTGGACAGAGTTTTTAACTTTAGGTCAGACATTTACTAGTTGGTTGGCCCCAAGAAAGCTAATTGCCTGCTTATAAGCAAGTTAAATGATCCCTAAAATCATGATAATAATGCCAGTCTCATATTGTTATTGTAAGGACCAAGTGAAATAAAATATTTGAAATACTTTGCAAATTCTATAGGACTCCTATATAATGGCTCTTCTTCTTCCTCTTTTTCCTCTTCTCCTCTTCCTCATCTTGCTGCTACTATTCCTTCTCCTCCTTCTCCTTTTCCTCCTTCTCATTTTCTCCATCTCCTCCTTATCCTTCTACATTTTCAACTTCTCTTTCTCCTTCTGCTATATCTTTACATATCACTTTATTGAGTTCCTGTTTTATCATTGAACAATACCTTTACATATTTCATTAATGTTCAAATGCAGACATAATCAAAAGAGATCGTTGTACACGTTAAAATATAATTGAATGAATCTGATGATTTATAAATAAAATGTGAATGTTTTGTAATTATTTCTTCCTCCTATGCATGGCTTGTCTCTCCAGATATTCATTCATCATTAAGAATCAGTCCCATCACAATAACACATCACCCTTTGAATGCCCAAATAGCTTTATGATGCTTAGCTTCACTGTGCATTGGCAGGATATTTTTTACAGGTTTCTAAACAGATGGTTTTATATCAGGACAACTTAACAAGCCACAGAACAAATAGAAATGAAGCCTTTACTAGCAGTATTGCTTTTCACTGTGCACACTGCTGCCAACTCAAGCATATTGTGCATATTTTTTCCTCAAAATTCAATTTCACAACTTGTAAATGTGTATTTATCAGTTTAGAAGACTGCAAATGCTCCCATGCTTTTTGGAAAGTTGGATATTTATGACAACATATTTGTAAACATCATTTACATGATATAGCAGGATAATTACTTTTAGGAAAACATCATTGCAGCCCATCTCTCTACCTTCAGATCCTCTCAGGGTGGGTGAAAAGAGATGCAGATCATTTTGTAAGTCTTACCATGAAGAGAAATACCAAATCTGGTAATACAATATATCTATTTACTCATTTATGCCACTTTATGTTTACTTTGACTGTGTCTGATAGTATGCACCCCAAGTCATTATGGGTGAAAACTCCATAGTGAAATATCACAATGCAAAAGCACACTATCCAGCATCTACATAGGAGGATGTAAATGTGATTTCTTACTTTGTGACTTATGAAATCTAGAGAATGAGACCACATTAACTTGACAGTGCATATAAAAACTGTATTGGGAAAGAATCAAAACATTCAAGGAAAAGCTAAATGTGGCTAATGCACTATTTTTACATGAAAATTAGGTTTCTTATATGGGTGATTATGTAGAGGAAAGGGTAGGAAGTTTATGAATATTGACGGTTTATGAAAAAAAATTTCTTGACTTTTCCTTTTACATATCACACACACACATGTGAGAATACCCTCAATTATGGGTACTTTGGCTAGAAACAGGTTTCTTTAAAATGGATTACAGCAAACATATGAACATATAGCTTAATTTATGCAGGTATATTGTATATACATGGGCATATATTTATATAGTTTTATACACACACATATATACATACATATGAAGACATATATGGGTGTATGCATATGTGTGTGTACATGCAATGTGATGCAAGTATATTCAAAATGTATGAGTATACATAGAGTTTCATAAGCAATCTCTCACTTCACCCACCATACACATACACAAAATTTTCATCCTTTGTAACTAGATTATCTAGTGGATTAAGTACTACAAATTTTGAAGAATAACTGGTTTCATTAAAATGGATTACCATAGATATGTTCCTATATAGGCTAATACACAATATATGTATAATATATATGGACATATATACATGTATTTAATTGTACACATAAAACAAAACTCAACTTTGAAGAATCTGTTTTTGTTTTGTGTATAAAATTATATTCATACTTATCTAGAATCCAACATTGGATGGAAAATATAATAATAAAATTAGCCCATCATGAAAAATTATTTGGATACTTGAACCAGTAACAAGAAATGTTTCTGATTTTATATTTCTGACACCTATAGTTCAGCATTCTTTCTTTTTTTTTTTTTTTTGCGGGGCAATGGGGGTTAAGTGACTTGCCCAGGGTCACACAGCTAGTAAGTGTCAAGTGTCTGAGGCCGGATTTGAACTCAGGAACTCCTGAATTCAGGACCACCTAGCTGCCCCCAACATTCTTTCTTACAGATATAAATAGGAATAGTAAAGGTACTTGAATCCTTTTTTACACAATATACTACAAATGATATTAAGCCCTTTATCCTTTGTTAGGTGAGACCATTTTTTCAAAGCAAATTGTATTTCACATTGCTCTCACTCATCATTTTCAAATATACTATTTTAAATGAACAGTGGGGTGGCAAAGAAGGTTTAAAATTCCCCCATAGGGGGCAGCTAGGTGGCAAAGTGGATAATGCATTGGCCCTCGATTCAGGAGGACCTGAGTTCAAATCTAGCTTCAGACACTTGACACTTAATAGCTGTGTGACATTGTGCAAGTCATTTAACCCTCATCCCCCTGGAAAAAGTCCCCCATAAGTCATTTGGTATTGAAAGCATAGATTTACACAGAAAAGTTTAGACACCGATATCTAAGTTTACACCTAAATGTTATGGATTTTGGCTTTCAAATCCACAGTTGGGAGAGAGAGTGGAGAGGAGCTGATGGGGATGGACTAAAGAGTAGAACCTATGTTCAGGTCCTTCCTAGCTACATGACCATGAGACAATCTTTAATTTCTCAGTTTCTACAGAAATATGTAAAACTCAATATCAATTTTAATCAATTAATCAAAAAGCATTTGTTAAGGAAGCAAGAGAGAAAAATGAAAATACTATAGTGAAGTCCAAGGGACTGTTTTCAGATTTCACCTCTGATAGTATTTGTATTATATTGGGCAAGTTTCAACCTCCTTATAACTCAGTGTCCCCATCTCTAACTAACAAAAAATGAAGGTTCCTTAAAAACCTTAGACCAAATAGTCTGCAATCCTAATTGCTGTATTCACTTTTGGAGATGAAGTTCCTATACCAAGAGTTTCTTATGCTAATAAAATCACAGATCAAACAATGAAAAAAAATTCAAATGATTTTTGTATTGATATTTTGTCTACATCTACATATATTCAGTAGATGAGTAATAAGGTTTCTTTCAAAATCAGCCAATTTCAAGAGATCATTATGGTTTGTTGTTGTTTTTTATTGCCTGAAAGTGATTGAATTTTTCAAATATAGTTAAAACTTTATTTCTGAAAATTTTCAGATCTGTCAGAAAATATGAACACATTTCTATAAGAATAAAAAGCATGAGCAAATTCAGATGCCATCCTCTTCTACCCAGGGGAGGGAGTGTGAGGATCCTTCCATGCTATTGCAATATTTTTCTAGGCAATGCTTTGAGGAACTTGGAGAAGTAGGCCACCTTCTAAGCACAGGGAGAAGTGAATAGAGGAGCGCTTTTAACTAGCACAGCATTTCATTCAAGAAGACGGCTTCAAGACTTCATTTAAAATTATCAGGGGCACATTATCTGGGTACACAACAAGAAGCAATTATTGGTTTAATTAGCCTGCATTCACCACGTCGCCCTCTTTCTCTTTGTTCGATTGCCAGGCAATTTTCTACAATCATTAAGCAAGGGAACTATAATTCCACAATGACCTAATCTGTAGCTCCTTCTTATCACAATGGAATATTTTAAAGTTATTTATGACTGTCCTCAATAAGAACTCAGTCCATAGGGCAGGAAACACTTTGGGTTTCTAAAAATTCCATATTCATTGACATGCCCTAAATTCATGAAGTACTTCATACTCATGTCTTATACTAGAAAACCATTTACCATCAAAAGCAGGTTAGGTGGATTTGGTTGAGTAAATAGGCTAGAGAAACAAATTGAAATTATTTGAAGCCTAAATCTAATCTATAATTATTAAAATAAACCTTTGTTATTGCTATGATAAAGGTTCTTATAGTCTAAATTTATATGTTCAAACTTTAATCTCTGATTTATCTATATCAGTATGACAATGGGTACACAAATTTAGATTTGGATCATATCAACACAACTTTTATATACTGTAAAAGCTATGCTAAAGAGGCCTCGTGATTCAGTTTTGGAATAATTTCTTTTTGGAATCAAAAGAACTGGGCTTGAACCTCAGCTCTGCTACCAGGGAAATCCTGTGCACGTAATCTATAGCCTACTAGTCTTCTGATCTGTTTGAGGGGTTGAAGAAAAATTGCCTCTAAGATTACTTTTGGCTCTGCGTCTATGATCCTCTATACTAACTGAAGTCTTCTAATAGCCTTTCTTTTTCTCTCTCATAATTTAGTTATTATATACAGCTTATTTTAATAGATTTGCCATTTACTTGATGAAGCTCATCCCTCCACTGGGGCAAATTCTAGTTTAATAGACATCTGTTTATATTTCTTCTACCTAGTGCTTTTTTCTGTAGAATGCTGGCTTTTAATATTTTCTGATGTTTCACCAAGGCCTTTGCATCACAAATGTGATTAAGTATAGAAACTGGGTCAAATGAAAGTATAACAGTGAAAATGTGGATTGAAGAAGTTACAAAGCTTCTAGCTGTGACCAAAGAAAAATACCTTTATGGAGAACTTCAGTAATATTCATGCTAAATTTTGTCCTGCTTTATTAATTGGGCAATAACCATATTTTTATTGTAAATAAAGGATACACTATGACTATGATCATTTGCTAATGAAGTTTATACTTTTCTTATAAGTGAAATAATTCCCAGCCATATTTTCAGCATTTAAAATGGACAATATTTCACCCACAATTTATAAAAAATAACAAAGGTAATACTTATACATTGATACTGTGTTTGGATCTATGTCCTCAATCTCATTTAAGCATAGCCTGTTGTTTCAAATTGTGACACATCCACACAAATCTTGGCCATATTCTTCTATAAATTCCTTATAGAAAATTTACCCATCTAAAAGTCTTCCCTTAATCTTTTAATATTTCATCAATGCCCCTGAAATACTCCATATATTTTTCCATTCTACTTATCTCACTTTCCCTTCTAGTCATGTATATGTTCATTTTCACAAATGAAAATCACTATTAGTGATATACTGGGGCTCATTTATATTAGCCAGGCACCTTTGATTATCATTGAATAACGTTCTCATTTGGATTTTCTTTTTTTAAGACCCGAAATCTTTACCTGAAATTTTTTACTTGAAAGAAGCAGATTATAATGGATAGGAAAGACTAGAGTTTTCCTTTTTAACTACCTCATTTTCTTGGAAGATCCTAGCTCTTTTGTTTCTCTTATTTTTTCTTTCTTTACTTTTGGTAACAGTAGAAGAGAAAAAATTTCCATTTATGCCTTTACCTGTTCTTTTTTTAAAATCATTTTCACAAGAACATTAAAATAGCCTCAGTAACTTAGCTAATTATGTTTTAAAGGAAAACCATGATGTTCACTTTCAGTAAATGTTGATTCTGGGTCTTTTTTTTTCCCGATAAAAGTATTTTATTTTTTTCCAGTTACATGTAAAAATAGTTCTCAACATTTGTTTATACAAGCTTTCCAATTTCAGATTTTTCTCCCTCCTTCCCCTCCCTCCACCCTCCCCTTTACAGCAGGTAATGTGATATAGGTTATGTATATACATAATAACATTAAATGTATTTCTGCATTAGTCATATTATAAGAGAAGAATCAGAGCAATGAGGAAAAACCTCAAAATAGAAAAACAATAGCACCAAAAGCAAAAGAAATAGTCTGGTTCAATCAGCATCTCTACTCCACAGTTCTTTTTTTCTGGATTTGGAGATCCCCTTCCATCATGGGTCCCCTGGAACTCTTCTGTACCATTGCAACGTTGAGAAGAATCTAGTCCATCACAGTAGATCAACACACAATGTTGATGATACTGTGTACAATGTTCTTCTGGTTCTGCTCATCTCACTCCATCAGCCCATGCAAGACCCTCTAGGTTTCTCTGAACTCCTCCTGCTCATCGTTTCTTACAGCACAATAGTATTCCATCGTAGTCATATACCACAACTTGTCCAGCCATTCCCCAATTGATGGGCATCCCCTCAACTTCCAATTCCTTGCCACCACAAAGACAGCAGCTATAAATTTTGTACATGTGGGTCCTTTTCCCTTTCTTATGATCTCTATGGGGAAAAGACCTAAAAGTAGTATTGCTGGGTTAAAGGGTATGCATAGCTTTATAGCCCTTTGGGCATAATTCCAGATTGCTCTCCAGAATGGCTGGAACAGTTCACAGCTCCACCAACAATGCATTAGTGTTCCAATTTTACCACAGCTTTGCCAACATTCATTATTTACATTTTTTTGTCATATTAACCAATCTGATAGGTGTCAGGTGGTTCCTTAGAGATGGCTTAATTTGCATCTCTCTAATCAATAGTGATGTAGAGCATTTTTTCATATGGGGATATATAGCATTGATCTCTTCATCAGAAAACTGCCTGTTCATATCCTTTGACCATTTCTCAATTGGGGAATGACTTGGATTCATATAAATTTGATTTTGTTCCCTATATATTTTAGAAATGAGACCTTTATCAGAAGTACTGGCCATAAAAATTGTTTCCCAGCTTTCTGCATCCCTTCTAATTTTGGATGCATTGCTTCTGTTTGTACAAAAACTTTTTAATTTAGCGTAATCATAATCATCCATTTTTCATTTCATAATATTCTTTATCTCTTATTCGGTCATAAACTGTTCTCCTTTCCAAAGATCTGAAAGGTAGACTATTCCTTCCTCTCCTAATTTACCTATGGTATCACCTCTTATGTCTAAATCATGTATCCATTATTACCTTATTTTAGTATAAGGTGTCAGATGTTGGTCTATGCCTAATTTCTGCCATACTATCTTCCAGTTTTCCCAGCAGTTTTTGTCAAATACTGAATTCCTATCCCTGAAGCTGGAGTCTTTGGGTTTATCAAACACTGCATTACTAAAGTCATTTGCTACTGTGTCTCCTGTGTATAGCCTATTCCACTGATCCTCCACTCTATTTCTTAGGTAGTACCAGATAGTTTTGATGACTCCCGCTTTATAGTAAAGCTCCAGATTTGGTACAGCTAACCCACTTTCCTGTGCATTGTTTTCATTATTTCCCTTGATATTCTTGACATTTTGTTTTTCCAGATGAATTTAGTTACTATTTTTTCTAGCTCTATAAAAATAATTTTTAGGTACTCTGATTGGTATGCCATTGTTAAGGGCTAAAATTCTAGCTAAACTGTCTAAAATATCTAATGAGTGGTCGCCAATAAATTATAAGCTTTAGTAAGAGTTAGACTTTTAAGCATTTATTAAGGAGAATAAGAATTTGGTAAAAAGAGAGAAAGGCCTAGATTCCTATCTATTGTGGTAAAATATGAAAGTTTTTAACAGTCGGTTAGGATAACTGAAAGACGCCAGTTTTTCAAGGACCACCCTTTTGGGGAGGAGATGAACAGTCCGCCTGCTGCGCATGTCAGACTGCCTGCCGGGTTTTTTGACTTCCGGGGTGGAGAGAACGAGAGTAGGCCTTTTTGCCTGCTTGGCGGGACTCCTGGCGGCGCGGCACAGACGGTCTCCCTCACTCCAAAGGTGGCCTTTTTGGTTTGGTGAGTTTTTATAAGGAATATAGACTAAGCCTAGATTTAAGACGATTTGTACTGTATTTCTATTTTCCTATCCTTCTAATCAACAACACCTTATATACAATAAAGGCTCTATCTAGAAAACCAGAAGCTTCTTCCATTTACTAGTCTGGGAGATAAATTAAGGGAAAAGTTAAGTAGGGGAGATTTATGATCTAATATCCAATTTTAAATCTCACAGTTTGGCGACCCCGAAGGGACCTTAAGGACCCTCCCACCCTCCCTAGTTTGGCCATAAACCGGCTAATTCGGTGGATTTTCCAAATACCCCCCCCCCACGGACTTTCCCTTTATCTAATCTCCCTTAAAGACTTTAAGCCTCTAAAAGTCTTGCTTTAAACAGAAAAGCCAGCCCAGTTTAAAGGGCAAGATGCTCGAATATTCTACTATCCCTTTGATTTTTCTCATCGGAATGTATTGGGACAGCATAACGTCCCGACTTAGAGGAATAGTTTACTCAATGGTCCTTCAAAACATTATTGGTTTTTTCCTCATTCAGGCAGCAAAAAGTTTTTTGTATAATAGTATAAGTGAGAATCTTTGGGAAAATACGTTTAATATAAGTAGAAATTTTATGCCTGCAATTGAAATACCTTTTAATACCACATCCATAGTTCATACGACTAAGGATTTTATTTTTTTTGGTTTTTTTTTTTGGTTTTGTTATTATCATTGTTATGATATGGGGGAAATTCTCACATATGGAGAGAGTCCTCAAAATGAAATGCTCACATATGGAGAGAGACCTCAAAATGAAATTCTCACATATGGAGAGAGACCTCAAAATGAAATTCTCACATATGGAGAGGGACCTCAAAATGGCTGTTTCTACTAGAGATGATCCAAGTTTAGAATCAGATCAGCAGAAACTACTCCCTCTGCAGGAAGCTATAGAACATAGTAAAAAGGGAGTGCCAATTCAAGTCAGAAAATATAGCCCCTTTAGACCAAGTGACTTGAGCGCATGGAAATCTTTCATCCCTAGTTTTGAGAAAAATCCAAACACTGTAATTTCACAGTTAAGGACTATATTTAATGCATATCAACCCAGTTGGGCTGATGTTACTTGCCTTTTGGAAACTTTACAGTCCCCAACTGAGATTACAGATATTATCTCAGCAGGAAATGCCCTTGTTGCGAAAGGTAAGGCCAATGTGGAATGGCCTCTAAAGGATCCAGAGTGGAATTATAATGATGATAGGGATTTCCAAAGATTAAAAGATGCTAGAGAAACACTTCTGAAGGGAATGGAATCTTGCTCTAGAAAACCGGAAAACTGGCAGAAATTTTTAAGCCTACCTCAGGAGGCTAATGAAAGACCAAACAGATTTTATGATAGACTTTGTGAGGCCGCTAGACAGTACACCAGATTGGATCCAGTAGATTTAAGAGATTCCTATATCGTTCTCAACACATTTGTTTATAATTCACTGCCAGAAATACGCAGATACTTTCTGAAACAATGTCCAGACTGGAGAAATCTCACAGTAGATAGAATTAAGGAACTTGCAAATTATGTCTTTGACTCACGTGAGGAAGATCCAGATCACCCTAAACAGAGCATTCTGGCACCAGCGATTCCTAGTCAGCCATGTGAACACCGGAGCAAGGACACTAAGGTGTGTTGTTACTGTTGTAAGGAGGGGCATGAATTGAGAGAATGTAGGACTTGGAGAAGAAATTCTAATTCTAATTACAGGCGAAATCAAAATAGAAATAGATCTTTTCGGAGGAATACAGAAAGGCAGTACCAGAATAATGGTAACCAAGGTCCCCCTCAGAAGAGGACACAGGAATGACGGTGTCTTGGGGAGGAATGGAACATAGATAATGAAAGCCATATATTCCCAGATCCGGACTTTTTGAATGCACTTGTGCCAGTCCATTCACCTCCCCAGAGTAATGAACCACATGTCACCTTAAAAGTGGGGGAGACTTATTATGATTGTCTGCTAGACACAGGAGCCTCTAAATCAGTATTAGTAAGCAAACCAGATGCTGGGTGTAGACCTGTAGGATTTTTGAATGTAGTGGGAGTCTCAGGAAAGAGCCAGAGAGTGGCAAAATTGAATCCTCGCATGGTATCTATGGGGCCCTTAACAGTAGAACATTCATTTTTACTCATGCCTGATGCCCCTGTAAATTTATTAGGTCGTGATCTCCTTTGCAAGCTTAGAGCATCGGTTCATGAGGAAAGAAAAAAAATCGCCCCTCTGGACAAAACTTTCCTCTCTTCCTTTTCTGTATTGTTGTTCGCATATTATTAGTCAGCAAAAGTTATTATATTCTTTTTTACTGTTCCATCAAGGAAACATTCCATTTCTTGAGGAAGCAAAGGGGGGAAATGTGGTAAAATATGAAAGTTTTTAACAGTCGGTTAGGATAACTGAAAGACGCCAGTTTTTCAAGGACCACCCTTTTGGGGAGGAGATGAACAGTCCGCCTGCTGCGCATGTCAGACTGCCTGCCAGGTACAGTCCGCCTGCTGCGCATGTCAGACTGCCTGCCGGGTTTTTTGACTTCCGGGGTGGAGAGAACGAGAGTAGGCCTTTTTGCCTGCTTGGCGGGACTCCTGGCGGCGCGGCACAGACGGTCTCCCTCATTCCAAAGGTGGCCTTTTTGGTTTGGTGAGTTTTTATAAGGAATATAGACTAAGCCTAGATTTAAGACGATTTGTACTGTATTTCTATTTTCCTATCCTTCTAATCAACAACACCTTATATACAATAAAGGCTCTATCTAGAAAACCAGAAGCTTCTTCCATTTACTAGTCTGGGAGATAAATTAAGGGAAAAGTTAAGTAGGGGAGATTTATGATCTAATATCCAATTTTAAATCTCACACTATTCAAGGGAGAGCACATTTCTCGCTCCCTTCTCCACCAGAGTCCCCAGGAAAGAGTGTCAGAGCGAGCGCCAGTCTCTTCCTTCCTCCTCCCACTCACCCGCATCCCTTCCTGACGCCAAAGAAAAGACTCCGGGTCTTGCCCTCAAAATTCTTCGCTTCATGGGTGGAACTCTTCTACAGTAGGTCTCCAGCAGGTGGCGTCATTCCAATCGTTACACCATTGAATAGGTAAATTAATTTAGGTAGAATTGTCATTTTTACTATATTAGCTCTACCTATCCATGATCAATTGATATCTTTTTAATTATTTAGATCTGATTTGATTTGTGTGAAAAGTGTTTTGTAATTGTGTTCATAGAGTTCCTGGGTTTGTCTTGGCAAGTAGACTCCTAAGTATTTTATATTATCTACCGTTATTTTAAATGGAATTTCTCTTTCTATCTCTTGCTGCTGGACTTCGTTGGTCATGTATAGAAATGATGATGATTTATGTGGATTCATTTTATATCCTGCTACTTTGCTAAAGTTGTTAATTGTTTCAAGTAATTTTTGAGTCGATTCTCTAGGATTCTCTAAGTATACCATCATATCATCTGCAAAGAGTGATAGTTTGTTTCCTCCTTTCCTATTCTAATTCCTTTAATTCCTTTCTCTTCTCTGATTGCTAGTGCTAACATTTCTAGGACAATATTAAATAATAGGGGTGATAATGGACATCCCTGTTTCACCCCTGATCTTATTGGGAAGGCCTCTAATTTATCTCCATTGCATATAATACTTGGTGATGGTTTTAGTTAGATACTGCTTATTATTTTAAGGAAAGATCCACCTATTTCTAAGCTCTCTAGTGTTTTTATTAGGAATGGGTGTTGTATTTTGTCAAAAGCTTTCTCTGCATCTTTTGAGATAATCATATGATTTTGCTTAGTTTTCTTATTGATGTGGTTGATTATGTTGATAGTTTTCCTAATGCTGAACCAGCCCTGCATTCCTGGTATAAATCCCACCTGGTCATAGTTTATTATCCTGGTGATCACTTGCTGTAATCTCTTTGCTAATATCTTATTTAAGATTTTAGCATCAATATTCATTAGGGAAATTGGTCTATGATTTTCTTTGTCAGTTTTTGCTCTGCCTGGTTTTGGTATTACCACAATATTTGTGTCACAACATGAATTTGGTAGAACTCCTTCTTCACCTATTTTTCCAAATAATTTGTATAATATTGGAATTAATTTTTCTTTAAATGCTTGGTAGAATTCACCTGTAAACCCATCTGGCCCTGGGGATTTTTTCTTAGGGAGTTCATTAATGGCTTGTTCAGTTTCTTTTTCTAATATGGGTTTATTTAAGGATTTTATTTCTTCTTCCGTTAACCTGGGCAGTTTGTATTTTTGTAAATATTCATTTCATTTAGATTGTCAAATTTATTGGCATACAGTTGGGCAAAATAATTCCTAATTATTGATGCAATTTCCACTTTATTGGTGGTCACATCACCCTTTTCATTTTTGATACTGGTAATTTGGTTTTCTTCTTTCTTTTTTAAATCAAATTAACCAATATTTTATCTATTTTATTGGTTTTCATAAAACCAGCTCTTAGTTTTATTGATTAATTCTATAGTTTTTTGCTTTCAATTTTATTAATTTCTCCTTTAATTTTCAGGATTTCTAGTTTAGTATCTAATTGGGGATTTCTAATTTGTTTTCTTTATAGCTTTTTATGTTGCATGCCCAATTCATTGATCTCATCTTTCTCTTTTTTATTCATGTAAGCAGTTAGAGCTATACATTTTCCCCTAAACACTGCTTTGGCTGCATCCCATAGATTTTGGTATGTTGTCTCATTATTGTCATTCTCTTGGATAAAGTTATTTACTTTACCTATGATTTGTTGTTTGACCCATTCATTCTTTAGAATGAAATTATTTCGTTTCCAATTGATTTTCAGTCTACTTTTCCATGGCTTTTTCTTTCTTTTTTTTTTTTAATTTTTTTTTTTTTTAGTGAGGCAATTGGGGTTAAGTGACTTGCCCAGGGTCACACAACTAGTAAATGTTAAGTGTCTGAGGCCGGATTTGAACTCAGGTACTCCTGACTCCAGGGCCGGTGCTCTATCCACTGCGCCATCTAGCTGCCCCTTCCATGGCTTTTTCTTACATGTAATTTTTATTGCATCATGATCTGACAAGGATGCATTTACTATTTCTGCCTTTTTACATTTGACTATGATGATTTTGTGCCCTAATACACGGCCAATTTTTGAAAATGTGCCATGTACTCCTGAGAAGAAGGTATATTCCTTTTTATCCCCATTCAGTTTTCTCCTGACATCTATCATGTCTAACTTTTCTAGTATTTTGTTCACCTCTTTCACTTCTTTCTTATTTATTTTTCGGCTAGATTTATCTAATTCTGAGAGGGGAAGATTCAGATACCCCACTAGTATAGTACTACGATCTAATTCCTTTTGTAACTCATTTAACTTCTCCTCTAAGAATTTGGATGCTATACCACTTTACATATTTAATATTGATATTGCTTCATTATCTATAGTGTCTTTTAGCAAGATGTAGTTTCCTTCCTTATCTCTTTTAATGAGATCTATTTTTGCCCGTGCTTTGCCTGAGATAAGGATTGCTACCCCTGGTTGTTTTTTTTTTTTTTCTTTAGCTGAAGCATAATATATTCTAATCCAGCCTTTTACCTTTATTCTGTGTGTATCTCTCTGCTTCAAATGTGTTTCTTGTAAACAGCATATTGTAGCATTCTTGCTGTTAAGCCACTTGTTTCATAGCAGAGTTCATACCATTCACATTCACAGTTATTATTAGTGTGACAGAGAAATATCTTTAGTACTAAAGTAACTGACTGCTTTGAATATTTGAAAGAGCAAATGTTATGCCATCTCACCACTTATGTATGTCCATTACGCCAGTGACTATTTTCTACACATGCATATGTTTATACACATAAATACATATACAACATAATACACAAATAGTATATATTTACATGCATATTGATATCTGTATATATTTGTGTATGTATATGCATGCATATAAGTATGCTTGAATATATGTATATATACATATATGTGAATATCTGCATATATATATGTTTGTATATATTAATAGAACCTTGCATAATACTAAATGCATGCTAGGAATTTCATACGTGATATGTAAATTTAAATTTCCTTTACACAATCTATATCCATAGCATCATAGAATACATATACTACAAACCAATACCTCACTCAATGATTCCTTGTATAGTATTTGTGATAAATGTTCATATAGCCTCTTCTCAAATACTATTCATTATGGGAAACATTATTTCTTGAGGCAATATTATTCTATGCCATTTCAAAACTAATAATGTATCCTCACACCAATCAATTAATAAGCATTTTAAAACATCTATTATGCGCCACAAACTCTTCTGGTTATGTAGTTTACTTCCATTCCTCCCCAAAAAGTGAAAGTCTCCAACTTCAAAAACTTTCCATTCTCTCTCTCTCTTTCTCTCTCTCTGGGGCAATAGGGGTTAAGTGACTTGCCCAAGGTCACACAGCTAGTAAGGGTCAAGTGTCTGAGACTGGATTTTAACTAAGGTTCTCCTGAATCCAGGGCTGGTGCTTTATCCACTGTGCCACCTAGCTGCCCCTTTCTTTTCTTTCTTTTTATTTAGGACTTTCCATTCTATTGGTGCAAATAGCATATACATATGTATATATACCATGTATAGATGTGTGTGTATATACACATAAACGTATATGTATATTATACAAATTTGTGTATATGTGGCCACATATAGCTATATATGTATATAACATGTGTGTGCTGCATGTGCGTTCCAATATATATTTAGCATGTGTGACTATATATATTATATAATATACACTTGCATGAATGCATACACACATCTTGGATGGGAATGGGACTAGCAATTGGTAAAATCAGATAAGGCTTTCTATTAAGTCTTAAGGAAGATTTAAAGTTCTAAAAGGTGGATATGAAGAAGAAATGAATTCAAGGTATAGGAAATAAGTACAAAGTCACAGATATAGGAAACTGATTGCAATGCAAGAGGAAATTTGACTTGGTCATATAATTGCAGGAATAGAGAATCCCTTCCAATATAAGACTGGGAAGGTAGATTCATAGGATGATAGATTTACATTTAGAAAGAAACTATGAGGTAATTGATTTCAACCACTTTATTATATAAATGAATTATATGTGGCCTAGAGAAATGGAGTGTTTTTTTCCAAAGTCATACTAGTAGAAAGTGTCAGAATATGGCTTACACCTTGAGTCCTCTGACTCCAAATCCAGGGCCCTTTGCAATGCACTACAAGTTATATTGGTGAAAGGCTTTAAATTTTATATATATACACTCACACACACACACACATATATATATATATATATATATATAAACACATATATATCTACATATATATTATTTATATATAAGCACATATCTATATATTATTTATAGACACACACACATATATGTATATATATATATATATATATATATATATATATATATATATATATATATATATATCATCATAGAGACAATAGGGAGTTAATGGAGTTTATTAAGAAGTTTATTAAGGTCAGACCTGGGCTTTAGGAAAACATTTGATATCTGTTTGGAGGGTAGATTGGAGTAGGAAGGGACTTTATGCAGTGAAGTCAAATAAGAAGTGATCCCAATGGTCTGTGTTAGAGGTAATGATGGACTAGGGTAGGGGTAATGTGATGGTGGAGAAAAGAGGATGAACATGTTTGTTTGTTCCCCATCTTTGCCATGTAAAATTTAAATGGGTCTCTGAATCTTCCTTATAATGCCCCTGGTTCTACCCCTAATTCCAAATATAAGTCTAATCCTTCCATGTTATAACCATTCAAATATTTGAAAACATCAATTATGGGTTTTATAAGTTTTCTTTTGAGGCTAAAAATTACCAGCTACTTAAGTGATTCTCATATAATAAGGATGGACCAAAGGTCCTTCACCATACTGATTACCACACATTCCAGCTTAGCCTTCTTAAAACTTGGTGCACTAAAGTGAATTAAATATTCCACTTATAGTCTCATAAAAGCAGAATGCAATGACAACATCACTTCCTTCTTCTTGGAAATTATGTCACTTTTAAGGTAGACCAATGAAAGTGCTTTTTTTTTGTTGTTTATCATATCACACTGAGTCATATTGATCTTAAATTCACTGTATCTCCCAGTTCTTTCTTTTTATTTTATTTTTTATTTTTAGTGAGGCAATTGGGGTTAAGTGACTTGCCCAGGGTCACACAGCTAGTAAGAGTTAAGTGTCTGAGGCCAGATTTGAACTCAGGTACTCCTGACTCCAGGGCCAGTGCTCTATCCACTGTGCCACCTAGCTGCCCCTCCCAGTTCTTTCTTAGAAAATTTTTTATAATCATGTCTTACCCATCCTCTTCTTGGGAAGTTGTCTTTGTTTGTACTAAGCTGTAAAATTTAACCTTTATCTCTTTTGAATTTCATCTTACTCATTTAAACACACACACACACACATGCCCACAGACATGTATACACACATGTATAATGTGTGTATATATTATACATATGCATACATATTTTAGCTTGACCTTTACTCAATATACATAGTTGTTAAAATATATAATAAGCCAGCTATATAGCATATATAACTATAGCCTATTTAATTTTACTAATTAATATAAACTCAAAGTATCATGCTCCACAGTAGTAATAGTCATCCTGTATATATCTGAAAGGATAAACATAAGGTTATGAAAATACCATAAACTTAAGTATAATTAACAACAGCGGTTAATTAGATAAATGAGTTTCTAGTAGGAATACAAAAGCAAAATATAGAGGGAAAATTTTTCTAAATATCACAATATTTTTCTTCAAAAGAAAAACTTAGAATATCACTTAGATTCCTAGTAGTCTTATAGATGTCTCTTAAGCAGTTTAACAAAGCAACACACACACACACACACACAAACAAAGATACATACCATGCAACACTGGATAAAATCCTACATTTAACCACATGGGAGCACTGATACCTATTATCTAAATCAGAAGCTGAGCTTTTCCATTATCTCCCTCTTGGTTTTAACAGGTCCCAATGAAGAAAAAATGCTGACTAATTGCCAAATTCTGAATGATTCTCTGCCCAGCAACATTTTAATCTTCTGTTAGACCTTCTGTGTGACAATGAATTCCTTATCAAGGGATGTATGAATTTGTGTATTTACCCAAATAGAAATTAACAAAAATTACCTATTCTCTGTTATGTCTTATCCCCTTTCTTAAACACTATATTTCAGTGAATGTTAGTCACCATATTGTCAATTCTACAGAAATGTAGACAGTACTTCTTGAATATTTTGTAACATTTACTTTTAATATAGAAATTGTAATAAAATACATAGTAGATAATAACAAGAACACAATGGAAAAGAATAAAATAAAATGTTGACATAATGAATCTGCACCTACCTCAGTCTTAAATATATCATTGTTTGCTCACAAAATGGCCCAATCTTGAAGACTTGCTATCATTCTCAGTTCTAATCATTGCCAAGTATTGACATTTCTAACTTTATAACTTTTTCAAATAGGCCATCTTGTCTTCATTCACACAGAAACTGCCCTGCTACAGGTTTCACAACCAGATGCTTACATTTTACAATAGCTCACTATTTGATCTCTGTTTCTTAAGTCTCTTTGTGCCCCAAGTGATTCTCCATAAAACTGCTGAAGCGATTTTGCTAAAGCCCAAAACTAATCATGTTACTTTCCCTTCCCAATTTCCCCAACTCAATGAACTCAATTGATTCTCTTTCACTTCCAAGATCAAATGTAAATTCCTACAACATTTAAAGACCTTCACAACTCGGCCAATCCTATTTTTCCCATTTTCTGACATGCTACTACACTCCACAAGTTCTGGAATCCAACTATATTGGCGTATTTGCTGTATTTTACAAATTACACACCATTTCCCAATTCCTTGTCTTTGTATTAACGATCTCCAAAGCCTGATATACTCTATCTCTTTCAGACTCCTAGCTTCCCTGGCTTCCTTCAAGATTTAGCCGAAATTTATAACCAAATAAGGTATAGAGAATATTATTAAATGAAAATTGGATAATTTTGATTATATTACATTAAAAAGATTGTGTACAACAGAAGCAATGCATCCAAGAATATAAGGGGAACAGAAAACTGGGAAAAAATCTTTATAGTCAGTGTTTCTGATAAAGGCCTTAATTCCAAAATATATAGTTAACTAAATCAAATTTATAAAAATGCAAGTCATTTCACAATTGAGACATAGTCAAGGGATATGAACAGGCAGTTCTTTTATAGTCATACACATGTTCTCAATTACTATACACTAGAGAAATACAAATTAAAACAAATCTGAGGTACCACCTTACACCTATCAGATTGGCAAATATGACAAAAAAGAAAAATAATAAATGTTGGAGAACTTGTGGAAAGATTTGAATACTAAGGAATTGTTGGTGGAGTTGTGAGCTGATCCAACCATTCTGGAAAACAATTTGGAACTTTGCCCAAAGTCCTATGGGGCTGTGCCTACCTTTTGACACAGTAATACCATTACTAGCTCTATAACCCAAAGAGATGATAAAAAAGGGGAAAGGACCCACATGTACAAAAGTATTTATGGCAGCCCTCTTTGTGGTGGCAAAGAATTGGAAACTGAGAGGATGCCCTGTAATTGGGGAATGGCTGAGCAAGTTGCGGTATATGAATGTAATGGAATACTATTCTGCTATAAGAAATGATGAGCAGGGTGATTTAAGAAAAATTTGGAAAGACTTAAGTAGACTGATGCTGAGTGAAGTGAGCAGAACCAGGGGAACATTGTACATAGTAATAGCAACATTGTGTTATAATCAACTGTGATATACCTAGCTCTTCTCAGCAGTATAACCATCCAAGACAATTCCAAAGCATTCATGATGGAAAATCTCTCTCCACATCCAGAAAAAAAGAACTGTGAAATCTGAATGCAGATTGAACCATACTGTTTCTACTTTTTTTTTCTTTTTTGAGGTTTTTTTTTTTGCCTTTTGTTCTGATTCTTCTTTCACAACATGACAGTTTTTTTTTTAATGTGATTGTGCATATATAACCTATATTCGATTGCTTTCTGTCTTGGGGAGGGGATAGGAATGGGGGAGGGAGAAATATTTGAAACTTGAAATCTTATTAAATCAAATGTTCAAAAGTATCTTTACATGTAAATGGAAAATAATAAAATAATTTTATGATAAAAATGACAGTTAAAATCCTACATTTTTTTTTCTGGAGTCCTTTTCTCATTTCCATCGCACTCTTTAAATTCAGTCCCTTCCCTTTCAGATAACCTTCTATATTTACTCTATATCTTATATGGAGATAATTATTCCCATGCTCTCTTCTCCATTAGAATTTGAGATCTTTAAGACCAGGGATTATAGCTTTG
The DNA here is from genome assembly GCF_019393635.1 of Dromiciops gliroides. Taxonomy (NCBI): domain Eukaryota; kingdom Metazoa; phylum Chordata; class Mammalia; order Microbiotheria; family Microbiotheriidae; genus Dromiciops; species Dromiciops gliroides. The sequence goes on from NC_057866.1 coordinate 148,502,105, forward strand.
CCATTCTTTGTATCTCCTGGGCTTAACAAAATGTCTGGAACGTCATAAATACTTAATAAAGGCCCCTTAACTGATTGACTGACTATTGTCAATTAAACCAACTCAGGAAATTATTGAATGATTTAACTTATTGATACTATTTTAAGGGTAAGCAATACTTTCCAAAGAATATTTACTGATATGCTTTTAAATCAGTAATCAACTTAGTTGTTAATGAAGGGAATCACCATATCATAGATTAACCAATTCAACAAACTAGTCAGCTAGTTAAGTATGGGACTGCCCTTTATACATATTAATTAATAATAGTTTAATTTCTATTGTACATGTTAATAAATCTCTCAAATATGGATGGCTTTTCAAAAGCCTTCAGACATTTCAAATGTGAATATGTTGAGACTACATACAATTTGTATGTTTTTTATTGATAATTTTGCTTCTTTATATTTTTGCACCACTATTGTCCATTAAATATCTCTCTAGAACACCATGCCTTTTAACAGAAAAACAATAAAAACAAAACAAAATGCCTTGTGACTGAGCAATGCGCTTGGCAGACGCCGCCACCAGGAGTCCTCGTCTTGGTTCTGCCTGCTGGACGCCGATCCCTGCCGCCTCTGCCTCAGCCTTCGCCCCCAGCCCAGGCATCTGTGGCCATGGCCAATCCCAGTGTGTACTTCGCCATCGCCATCGATAACGAGCCCCTGGGCCGGGTTACTTTCGAGCTCTTTGCAGACAAGGTTCAAAAGATAGCAGAAAACTTCCGTGCTCTGAGCACTGGAGAGAAGGGATTTGGTTACAAGGGATCCTGCTTTCATAGAATCATTCCTGGGTTCATGTTCCAGGGGGGTGACTTCACACGTCATAATGGCATTGTTGGCAAGTCCATCTATGGGGAGAAATTTGCTGATGAGAACTTCATCCTGAAGCACACTGGTTCTGGCATCTTGTCCATGGCAAATGCTGGACCAAACAAAAATGGCTCCCAGTTTTTCATCTGTACTGATAAGTAAGACTGATTGCTTGGATGGCAAGCACGTTGTCTTCGGCCAAGTGAAAGAAGGCATGGATATTGTGGAAGCCATGGAGTGTTTCGGGTCTCGGGATGGCAAGACCAGCAAGAAGATCACCATTGCTGACTGTGGACAACTCTCATACGTTTTTTGTTGTTGTTGTTTTGTTTTGTTTTTTGTCTTAACCATCAAAGCATTCCTTTTAGCTGGAGAGAGCACCCCTGAACCCCATCTACTCTTAGACCTTATAACCCTTGTGCTCTCACTTGCTGCAATTCTCTTTGGATTTCATTTCCTTTTTCCTTCCACAAGTTGGCTAAACAGAGTTAAGTTTATGATTATGAAATAAAAACTAAACTACAAAAAAAAAAGAAAAGAAATAGAGCAATACAAACAATTAATATGCCATATCTCTATTGAAAGGGAAGAAGTATGTTCTAATATAAACCATCTGGAGTAAACATTAACATTTCCATTTGATGTTTTTTCAGTTGTTTGTATTGTTACTTGTTAGTTTTAGTGTTATCTTTACTTATGTTTATCATATTTTCTGGTATACTAATATTTCATCACACTATATTACACAATTTGTTCCTTACTGCCCCATTCATGGGCACCATAATTCTGTACACCACTTTGTTGTAACTACATTTATTTCTTTGATTGTTTGTGTTTGTGTGTATTTATGTATGTATATATAAATACATATATACACATATATAAACTCACGTGTGTGTGGAAAAGTACAACAGAAAGGTGCTTGCTTAAAATTTTGGTAAGTATGAGAATAAAACTTTTTTCCTGTAAATTTTTTTTTTTTGCAGGGCAATGGGGTGAAGTGACTTGCCCAGGGTCACACAGCTAGTAAATGTCAAGTGTCTGAAGCCGGATTTGAATTCAGGTTCTCCTGAATCCAGGGCTCGTGCTTTATCCACTGTGCCACTTAGCTGCCCCTCCTTTTTTTTTTTTTGTGGGGCACTGAGGGTTAAGTGACTTGCCTAGGGTCACACAGCTAGTAAGTGTCAAGTGTCTGAGGCCGAGTTTGAACTCAGGTACTCCTGAATCCAGGACAGGTACTTTATCCACTGCACCATCTAGCTGCCCCCCATTTTCTTGTTAATTTTTAAGTTGAAAATTAAGTATAAAGCAAAATCTCACATATGCTTTTATTTGCATTTCTCTTCTTTCAAATGGTTTAGAACATTTTTAATGTGATTATTTAAAGTTATTTTTCATTTCAATACTTCTTATATATTGATAACTTATCTGTGGATAAAAGTTCTCAGTCTTTCATATTAAGATATAATATTTGAATATCAAACATATGAGAATAATTTTTGCATATTAAAAACTTTATGTAAAATTATCCTTTAAATGTTAAGTATCTACTTTCTTTTTAATTCTGAATAATAAGAGACCTAATTAAAATGGGCATCATGATGATGATGATAACTAATATTTTTATAATGTTTACACTGTGCCAGGTACTGGGCCAATGCTTTAAAAACATTTTCTCATTTAATATCCTAAAACAGATTTAAAAGTTAGTTATTTCTGTTTTCCTTTTCTGATTAGCTTTCATATTTTTTCTTTTTCTTTTTATAAGTTGTTTACTTTTTTCCCTCAATTGCAATTTTAAAAATCCATTTTTAAAACTTTGAGTTCCAAATTATCTTCCTTCCCCCTACCCTTTGAGAAGGGAAGGAATTTGACATAGGTTATAAATGTGTAGTTCTGCAAAACATTTTCATATTAATAATACTATGAAAGAAAGACCAAAAAATCCCTCAAGAAAAATAAAAATAGTAAAAAAAAAATGCTTCATTTAATATTCAGACACCCTCAGTTTTTTTTCTCTGTGGATGGATAGTATTTTTCATCATAAGTTTTGTAGAGTTGTCTTGGATCATTTTATTGCTGACAATAGCCATGTCATTCACACCTGATCATCTTACAATATTACTGTTACTTTATAGGTAGTAAATTTAACTTTGTAATGGCTAATTTAATCTTTCTAGGTTTTTCTGAGGGCATCCTGCTCTTCATTCTTACAGCACAATAATATTCCATCATAATCCCATATGACAATTTGTCCAGACATTCCCCAATTACTGAGAATCCTTTTGATTTTCAATTGTTTGTCACAAGATTGTTATAAACATATATATATATACATATATATATATATATATATATATATATATACACACACACACACACATATATATATACACACACACACACACCTAGGAATGGTATTACTAAGTCAAAAAGTTGCATGGTTTTATATTCCTTTGGGCAGTTTCAAATTGCTTTACATAATGGTTAAATCCGTTCACAACTCTACCAACAGTACATTAATTTCTCATTTTTCTTACATCCCCTCCAATTTTTGTCATTTTGTTCTTCTGTTCTATTAGGTAATCTAATAAGTATGAGGTAGTATACCAGAATTAAATTGATTTGATTCTCTCTAATTAATGGTGAGTTAGAGTATTTTTTTTCCATATAGCTGTGGATAATTTTCATTACTGCATCTGAAAACTGTTCATTATCTTTTTATCATTTCTTTGTAGGGGAATGGCTTTTATTTTTATAAATTTGACTCAATTGTATATATGTTTGAGAAATGAGGCCTTTATCACAGAAACTTGCTATAAAAAATTTTAAATATTTATTATTGCTAACTGCATTTCCCTTCATCCTATTCTTTCCCCTGTTCTATTTTCTTTCTCCTTTCATGCTGTCCTTCTTGAAAAGTGTTTTACTTCTACCTACTGCCCCAATCTGCCCTACTTTCTATCACCTATGACATACCCATTTTAACCCAGTCCCCTCCCAATTTTCTACAGGCTAAGATAAATTTCTATGCCAAATTGAGTGTTTATGTTATTACCTCTTTGAGCCAATTTTGATGAGAGTAAGGTTCACTCATTCCCCTTATCTCCCATACCTTATTGCCTACTGTGTAGGCTTTTTCTTGATTCTTTTGTGTGTGAGAATTTACCCATTCTACTTCTTCCTTTCACTTTCTCCCAATGCATTCCTTTCTCACCCATTCTTTTTCTTACCCATTTTTTTCATTTTTTAGATATTGTCTCTTCATATTCAACTCAAAGCTGTGTCCTTTGTCTACATATATTCCTTCCAACTGCCCTAATAATGAGAAGTTTTTATGAGTTACACATATCATCCACTTGTGTAAGAATGTAAACAGTTTAATCATTTTTTTAAAAGTTTTAAATTCCAAATTTTATTCCTTGCCCCTCCCTAAGGAGGTAAGCTATCAGATAAAAGTCATACATGTGCAATTATATAAAACATTACCCTATTAGTGCTTTGTATAAGAAAACCTGAATAAAAGAAAAAAATGAATGAAAGTGGAAAATAGTATGCTTAAGTCTGTGTTCAATCAATGCCAGTTCTTTCAAACTAGATAATATGGTTCATCAATAGTGCTTTGGGATTGTCTTAGATCATAGTATTATTAAGAATAGTTAAGTTTTGCACAGTTCTTCCTCAAACAATATTGCTGTCTCTGTGCACAATGTTCTCTTGGTTCTGCTCACTACACTATACATCATTTCTTTTCTTTTTTTTTTTAAGTGAGGCAATTGGGGTTAAGTGACTTGCCCAGGGTCAAACAGCTAGTAAGTGTTAAGTGTCTGATGCCAGATTTGAACTCAGGTACTCCTGACTCCAGGGCTGGTGCTCTATCCACTGCACCACCTAGCTGCCCCTATATAATTTCATAAATGTCTTTCCAGGCATTTCTGAAGTTATCTTGCTTGTCATTTCTTATAGGACAATAATCTTCCATCATCATCATATACCACAGTTTGTTTGGCCATTCCCCAATTGATGGGCATCTCTTTGATTTCCAATTCATAGCCACCACAAAAATAACTTCTATAAATATTTTTATACAAATAACTCTTTATTCCCTCTTTTTTGATGCCCTTGGAATATAAACTTAGCAGTGATATTGCCACAGTTTTATATCCCTTTGGGCATAGTTGCAAATTGTTCTCAAGAAATCTTGGATCAGTTTACAACTCCACCAACAATGGATTCCTAACCCAGTTTTTCCACATTCTCTCCAACATTCAACATGCTCCTTTACTAGCAAATTAGTTATTCTGATAGATGTGATGTAGTAACTCAGAGTGTTTTTTTTTAATTTGCATTTCTCATCAGAGAATCACATGTCTATAGATAGGTTTGATTTATTTTTCTGAATATTGCCTGGTTATATCCTTTGACCATTTACCAAATGGGGAATGACTTGAATTATTATAAATTTTTCTCCATTCTCTATATATTTGAGTAATGAGGCCTTTATCAGAGATACTTGTTGCTAAGATTCTTTACCACTTTTATGCATTCTTTATTTAATTTATTTTTATTTATTATTTTATTTTCCAAATTACATGTAAGAACAAATGTAGATATCAATATTTTTAAATTTTGTGTTCCAACTTCTCTTCCTCTTTCCAACAGAAATCCCCAAGAATTAAAGTATTTCAATATAAATTATACATGACTAGTAATGCAAAACATCTCCACATTAGCCAGGTTGTGAAAGAAAACAGACAAAAATAAAGATTCAGATTAAGGAACCATCAAAAAATATGTTTCAAAATGTTTTCAGATACAATCAGTTCTTTCTCTGTAGATGGATTGGAATTTTCATAAATCCTTCAGAGTTATCTTAGGTCATTGCATTGCTCAAAATAACCAAGTCAATCATAGCAGATCATCTTATAATATTGCTATTTTGTATAAAACACATTTCACTCTGCATCAGTTCATGTAGTTCTTTCCAGGTTTCTCTGATAGCACCCTGCTCATCATTTTGTTTTGTTTTGTTTTGTTTCTAATGAAGGGACTAACAAAAACAATTATGTTTCAATCTTTATTCAAGTACTACCAGTTCTCTTTCTGTAGATGGATTGCATTTTTCATAAGACCTTCAGAGTTGTCTTGGATCATTGAATTGCTGAAAATAACCGACTCATTCACAGCAGATCATCTCACAATATCACTGTTATTTTGTATACAGTACATTTTACTTTGTATCAGCTTATGCAGGTTCCTCTAGGTCTTTCTGAGAATATCCTCCTCATTTTTTGTAGTGAACTACAGTTATATAGTACTTTAAAGAAATATTTCCTTACAATAAACTTATGATGTTGATTATTACAACAGTAACAGATAATATTTATATAGTACCTTAAACAGAACAAAGAATTTTCTTCACAATAGCCCAGCAAAGTATCATCCATTTTGCCAGCATCATCATCAACCACCAACCAATCATCATCCATCAATCCTCATCATAATCCTCAGTTAATCCACATCATTGTCAATCAATCCTCATCTTCATTCAATCTTCATAATCAATCAGTCCTCATCATCAATCAATCCTCATCTTCCTCCTATCATCATCAGTCCATCTTAATCATCATCTTACAATACTCTTGCCTCTGCTTCAAATTTTTTTCACAATTACTGTTGTTAGCTGTTTCCCTCCATCCTATTTCCTCCCCATGATATTTACTCTATTCTCTATCTTCTTTTACCCTATCCTTCCTCAAAAATGTTTTCCTTCTGACTGCCCCCTCTTCCACTCTGCCCTCCCTTCTTTCATGTCTCCCTCCTTAACCCATTCCCCTCCTACTTATCTGCAGGGTAAGATAGATTACTCCACCCAATTGAGTGTGCATGTTATTCAATGCTTGAGCCAACGCTAATGAGATTAATGTCTTTGAGTTTAGTCTTATAAGTGTAATGCTCATTTACTGCCCCACTCCTCCCCATCTCTCCCTCAAATCCATAAGCAATTTGCTGCTTCTTTTATGTGAGACCCCATTTTTATTTGACCCCATTCTAACTTTGCCCTTTCCCCTCCACAAGTACAATCCTTTCCCCCATCAATTTTACTCTAAATATGTCATAATGGGGCAGCTATGTGACACAGTGGACAAAGCACCCACCCTGGACCCAGGAGGACCCAAGCCCAAATCTGGGCTAAGACACATGACCCACTATGTGACCCTGGGTATGACACCCAACTCTTACCACACCACAAAAAAGGATAAACAAAAGATAAATCCTTTATAGATATCATCCCCTCATAATCAATTCCCACCTGTGCCCTCTGTCTAAATTTATTTCTCTCATCTGCCCTAATACTAAGAAAGTTCTTTTGAGTTAGACATATTATTTTCCCATGTAGGAATGTAAATAGTTTAACCTTTTAAATCCCTCCTAATTACTTTTTTCCTGATTAACTTTCTTTGCTTCTCTAGGGTCTTGAACTTGAAAGTCAAAATTTCTATTCATTTCAGGTCTTTTCATCACAAATACTGGAAAATCCTCTTTTTTATTGAAGTCCCATTTTTCCCCTGAAAGATTATACACATTTTTGCTGGATAGGTGATTTTTAGTGGTAATCCTAATTCCTTTGCCCACTGGAATATTATACTCCATGACCTCAGATACTTTAATGTAGAAGCTGCAAGATCCTGTGCTATCCTTAAAGTGTCTCCACAGTATTTGAATTATTTCTTTTTGGGTGCTTGCAATATTTTTTTCTTTGACCTGGGAGCTCTGGAATTTGGCCATAATATTTCTGGAAGTTTTCTTTTGGGGATCTCTTTCAGGAGGTATTTGGTGGATTCTTTCGATTTCTATTTTACTTTCTGCTTCTAAAAATTTCAAGGCAATTTTCCCTGACAATCTCTTGAAATATAACATCTGAGCTCTTATTTTTATTGTGGCTTTCAGGTAGTCCAATAATTTTGAAATTATCTCTCCAGGATCTCAATTCCAGGTCAGCAGTTTTTCCAAAAAGAAATTTCACATTATCTTCTATTTTTTTATTCATTTGGATTTGCTTTATTGTGTTTTGGTTTCTCATAAAGTCACTCACTTCCATTTGTTCAATCTTAATTCTTTTGCAATTATTTTCTTCAGAAGAGCTTTTGTACCTCCTTTTCCATTTGGCGTCTCTAGCTGTTCACTTTTTTCTCATGACTTTCTTGCATCGCTCTTATCAATCTTTCCATTTTTTTCTCTATGTCTCTGACTTTATCTTCAAAGACCTTTTTGAGTGCCTCTGTGGCCTGAGAGAAATTCATATTATTCTTGGAAACTTTGGATGTTGCTATCATCTTCTGAGGGTGCACCTCAATCATCCTTGCCACTAAGGAAACTTTCTATGGTCCTCATCTTTTTCTGCCTGTTCATCTTGCCCATCTTTTACTTGATTTTTAACTCCTTCTTAAAATGGGTCCTTCTTCCTGTATGCACTGTCCTAAGTTTCAGGGGGTTCCAGATGGTATGATTTAAGGAGGGGAAGGTTCTTCATCCATCTGACCTATGCTCTCATCTGTTAATAACCCCAGGCCAACTGTTCAGCCCTCTCACCAAACCATAAGCTAAGTTCGAGAAGATGCCGGTGCTACAGCTTATATGGTGGCTTGGGAATAAATTTCTCTGGCACAAGCTGCCTGGGGCTGGATCTGTGTTGGCATGACTGCAGGGTTGTACTCCACTCCCAGCCTGGCACAGCAGGCCCCTTCTGTTGAACTTCTAAGCTGTATTTGGCTGAAAAAGTGATCTCAGCCCTCTTTTTTGTGGATTCTGCTGCTCCAGGAGTTGTCTTATGGTTATGTTTGGAGTTTTTGGAGTAATTGTCCATTTTATCCTTTTTAAATCTCTTCTGATTTCCTTTTCTTGTTTCCTTTTTTATGTTTTTGTTGAATCTTGCATTTGAAAGTTAAAGTTTATAGCTATAATAGTATAGCTATGATAGTTTCATCAACAATTCCTGAAAGTTTTCTCTTTCATTGAATGCTTATTTTCCCCTTAATGAATCTATCCAGTTTGCTGGATAGATGATTCTTGGTTGCAATTGCAGTTCCTTTGCCCTCTGAAATATCATATTCCAAGCCTTATGATACTTTAATATAGAAGCTGCTAAATCTTATGTGATCCTGAATATGGCTCCGGAGTAAATGTATTTTTCCTTTCTGGTTCTTTGCAAAAATTTCTCCTTGACATGAGGCGCTGGAATTTGTCTATGATATTCCTCAGAGATTTCATTTTGATATCTCTTTCAGTACGTGATTGGTGGATTCGTCCAATTTCTATTTTACCCTCTGGTTCTAGTATTTCAGAGCAGTTTTCCTTGATAATTTCTTGAAGGATAATGACTAGCCTCTTTTTTTTGATCATGGCTTTCAGTTGGTCCAATAATTTTTAAATTATCTCTCCTGAATTATTTTCCAGGTTCATTGTTTTTCTAATGATTAAGTTTACATTGTCTTCTACTTCTTCATTCTTTTGGTTTCATTTTATTGTTTCTAGATTTCTGTTATTAGCTTCAATTTTCTCCATTTTAATTGTTAAAGAATTATTTTCTTCAGTAAGCTTCTGTACCTCCTTTTTCATTTGTCCTAGTATACTTTTTAAGGAGTTGTTGTTTTTTTTTAATTTCCAGTGAATTTTTTTGGACTCTATCTGGCTAGTTCTGCTTTTCAAGGCATTCCTCTCCTTATGAGCTTTTTGTTCATCTTTTACCTTTTGGCCTAATCAATTTTAAGGTGTTATTTGCTTCAATATTATTGTGTGTCTCTCCTTTACCAAGTTGTTGACTTTTTTTCATGATCTTCATACCTCACTCTCATTTCTCTTCCCAATTTTTCCTCTCCCTATCTTAGTTGATTTTCAAAGTCCTTTTTGAGCCCTTCCATGGCTTCAGACCAATTCATAGTTATCTTGGAGGCTTCGGATGCAGGAGCTTTGACTTTGTTATCTTCTTCTGTGGGTGGGTTTTAGTCTTCCTTTTCAAAATAGTAACTTTCTATGCTCATATTTTTTTCTGTTGTTTGCTTATTTTCATGACTTTTAACTCTGTTAAAATAAGGGTAGGCTTACAGGGTGGAGGGTGAACTGTACTAAGCTTCAGGAGTTTTGTTCAGCTGTTTTCAGAGATACTTCTAAGGACCTGTAAGGTTTCAGTTCTTCCAAGATGCTATGATCTAAGGAAAGGTGTGTTTACTATTCTTCTGGTCTGTGTTTTGGTCTTTGAGTGACCACAAGCGCTATTCTCTTCAGGGTACCTGTTACATGGTGGCTGCTTACTCTGGTGTGCGATTACTTCTCCCTGCCTTGGGACTACCACCCAGGATGCAATGTGAGTACTAGTTTGGTCAAAGCAACATAATCTTGCCTTAGTGCCAACAAAGAGACCCTGTAATCTCATTCTTCTTTTTTTTAAATAGTTGACTCTTTTTATTAACACATATACATTTACTTTTCTTCTAGTTTGTTGAAGCAGTAGGTTAGACAACACTTGCCACAATAATATCTGTCAAAATGGCTGTCCATAAAGACTCCAGCACCACATTCATCAGAAGGGCACTCTCATCAAAGGCGGCTGATCTTGCCATTCTCATCAACTTTATAGTACTTCAGAACAGCAAGCTTAACCTTCTTTCTCTTATGCTTGTTCTTTTTGGGAGTGGTGTAAGGCATCTTCTTTCTCTTCTTGGGACCACCCCTAAGTCTCAGAACGTAGATTGAAGGGTAGACTACCTTCTGAATGTTGTAGTCAGACAAAGTCCATACCATCTTCCAGTTGTTTGCCTGCAAAATTCAATCTTTGCTGATCAGGGGCAATACCTTCCTTATCTTGTATCTTCGCCTTGACATTTTTCGATAGTAATCGGACGTTCGACATCAAGGGTGATGGTCTTTTTCCCCGTCAGGGTCTTCACGAAAATCAGCATCGTGCAACTGGGTTCACCCATTGATGGTGGCTCTGAAGAGAGAGACCCTGTAATCTCCTTCTGACTTGTTCATTATCCATTCCTTTTCTGGGTTCTGCTGCTCTGGAAATGGTCCTTATAGCCTTATTTAAAGGTTTCTGGAGAGTTTTTGGGTGGACAGCTCAGGCTAGTGTCTGCCAATTCTCCACCATCTTAGCTCCACTCCTATTTTCCTTTTCTTTTAGGATGTTACCTTTTGCATTTTGGTTATGTGTCATTTAGAAATTTTCATGTCATATGGTTTCAGGTCCTGAGACTGCCTACCTTTGGTATATTGAGTTTCTCCTTTCCTGCCAATGATGATGCTATCACCATCCACTGTAGCTGAAAAGACATTCATTTCAATGCTAATAAGAAGTCTCAATATTCCTACTTTCAGAAGTTCACAATATCAATCTTTTATTAATGGAGGAGAACACATAGAATCTCTCCTCCATTCAAAGTGAGTCCCTCTTACAGCTATACTCTCTAGATTATCCAACACCATATTGATCCAATACCAGAATGCTAGATTCTTAATTGAATTGCTATTTTATCCAAGCCCCATACTGCGTGTCTGATTTTCTTTACCCAAACACAAAACATTCCCAATGTGACATTATTTGCTTTCATTCCACTTTTACCTAGTTTATTCTTTTGATTAATCAAGCAATAGAGATTCCTAGATGTCTTTCATACCTAGTTTTTATCTTTATTTATTGTCTTGTTTGCTTGATTCTGTAACACAATCAAATAGGAATCATTTTAATTCATCCTATTCTATGAGTATAGGAAATCACTGGGAATTAATTTAGAGTAACAGTTAATAAATAAAAAAAAGTATTAATCCCAAACATGTTCAAATGTTAATAGAAGCTGGTAGTTCTAAAGGCAACAGTGACAATCCTGTTCTCAAGAAACATATCCTCACCTTCCTTCTTTCCTTTACTTCATCAGTTCATTCCCTCAACAGCATTTATCAAGTACATACTAAGCTCCAGGAACTGTCGAGATATAAGGATGCAAAAAACCAAAACAAACACAAAAACAACCCAAAAAAGTGGGACCTGCAGAGCATACTTCTCTGTACTCCACAGTGCCTATCACAATAGATATTACATTTTTTGATGATAATGATAATCAATGAGAGGCAGAATGGACTCCTGGAAAAAGAAAGAGGACACAGCTCGAAGAGCTGACCCTTCAATCAATTATCAGCTCCAGAGAAGGGGAAGGGACTGCCCATTCTTCAACTCTAAATGAAAAAACAGAAAATAACTTGGTGTAGGTAGACATGAAACTTCTATCAAATTAAACTGAAATACAGTTAAGCAAAGAAATTGTGCTCATGAAGAGGTAGAGGAGGAGGAGATGAAGAAGAATCTAATTCCTAAAGGAGAAAGGGAAATTAGGATGTTATTTAAATAAATTAATTTTAAAATTCAGAAACTTTCTCTGTTTAAAGAAACCATTCCAATTCAATCATTATAGCCTGTTAAGAGGGAATGAAAAACTCTCAAAAAATGCTCTACTAAAATCGGAGCATAGCTCACTGAAGCTTCAGGGTATTAAGTTAAAATGGAAACTGACCATAGGTAGAAAATTTAATATTTTAGCCATTGAAAAAAAGGTTAAATTAATATCAGTTAGTCAAATTAGATGCGTATCCATATCAGAGATAAAACTTCATGTGACTCTCTTTTGAAATTCCTATGAATTTAAAACCAGAAAACTTTAAAGGCAAGCCAGTGTTCACATTTTTCTAATGCATATTGACAAGTAAAGACATGCTATTAAACTCACTTGTGCACAGAACAAGGGTGTGTTCTAGGGTCTAGAATAAAAAGCTGAGGAAGAGGTATAATGGAATGTAGCTTCTCATACAAAGACCATAAGCTGTTTAAATGCAACTCTAAGGAACAAAGAGCACATGATATGCTGAGTTACCATATTGTGGTAAAATATGGTCAGAGTAAATTTTATATAGAAAATTAAGTCTACTGGATACCAAAAGAGGAGGGATAATCATGTCTTCTAGAATACATATTGCAATAATAAAACTGAATATTTTTTTGTATTTAAGGCAATGTGCCATTTTTAAAAAATGTTTTAGGAAACACTTGAGAGTACATAGAAGAAAAAAGGAAAAAATATCTTTCTAGGTTCTGGAAATAAAATATTCATAAATAAATAAATATAGGAAATGTGCAAAATAAAATGATTCAGAAGAAGGAGAGCATTATCAACTGAGAGATTCAGAAAAAGTCTCTTTCATAGGGTAATATGTTAATAAAATAATATTATAATATGAAAATTATATTCTTTAATTTTTAATTTCATATTTTCCATGATTCAGATGGGGGGAAGCCTATAAGAATATGACCAGGCAGTAAATTACTTAAAAGATGATATGCACTTTTTGCATGGACACCCATCAAAAAGGTCTCTGTAATTACTTTGTATATATTTATAATTGATTCATCTGTGAACATACTGTTTTGCTCCAGGAGAATGTGAGTTCCTTGAGGGCAGGTTTCTTTTTTCCTTGTTTGTCTTCATATCCCCAGCATTTAGCAGTTCTTATTATACTTTCAATATTTAATGAGTAATTATTTAATTTAATTAAATTATGAACATCATGTTGATGTGGGAATTGAAATTTTCAGTTGGAGGAGTAAAAAAAGCTGGACTTACTATAAAGGCTGAAGGAGAAGAATGAAGATGACACTAGTAATCATAGAAATAGGAAATATAGAAAAGATGATGATTGAATATATAATTAGTCTCTTTCATTATTTTTCCCCTTCCAGTGAATAAACAGCACACTTTGCTAAAAGGGGAGTAGATGAAGGTGGTGAGATGGCAAAACACTGAAGTGTAGAATCAGATGACAAATACTTTCATTTAAAATGGCCAGATAATTGAGATAAGATATTTACATGAATTATCTTAATAGAAATATGTAATTAAAGTAAAAGTCTTTGACCTAATTTGTAAATGAGCTAACAGAAGGAACAGGCTGGATAACAAAAGTTTCCTTTGTTATGGTGATTAAAAGCTTACAAAATTGACTAATATACATAATGATACCTATGTAGGAGCAGTTTTATCTTACCAGCACACACAGAATCTGTGGGAGTTGTTGTAATTGAATGCTTTTATGTTTTCTACTATTTCTGATAAATCCTTGATACAGAATTAATTTATGGACTGGTGTTTCATCTGGTCCAAAGGTGGACTGGTAATAAATCTATCTGTAATCAATGGTAAGATGAATGAATTCTAATTTTAACATTATGAACATTTATGGTGAAAATTTAACAAAAATTTACCACATCCCCTGCATTAAAAATATATATTAAACTTCAATGACATAAACATTTCTTTGTACTTTCATCCTCTTTTCTTCATTTCTTGTTCCCTCTTCCCTATAATTTAATTAGTGGTGAAGGGTGTTACAGGTCATACTCATGGTGTTTCGGTGCCTTTTAATATATTATTGATGATATTTATCAAATGAACATAGAAATTGAGAAAATTTAGGATAAAAGCCAGCTATCTAAAATAGGCAGAGGAAAGACAGAAAGAGACAGAGAGACAGAGATAAAGACAGAGAGAGAGCTCTATGTCTATATATACAAACACATATAGATATCTATATCTATACACATATATAGAAACAGATACTCTCCCTGAATTAGTAATTATATAGAATAATAATGTCCAACATTCAATTTATTTACATATGTAGATACATTATAAAATAAAAGCCATATAAACCAATTGGAAATTTGACTTCTATTATTTCCCACTCTTATTTTTTGCATGATATTATGTTAGCAATTTTCTATATGTGTGTTATGATTTCAGGATAAGAAAAAGGTACAAAGCCAGTCTTATATGATCATTTAATTCAGATATTTTCCTAGGTAGCAAAGTGAAAAGAGTGCTGGGTGTGGTGCTAGGAATACCCAAATTCAAATCTATTCTAGGACACTATATGAGCTGGGACAAGTCACTGTATATACATTTGTCTAAGTTTTCTCAACTGTAAAATGGGGATAATAATATCACCTATCTCCAAAGATTTTTGTGAGAATTAAATGAGATGCTATTTGCAAAGCTCTTAGTACAGTGACTAGCAAAGGGTAGGCATTTAATAAATACATATTTCCTTCCAACCATCAGACAGATGAGATGATTGAGGGGAAGAGTCCTATGAATCTTAAATGATATGTGTTTCTTTTTTATTTCATTTTCCTGACCTTTATGTTCAATTGAATTCATAGTGAAATAGTTTTATGACAAGTTGCTATCCTATTGCTACCTTATATATGTGTCTATATATAAATATAAAATATTTATTTATTTATAATTTTTAATTTTATTTATTTAATTATACATATATAATTTATATCTATAATGTTTAATAATGTATCACAGGTATATAAAATAATTTGTTTTGTAATTTGATAAAATATGTTGTACACTAATTTGAAATTTGGTTCAGTCAACCAGTTCATGTTGTTTTTTCCCTTTAATACAATAGGTACTTGTGAATGATGAAATTCAATTAAATTATTTT
The DNA here is from genome assembly GCF_019393635.1 of Dromiciops gliroides. Lineage (NCBI taxonomy): Eukaryota > Metazoa > Chordata > Mammalia > Microbiotheria > Microbiotheriidae > Dromiciops > Dromiciops gliroides. Next base: position 148,517,518 of record NC_057866.1, read on the forward strand.
AATAAGTGATGTTTAAAAATCCATAAAGCAAACATAAAAACTGATCTAAAATAAAATCCCTTTTCCATATTCTTTGAGCCTGGAACTAAAGGAATTGGCTTGTAGGCAATTAGGGCTAAGGGATAGATTTCTGACAACCTGTAATCACTTTTGATATTGATTGAGCCACCAGGTATGTAAAACACTAATAAGCATCCTAGTAGTTAAAGCATAAGGCAGGGGACCAGCAATAGCCACAATAATGCCAACAACTCAAATAGCTCCAACAATCCAAGTAAGCCAGAATGCTCAGACTTATATTAAACACAAATACACACACACACACGCATGCATACAACATACAAATAAAGTTAATAAAGTAAATATATGCAAAGTAGTATGAATGATGAGGTTGGCAAAGAAGATTGCAGAGTTAAAAGAAGTGTGAATGGAAAAATGGTGACAATGACCTTACAACACCTTCTCAAGGAGAGTAGGGAGAACTTTTTTTTTTTCATAACTGCCTATTTTTTTTTTGCAGGGCAATGAAGGTTAAATGACTTGCCCAGGGTCACACAGCTAGTATGTGTCAAGTGTCTGAGGCCAGGCTTGAACTCAGGTCCTCCTGAATACAAGGCCGGTGCTTTATCCACTGTGCCACCTAGCTTTCCCCATTTTCACAACTTTTTAAAGATAGTATTTCTCCATCAGAGAAGGGAGGAAAAATTTGGAATGATATTCAGTGGGAATTCATGGACCAAATGAGGATCTTTAGAGGACAGGAGATAGTTCAAGATGTTTGCAGGCAACAGGGAAACAGTCAAGTACATAGAAAGAGATGGAGGATTAGTGAGAAAAATCATGATAACAATAGAGGCAAACTGCAGGAGAAGATGTGATGGAATGGGATCACATTTGCTTGCACTGGTTTACCTAGGTAAGGGAAAGTGCCACCTCTTCATGCAAGATAGGTGAAAGAAGAGATAGTGACAGAAGGCCTCTGAGTAGTATGTGAGGAGGAGGAACATGGAATTCTTGGTAAATGTACTTAATTATTTCAGTGCATTATGCAGTAAGGTTCTCACCTAAGAGGGTGAGGGCAAGGGAAACCTTGGAAAATTTGAAGAGGGATAAAAAAGGTTTGGAATATCAATGTGGAGAGTGGTATAATGAACCAATTAGAATGGTATAAAAAACTGCCTTTTCAAAACAAGAGCCTAGTTGAGATTATGTAACATAATTCAGAGACAATCCAGTCAAGAGGGTTCAGTTCTATTTAGCAACATTTGAATAGAAGTAAAGAGAGTGAATGGTAGGATCTATCCAAGGCTAAGGCCTGGCAGACAATATCAGCTAAGGATTTTGAGAACAAGAGACTTGAGAGAAAAAGATAATGTAGATATGAACTTGTTCACCATGGGTTCAAGATGTGGAAGGAAAGCTTATTGTAGTTAGCAAAGGGTTGCTGACCTGGGCAAGAATTGTGGTGTTTAGTAATTATAGAAGAAGGGTTGGATTTACAAGGCAGAAAGAGAGAAAGCATTATGACAGATTGTTATCAGATAAGAGATTCCAGTATTTATGAACATGAAAGTGGACCATTTGTTGATGTTGGTAAAAGCAAGGGTACATATAATCTTGGAGTAACTGAAGTAAAGAATAGGTCATGAGAAATGACCAAATTGTGGAACTGGGTACTGAGGGTATTTGAAGGAGTATCAATATGTATGTTGAAGTCCCCTACTAGGAGTTCAGGAATTGAGAGGAAAAGAAAGACTTTGAACTAAGCATTTAACTCTTTGAAGAAAGAAAGGACCTGTTCTGGGACTAAGTAAGCAACAGTTGCCATAATTTAATTGGGTAGTTGATATGGATTCAATGAATCTCAGAAGGGTAGTGGTAACTGAGAAAAGTAGAAGGAAAGATAAAAAGGGGACAGGGGGAATGGGCAACAAGCATATTCTAAACTACCACCCAAATAGTGCATTGTATATGTGTTGGAGAGAGTTATTAAAAGTGCAAGAAGTACAAAAAAATAATAATATTAAGCTGTTTTACCAGTATGGAGATAGGTCTCAGTGGAGTCAGAAGATAAAAAGAGTAGAAATTTTAAAAATGAAATGCAAGTTTGTTATCTAGGGAGTAGGTATTCCAGAGAGAACAGTTAAGTGTTTGCTTTAGAATAGAATCTATTTAGTAAGAGTTGCAATGGGGATAAGAAGAATAGAAATAAGGGAGCAGCAGTTGGGAATAGAGAATGTGTCTTAAATAATGACAGCTGGTGTGGGTGTTGAAATCACTAGAATGAAGAGGATACATGCAGGGAGAAATTTAATAAACATTAAGGAATGAGTATCAAATAAGTTAGAGAACATCCCTAGGGGATTAGCCTAAGAGTGGAGGCAGAAGTATAAGACTATAAGTTGAATGAAAAATACCAATGTGGGGATTGGCTCAGGAATGTTAATAGTGAAGGGAGCACAATAGAAGGGCCAGGTTGAGTGACCGCATAGACACTACTAAAGGACCAGGCTAAGGAAGGGGTGCAAACTATTAAAATCAACCAAAAGCTTTAAGTATGCAAATAATCTTTTCATGAACATAGTCTCCCTTATTGCTATCTGTAGTTTTATTTTATGTAGCTTTTTAAATTAGTATATTATGGTATTATGTGTCCTAAAAGGGTATATTTGCAGTGGAAGTATTTCATCTATAATAGTAGAGAACAGGAAAATTTCATTTTTTTTCTCTCTCATGGTTTGTACTTCTAACATAAATTAGGAATAACAAAAGCTCCAAGTTCATAGAAAAAAGAACAAAAATCAAGAGGATGAGAATTCTTACTTTCTGATTGGGAAAGACAAATAAGCATAATTATTGGGTTATAGTTTGGCAATTATTACCGATGAATTATGTTCTCTCATTTCCAACTTCTAGAAATAATAAAAATTCAGTAAACAGAAAGTGAAATATTCTTGCTAATGAAGCAAGGTAAGATGTTCTACCTCAACCTGGTTTTAAATTCTCAGAGCCATCCAAAAGGAAAGAACATAATGTTATCAAAAGTTAACATATAATAGATTCAGAATAAGTTTCTCAGTTCTATTCATATCTTAGAGATGGGAGAAATACATGCATATGTATATATGTATGTATATATATATGCATATATATGTATATAGTGATCATGGCATATATAGATGAGATAGTGATAGAGGGACTAGATTTTTTTTTTTTTTTTGGCAAGGCAATGAGGGTTAAGTGACTTGCCCAGGGTCGCACAGCTAGTAAGTGTCAAGTGTCTGAGGCTGGATTTGAACTTAGGTCCTCCTGAATCCAGGGCCAGTGCTTTATCTACTGCACCACCTAGCTGCCTGAGATAGTGATAGAGAAAGATATAGATAGATAGATAGATATAGACAAAGACATAGATATAGATATAGATATTTGTATATCATTTTTTTCTAATTTACTATCTTATTGTACAGTATTCAATTATAATGAAAAAGCTCTTAAGGTGAAATAGATGTGAGTCTTGCCTTCAGGGAACTGAACAGAAAAGAATATATATTTGAACAAATAATTAGAACACATATGTATTAGACACTATAAGAAAGGTATAAACAAACTACTAAAGGAAAAATAAAAGTGGCTACTTTCCCCTGGTAGAGAGTCACGCATGAAAACATCTCAAAAAAGAGCTAATATTGGAATGAATTTTTAAATGATGGGGTAAGGTCATAGTAGAACATTTTGGAGGACTATATTTCAATAGCAGGAAAAACATTGTACACAGTTTGGAAAATGTGGTGCTCTTTCATGAAAAATAATAGTACAGTTTGCTGTTCATAGAGAGTATACATTGTGAATTTGGGACTGGTCAGATCGCACAAATTCTTAAAAACCAGATATAGATCACTGTATTCAGTAGTCAATTAGAGATTTCTAAGTAAGGGTATTAGATGATCAGCACTGTGCTTGACAAAGACAAATTAGAATATCATGTATATTTGGTATTAGAATAAAGGAAAAAATCATGGGTGGCAGAAAGAGTTAGGTAACAATTATTATAATTTTGGTGAAAGACCTTACCTATGGCAGGGGATGTATGAATGAAAAGGATACAATGTTTGACTATTATAATGTAAAGTATATTTTTGTTTTTAAAAAACAATTGATGGACCCAAAGGCCCCAGATTCTGGGATAGGAATCCAGTATTTGACAAAAACTGCTGGAAAAACTGGAAGATAGTATGGCAGAAATTAGGCATAGACCAATATATGGCACCTTATACTAAAATAAGGTCAAAATGGGTACATGACTTAGACATAAGAGGTGATATCATAGGTAAATTAGGAGAAGAAGAAATAGTCTACCTTTCAGATCTTTGGAAAGGAGAGCAATTCATGACCAAACAAGAGATAGAGAATTTTATGAAAGGCAAAATGGATGTTTTTGATTACATTAAATTAAAAAGGTTTTGTACAAACAAAAGCAATGCATCCAAAATTAGAAGGGATGCAGAAAGCTGGGAAACAATTTTTATAGCCAGTACTTCTGATAAAGGTCTCATTTCAAAAATATATAGGGAACTAAATTAAATTTATAAGAACCAAGTCATTCCCAAATTGAGAAATGGTCAAAGGATATGAACAGGCAGTTTTCTGATGAAGAAATCAAAGCTATTCCCATATGAAAAAAAAAATGCTCTAAATCACTATTGATTAGAGAGATGCAAGTTAAAACAACTCTGAGGTAACACCTGTCACCTATCAGATTGGCTAATATGACAAAAAAGGAAAATAAGAAATGTTGGAAAAGCTGTGGAAAAATTGGAACAGTAATGCATTGTTGGTGGAGCTGTGAACTGATCCAACCATTCTGGAGAGCAATTTGGAATTATGCCCAAAGGGCTATAAAGCTGTGCATACTTTTTGACCCAGCAATACCACTTTTGGGTATTTTTACCAAAGAGATCATAAAAAAGGGGAGAGGACCCACATGTACAAAAATATTTATAGCTGCTCTTTTTGTGGTGGCAAGGAATTGGAAATTGAGGGGATGTCCATCAATTGGGAAATGGCTGAACAAGTTGTGGTATATGAATGTAATGGAATTCTATTGTGCTATAAGAAATGATGAGCAGGAGGAGTTCAGAGAAACCTGGAAGGACTTGCATGAACTGATGATAAGTGAAATGAGTAGAACCAGAAAAATATTATACACAGTATCACCAACATTATGTGTTGATCAACTGTGATAGACTCGATTCTTCTCACCCTTCTCAACAATCCAATGGTACAAGAAAGTTCCAAAGGACTCATAATGGAAAAAGCTCTCCAAATCTAGAAAAAAAGGAACTGTGGAATATGGATGCTGATTAGGCCATACTATTTCTTTTGTTTTTGGTGCTGTTTTCTGTTTTGAGGTTTTTCCTTTTTGCTCTGAGTCTTCTCTGATAACATGACTATTACAGAAATATGTTTAATGTTAGTATGTATATATATATATAACCTATATCAGATTACCTGTTGTCTAGGGCAGGGTGGGGTGGGGGGAAGGAGGGTAGGGAGGGAAAAAATTTGAAATTGGAAATCTTATATAAACAAATGTTAAAACTATTTCTACGTGTAACTGGAAAATAATAAAATACTTTTATTTAAAAAAACAATTGATGGAAATGTATGTTAGTCTCTAATTTAGTCATGCTTATAAGAAGTATAGCAGATCAGAATATGAGACAATAATCAGCAGAATATCTGAAGGCAGCATTTCTTGATTCTGGATAAACTAATTAGGAGGGATTAACTTCTCCAAGGCTCATCTGGTAAACCCAAATTTATTAAGTGATGGTGGATTTCTTAATATTGTTTCCTGTGATAAAAAAAATGGAAACAATTTAGATGCAGAATGAATAATGTTTATGTCTGCCTCAAATAATTTATATGTTTATCTTGTCAACATTTATTGCAAAAGTGACAAAATTCCCTGAATTTTTCTGTGTCTCATAGTTTAAATCACTTTATCCTCTTTCTATTCTTGACTTATTGGGAGATGCCATCAAGGTTCCAATAAGTAGTCAAGGATATATAGACAGCTGTCTAGTGGAATCCAGACAAAGATTGCTCCCATTGATCCCCTGGAGTGTCATCACATATTAATGATTTCATGATCATTAGAAAATTAGCCTACAATTGAACCTGCAGTGTGTTCATGCTAGATAATCCTCTTCCATGTCCCATTATCATTAAATCTGATTTTCCTCTTTGTTTCGGGATGGAACAACAACAGAAAAGACAATACTTTATCATAATGATGATTATTAGTTGTTACTGCTGTTGTTACAATCTCTATTATAATCATTCAATCTTACAACTAAGTATGGCCTGTTAACGTTTTCCTCTACAACTGTATTTTTTTCATTGTGTGACAGACAGATTCATCCATTATGTGCAAACCCTCCATTCCTAACACTTACTGGACATTTTCCTTTGGGAGTTATGCAACAGACCAATGAAAAAATAGAATGGTTCTAATATCAGCATAGTGACGCACTCAAATACCCTTCTTCCCTTTCTCTCTAAACTTCAGTATCTCTATTAGTCCTTTAATAGCTACTCATAAGCCCATTTGTCTACTCATCCTTAAAACATCCCCCTCTAGCCCCTAAGATCCTCACATGCTACCAATATTTAATATACATTATATATTATTATAATAAATACAAATAATATTTCTTAAAGCTTTCTCACCTGAATTCCTAGAAAAAAAGTAGTCTATGCTTTATCTGCTTTTACTTATTGAAATCGGGCTTCTATTCACTACATTTAACTCAAGCTTTTCTTTGGAAGTTATTAAGGATCTCTTAAATACCAAAACTGAAGGTCTTTTCTAAATCTTTCTTAAACTCTTTGAAGCATGTAAAACAACTGATGACCCTTTCATACTAGATAACCTTTCTTTTCTGGAATTTTTCTAACACTACTCTCAACTGCTTGGTTTTGTTTTGTTTTGTTTTTAACCATCTAATTGTTCTCTTTCAGTCTTTCTTACTATATTTTCATCCTTTTCAACTATCTCATGTATAACCCAATACTTAATTTTGCGTCCTTTTAGATCTTCTCTTTACTTAACAACTTTATCAATTCCACTTGGTTTAATTATCTTCTCTTTGCAAATAACTTCCAAATCTTTGTATTTAGCCCTAGTTATTTCCTGAGTTCTATGACTTCATCATCAATACCTATGGTACATATCAAACTGGATGTTCTATAGGCATCTCAATCTCAACATGTTAAAAAATGAACTCACCTTTCAATTCAGGGAACTGCCAGCTTTTCACTCTGCCAGGTTTGAAGCCTCAATGTTAATCTTGACTCCTCATTCTATATATTCAAGTAGTTGTCTACTCTTGCCATTTTTATCCTTGACATCTCTTACATCTCTCCCATTCATACTACTGACACAACTAACACTACCTTATACAATCATTGCTTCTCACCTATACTATAAACTTTTAATTAGCCTCTCTGCCTCTTCTATATCCCCATTCCAGCATATCCTCCAAAGAGTTGCTAAGTGATCTTCCTTATTCATAGTTCTGAAATTTCATTCTCCTAGGTGATATAGTGGATAGAATGCCGCACTTGGAGTAGGGAAGTTCTAAGTTCAAATTTGGCCTCAGACTTACTGTGTGACCTGGACAAGTCACAACCTCTGCCTCAATTTCCTCAACTGTGAAAGGGGATAATAACAGTGCTTATATCAGGGTTATTGTAAGGATCAAATGAGATCACTGTAAAGATGTTAGCACAATGTTTCATACATAGAAAGTGCTACATAAAATGTATAATAAATTCTAGTTGTTCCCTATTGCCAATAAGATCAGATATTAAATCTTATTTTAGTCTTTTTAAGTCTTTCATGGCATTGCCTAAACAGATATATAGATGATAGATAGATAGGTTTATGTGTATGGATATATATGTGTGTGTGTCTGTGTGTGTGTTGTTCCTCACCCACAAACACGCATGCTATGAGAAACTTGATCCACATTTTTAAGTATGTCCCAAAATTATTTGGGAGGCAGGAACCTGTGTTCTTCTGGCCATGAAAGCAACCTTTAACAAATCATGTTTGGATATCTCAATTGTCTTGTGTATAAAATAAGGAAGATGGACTAATAATTTCTATGGTCTCTTCTTGCTATTAGGTAATTTTTCACCCTCTTTTACTGCTTCAGTCACCTTGTAGTCACCCTTATTCCACTGAGAAATACACACACACACGCACACACACACACACACACACACACACACACACACATGAAATTTTCCAAAAGGAAAAAAAATGAAAGAAAAACCTTCCCCTTTTTGCTTTGACATTTTACTTGACTGAATAATTTTCTGAAGCAACAAATTTACTTATGCCTAGTTGGACAGAACAGCTATTTTAGGTTTTTCTAAGGTACTAATTGTGCTCCCAAATTGTAAAGGTTTGAGCGCAGAGGTTCTCAGTAAGCAGCTGGGTATTATTTCAAATGTGATTTTAAAGTTATTTTAGAAATCTACTTTGCAGGAGTCCTTGTGCCTTATATTGACTCTTTGTCCAAAACTCCCCAGAGTATCTCCATTGTATCTAGCTAAACATTTGAAGTGCAAGGGCTACTCCATTGACCCAACTGATTTAATTCCCCGAGTCTACATCTATTCAATGTGATTTAAATATCTATCAATATGCTTTTCAGGATAGTACATGTGATTCAGTGCAAGGAGTACACTTTGTAATAGATGGCAAGTTAGATTTAATATATTATGCTGATGATTAGATAGGATATAGATCTGATTCATAATTGTGCATGATTTAGTAGGTGATGTTTTTATCTCTGAATAGGATGTATTAAATTGTCTATGTATAGAGTTTAATTCAATACTCAATGTATGAGTAATATGTTTCTATAGTTAATGCATTCATGAGAGTAGAACACAGCCACGCTATGTCTGAATTTTGAATACACAATATCTCATGTATCCTCTGAGGATATCAAAATGGATCTAGCAGTGATAGCAACAGAAATGAACAAATTCGTTTACAGAGGAGATTACTGGCTGCCGTTCATGCTTCATAAATATCAAAGTTTATGTTACACTTGGAATTCCAAATGGCCTGTGCAGTGTATCCCTGCATCCTCACAATACCAGGCATAAGGCCTCACATCAAGGGCTGGGAGATTAATTTGATTTCATTTACAATTTGCTCATATGCTTTCTAAAGTTAGCATTCTATTAGGGGATTATTAACAAAATCATGAAGAACCTACATTTATGTCACCCATCGATTGTTGGTGATAAATTCTATTATGGAAAATAATACCGTAAAGTGACTTCATTCAGAAATGTGGTCTGAAATTATGTAATGGTGCTGCCAAATTATTTTTCATTTAAACTAATTACTCAATCTTATATTTCTAAAATTTCATGATACGTGAGTCTCTTCCCATTATAATATTTTACCTTATTTTTCAAATCAAAAAAATCTAGCTACTTATGTGATATCAAGTAGGTTTTAACTTCTCTGGTTCTCTGTTCCCTCATCTATAAAATGATTGTGTTCCATTAAATGTTCTCCATGACATTTCCAACTCTACATTTGTGATCTATGACCATCAACAAACTCTATAAAAATGTTAAAATATATGAATTAAAATTTTTGCTAAATCAATAACAAAACTAGCAGAAGAGAGATTTTTAGAGCCATAGGTGACCTGACCTACAGAAAAACACCTCACAACAAGTACCCTAGTTCAAAGTCAATATGTCTATATACCTATAGTGGCACACATAGAAGGTAGATTTTGAAAGGGATTTAATTAAATAGAGCAACTTGAATGTTCTATTTGACATATTCCATTTTCTCTCCATATGCCTGGGAGTAGAAACTGTCTCCATATTCCTGGGGGCAAACATAGTACAAATGGAAAAACCCTAACCTCCTTTACATTTACCTGTATTGTTTCTATTTTGTTTGCCACTCAGTAACCACATAATCTCATAGCTCCACCATTTTAGTGAATTGAGAATCAATGAGAAGTTTGATATAGCCAAGCTTCATGCTTTTCTCCAGTCTTCATTAAGAAGCAAAATAGTAGCTATTTCAATTCATACTCTCAATTCTTTTATGGCGCTCAGTGCCAAAAATGATCAAAAATACAGCAAAGATAATTGGTCATCATACAACAATTACAAAATAGTCAATTAGAATACTCTCCCAAGTTATGATTCCTTGTTCAACAGCATTCAGTAAGCACATACTGTGTTTGTCATCCTGTGTGAGCATTGAAAATAGAAGGATAACTGAAAATCAGTCCTTGTCCACAGCTAACATTCTACTGGGGAAAAACAAACAATAACAACTACAAAACTATTTGCACAGATCTGCTAGCACGTAAGCTTTTTTGTTGTCAAGGACTATCTTTTTTTTTTTTTTTGTATCTGTATCTCCAGTTCCTAGTACAGTACATAGTAGTTCAGGGTTTAGTAAACCCTTGTTGATTGATTATTAAATACAAAATATATGCAACACAAACAGGAAATAATTTATGGATTTCTGCTCACAAAAGCAATCTGAATCAAGAAAGGGCTCATAAAAGATGTGAAATTGTGCTGGGTCTTTAAGTGAGGGAAGGATTGCTAGAGACAAAAGTGAGAAGGGAGAAAATTCAGGTCATGAAGGACATAATTGTACAAAAGGAGAGATGGAAAATAAAAATAAAAAACTTGTATCAGAGATGAAGTATCAGTCAATATGACTGGAACATAGAATGTGTAAATGAATGTAATGAGGAATCAGTCTGATAGTTAACTGTCTTCCATTGGACAGCTTGAAAATTTTAATGAAAGGATAAGGTGATTTCTTGAAGGAATTCACTCTCTCAGTTGTCTGGTAATTAATCAAAGACTTTCTTGGTCCTGAAGGGGGAAAAGATGAACTTTTGTTTTTCTAGATAATGACATGATTCTTCATCCCTATGAGGCATCACCTATATCATTCTATCTCAGAGGTTAAATGAATGTGTGTTTCAAATTACAGTGCATTCATAAGCTATTTTAATTCCAGAATTGATTTGCATTTTAACAAGGTGAAATGCTTGGGGGTAAAAATAAAAGCAATACCAGACCATATATACATGTGAAAATGTGTCAAGCATATAGGATGGCTACATAATGCAAACCAAATTCCATATCTGTCCATTAATGGTTTAGTTTTCTTGATGCATTTAGACTCGTGTATATCTAGTGCTCTAAATCATGCAGGGAACATGTATTTTCCATATTACTAACCTGCAATAATCAGATCAGTGAGACAGCTGCCGAATATTCACCACATACCATGTGGCATAAATATAACCATAGGAACCTTGTCTTTTAAAACATAGCAGAAGGTTACCTCTGTCCTCAGGGAAACAACAAAGTAACTACAGACCAAGTAGATAATGAACCATTTATCAACTCATTGTTTCATTTCAATATGAAAGTATCAATGAACCAAACAGATGATGTTGCCAAAGATCTATAAAGCAATGACCTGACTTTGACCTCCTCTGCATAAGTATATTTGTGTATATTTTCTGACTTGAGATTCCTTCCTGACACTTCATTAAAAACAAAAACAAAATAAAATAAACAAAAAAACCTTGTGCACTGTTTTCCAAGAGATGTTTGTTTGTAATAGGCATTATAAACAAGTAGTTATTTTCTAAAATTTGAAAACAATAAATGAATTATGGAATAATATATATGATTATCTATGGAATTCTCTGGAGAGAATTATATGATGATAAACACACACAGAGCTTCAGAGGAGATGGGGTTAAAGAAATTATATGTAAGCATATAGGACACCTGAAATAACTATAAAATTCAATTTCCCTTCTATCATATTTGGAGGCTATATTTTTACAGCAATGTAGGTTAGTGGGTAGATCACTGATCTTAGAGTCTGGAGACATGTATGGAAATTATATATTAGTTTATAGTTCTGTGATGTTAGACAAATCACTTAACCTGTCAGTTTCTCAGTTTCAATCACGTGTAAAATGTGGTATCTACCAAATAGGCTTGCGATAAGAAAAATGCTCTCAACTCAACATTCTATATAAATGTGATATTATTATGTAGTCTTTTAATCAAGGATGCATGAATATGTCATTTTAGGGTATGGACTAGACGAACAATACATTTCTTCCATGAATTTTCTACAGTGATTCCTCACAATTATTAGAGAGAAGCATTATTGAAGTAAGCAATCTGGAACATGTTACCATCAAAGAATTATACAAGAGAAACAATGCAAAGATTGTCATCAAAATAATGTATGCTTGGAAAACAAAATCTATATATCACCCAGAAAGAGCTGATGATTAATGACTGTCTTCCATGAACTACTGGAACCCGTGTAAAGTCCAAGAGATTTAAGGGACAAAGCCTAGTATATTTGGTGGACTTTCTATAGTTGATTGATGGTAGGATATGGTCAAGAGTCCATGAACCGAATACATAAACATGGATGAGTTGATAACTTCATTCCTGAATGGGATCCACAAATCAGTAAAATGACGATTCTACTAGAGTATTAGAGTAGAGAAACCACTTAACAGTAATCAGTTTCATAGTTTTTGGAGCTGGAAGGTAGTTTAAAATTCACAAAATCCCAGTTTCTCATGATGAAACTGAAGCACCAAAAGATAAAAATATTTTCCAAAATCACACAAAAAGTGAGTAGAAAAGACAAATATGAATCCAGGTTTTCTGACTTGACACAGAGCCTTTTTCCACCATATCCCAGTTGTCTAAATGTTCAGTCATTTCAGCAACTTATTATCAACAGATGCCTTAACCCATAGTTTTTTATCATTATGCAAATAAACAAAAATTTATAGAGGGGGGGTAAAATAAATATGATGAAAAAATTCCCTCCACAAGTTTGTGTATATAGAAACAGGATCTTATTTTTCTACTGAACTGTCAAGTTTCAGGAAGATGACAGAGTACTATGTCAGATGGAGTGAAGTATATAGAGATATATCAAAGGGAGGAAACATTCAATTGACTATGAATAGCTTTAAAGAGGAAACCACATAAAGCAAAAGTTCTCAGTAATTACTTTAAATTTTGCATCGAGGTTAAAATTAAATCATGGAGGAACCATGAGAATCTAGTGAAAAGCAGGACCACAGCTAAGAAATGGCATAAAGCACTTTGCACTGGGGTGCAGTATTTAATTGATGCTGACAACATTTGCGATCTTTCAGAAGAATGATAATAATGGAACTTGGATCCAAGGAATCATTAATATCATATTAAAATAAGCAGTTATTATATAAAAAAGTGAGATGAGCTCTCCTCCCCTGATTCATCCTAGATGACCTTAGTATTCTATAATAGCAGGCTCATTTCAGCCCATTCATAGATACAGCTGGTGGCACTTGACCATGAGGAAAGATAACTAGTTATGGCATTGGTTAAAAAAATAAAAGAGTACTAGATTTTGGAATCAGAAGACTGATGCTATTTATTACCAGACAGTGCATAAACCATTTAATGTCTCTGGACTTCAAGATCTTCAATTCTAAAATTAGAGAAAAGGACAATACAAGTCCCTAAGTAGAATGAAAGGGTTTTGGTGGTGGTGGTGGTGAGTGGTGTGTGTGTGTGTGGTGGTGGTGGGGGCAATGGGAGTTAAGTGACTTGCCCAAGGTCACGCAGTTAGTAAGGGTCAACTATCTGAAGCTGGTTTTGAACTCAGGTCCTCCTGAATCCAGGGCTGGTGTTTTATCCACTGTGCCACCTAGCTGCCCCCTAGAATGAAAAGGCTTTAAGGACAATGCCTGTTGTCCTTTAAAATTTTTCTATCCTCAGGATCTAGCAGAGTGCTTTTCACTTGGTCAGTGTTTATTGAATTACATTGAAATAGACTGGATTGGATAGACATGACTTGAATTGGATTGGACTGGATTGAATTAACACAATTTAAATTCAATTGATTTCCAAGGAACTTTTTTGTTCCTATGATCTTACAAACTTCATCCTATATGTTAATAATCTCATTTATTGTAGTACATGTTGTGGTACTATAATTCCATAAAAACAGGTAATCAATTTTGGCATAATTAAGATGCATATATGGCATATTTAAATTAAAAAATACTTTTGGCTTCATAGGGTATAATAATAGTTTCAAAAGTGACCAGGGAACAAGAATATTGGGAAATTTTGTAGAAAGATGCACTTTAGGGAAATCGGTGGATATGTAGCAGAGGATATAGGATTGTTGCATTGACTAGATCGTCTTCAATGTATCCTGGACTTTTGTCAATGTTGCTTTCCTGAAGTTTGGGGATGCTACTTTTAGCACAGGGGGAAAATATCTCTTCCATCCTGGAAAGGCTGTGTACTCACCAATTAAAAAAAAAGACAAAACATCAGAGAAAAATGGAAAGAAATCTATAGAGAGGGATTAGAGCTTGTTATTATTATATAAAAAAAGACAATATATATTTTGTATCAAAAACATTTGCATGACAAAAAGATGATACAGTGGATAAAAGCACTGGGACTGGATTCAGGCAGACTTTAATTCAAATCCAGCCTCAGACACTTATTAGTTCTGTGACCCTGGGCAAGACACTCAACCTCAGTTAGCTTCAGTTTTCTCAACTGCAAAATGAAGATAAAAATTGCACCGTTCTCCCAGGTTTCTTGTGAAGATCAAATGAGTTGTTATTTCTAAAGAACTTAGAAAATGGTAGGTACTCAGTAAATGCTCGGAGCTTTCCTAACAAAATGCTTTGGAGGATTTCTCATCTTTTTTGACTCATTGCTCCCATTCGGAAATCTAGGAACCTCACTATATGAAACCACCTCCTGTGTGCTCCGAAATTCCTCTTGCAAGAATATAGACCACAAAACTCAAACAGAGGTCATAGGAAAAAATAACACTGCCAAAAGCTTAATTTTTATACTGAGACCTTGTTATCTTAGTTACTTAGAGTTATGTGTAAAGAAATTCCTCATCCCAGCAGGAATTACCTCTCAAATTCCTTAGTGAAAGCTTCTGCTTCTCCTAGCAACCAGCATGGAATATCATTCCTGCATAAGTTCTCTTTCCATTGTGTTCAGTACAGTTCCTCTCTATTATTGCTCTTGCAGCTAACAACAGGTAGAGAGCTCCTAGTATAATGTGGAGTCCTGGATTAATTTTCTATTTAGGTCTGTTGAAGGAACTGAGAATTTGTGTAAGGTAGCCATGAATTGTCATGTGAAAGAGGGAGGGATTTTTTTTTCCAACATGACTGTAAAAGACAAACAAGTAAAAGCAGGACCAATGGATTGAAGATATAAAGAAATAAAAATAATCTGGATTTCTGGGAGGGGGGTGATCTACCATACAATTTGACTATATGAAAGGTAGAGAGAGCCATCTCTGTTTGATATCTTCAAGCTGGAGCTGGTTGTCAAGTTGTCAGTCATGTTAAAAGGAAAAAGAAATAGGATTCCTTTAATTTTAGATCAGAAAAGTGTTCACAAAGGTCCCTTTCAAATTCCAAATTCTGTAATTCTGTGAATATCTATGTATTTTTTTTTTTGGTGGGGCAATGAGGGTTATGTGACTTGCCCAAGGTCACATATCTAGTAAGTGTCAAGTGTCTGAGGCCGGATTTGAACTCAGGTCCTCCTGAATCCAGGGCTGGTGCTTTATCCACTGTACCACCTAGCTGCCCCCAAAATGGCTCTTATTTTTAAAAAAAATTGTCTCGGTTCTCTATGGGTTTCAGAAATGAGGCCTGTCAGGCAAAGTTCCTTCATTTTTTTTTTCATAGTTACCATTGCTAACTGTATTCCCTCCATCCTATTCTCTCCCCAACACATTTACTCTCTTTTGTATCTCCTATCACCCTGTCCCTCCTCAATTTTTTTTTCCTTTTGATTGCCTCCACTCCCAATCTGCCCTCCATTCTATCATATCCCACCCCTGCTTTTCCCGTTTACCTCCTGCTTTCATAGAGGGTAAGATAGATTACTACACCCAATTGAGTGTGTATGATATTCTTTCTTTGAGCCAATTCTGATAAGAATAATGTTAACTCACTCTCCAGCCCCTCCTCTATCTTCCTCTCCAGCATATAAACTTTTTCTTCTTTCTTTTTCTTTTATGTGAAGTGCTTTACCTCATTCCCCCTCACTTTCTCTTTCTCCAAGTGCATTCCACTCAAACCTTAATTTTATTTTTTAAACATATCATTCCTTCATATTCAATTCACAACTGTGCCCTCTGTCTAAATGTGCTCCATCCAGGTTCCCTAATAATGAAAAAGTTCTTATGAGTTATAAGTATCATCTTCCCATGGAGGAATGTAAACAGTTTAAACTTTTAATATCCCTTATGCTTTCTTTTTTTTTCTTTACCTTTTTATGCTTCTCTAGGCTACTATATTTGAAAGTCAAATCTTCTATTCAGCTCACATCTTTTCATCAAGAATGCCTGAAACTCCTCTCTTTCAATGAATTCCCATTTTTCTGCCTGAAGGATTATACTAAGTTTTGATTGGTGGTTCTTGATTGTAATCCCAGTTCCTTTGCCCTCTGGAATATTGTATTCTAGGCTGTACAATCATTTAATGTAGAAGCTGCAAAGTTTTGTGTTATCCTGACTGTGGCTCCACAATATTTGAATTGTTTCTTTCTGGATGCTAGCAATATTTTCTTTTTAACCTGGGACCTCTGGAATTTTGCTACAATATTCCTGGAAGTTTTCATGTTGGGATCTCTTTTAGGAAGTAATCATTGGATTCATTCAATTTCTATTTTAAGATCTCATTCTAGAATATCAGGGACATGTACTCTGACAATTCATTGGAAGATGATATCTAGAATCTTTTTTATCATGGCTTTCAGGTAGTCCAATAATTTTCAAATTTTCTCTCCTGGATCTATTTTCTAAGTCAGTAGCATTTCCAATGAGATATTTAATTTTCCTTCTATTTTTTCATTCTTTTCATTTTGTTTTATTTGTTTCTTTATTTTTAATAAATGTATTAGCTTCCATTTGCTCAATCCTAATTTTTAATGAATTATTTTCTTTGGATAGCTTTTGCACCTCCCTTTCCATTTGGCCAATTTGGCTTTTCAAGCTGTTGAATTTTTTGATGATTTTTTTTCATTATTCTCATTTCTCTTTCTATTTTTCCTCTACCTCTCTTACTTTATTTTCAAAGCCCTTTTTGAGCCCTTCTTTGGCTTGAGACCAATTCATATTTTTCTTGGAAGTTTTGGATGTAGGAGCTTTGAATTCATTATCTTCTTCTTTTGATCTTCCTTGTCATCATAAAACCTGTTGTAACAATTGGAATTACACCACCTGCTGGAGATTTACTATAGAAGAGCTCTGCCTGTGAGGTGAAGGTCTTTGAGGGCAAGACCATGCATCTTTTCTTTGGCATCAGGAAGTGATGTTGGATTGTTGGAGGAAGAAGGGGGAAGCCTGGTGCTCTGACTCACGCTCTTTCCTGTGGAAGCTGGTGGAAAGCGGAGCTATAAATGTGCTCTCCCTTTAATAGATAGATGAATGTAAGCCTTTCTCTCTCTCTAACAAATTCTTATTCTCCTTAATAAGTGCTTAAAAGTCTAATTCTTGCTAAAGCTTAAAATTTATTGGTGAACACTCATTAGATATTTTAGGCAGACTACCTAGAATTTTAGCCCTTAACACTGTCTAGGGTCAGCATTTTTTTTTTCTGTTTGCTCATTTTCCCAGCATATTTCTTAACTTTTACCTCATTATTAAAGTGGGACACTGCTTGCAGTGTGGAGGGCACACTGTCCCAGGCTTCAGTGGGTTTCAGCAGCTCTTTTCAGAGATATTTATAGGAATTTGTAAGTCCTTAGTTCTTCCAAGGGGGTATGATTTAAAGAGAGGTATGTTCACCACTCTCCTGGCCTGCAACCACAGGCCTGCTTCTCTGCCCTGGGACTTGGAACAGAACACTGCTCCACTATAACTGAAAGCTCTCATGTGCTTGTGCTCTTGCCCGCCCCACCCCCCAACCTGGGACTGCCACCCAAGACTATGACCGGGATATGAGTATGGGCAAAACAAGAGCCCTGCCACAGTGCGAGCAAATTAACCCCTGTAATGTTCCTCTAGCCAATTACTTGACCCCCTTACTGTCTGTGGGCTGAGTTGCAGAAGCAGCAACTCCAGAGGCCTGCTCCTGGTTTGCTGGGGCTGGGCCTGACATGGCCTGCATAGGATTGTGCTTCACTCTCACCCTGGTACAACAGAATTTTCCTGCTGACTTTCTAAGTTGTCTTTGACAGTGAAATGACTTCTCCCTGTCCTTTTGTGGATTCTTTGCTCCAGGAATTGTCATATGGCATTATTTGAAGGTATTTGGAGGGGTTTTGGTGAGAACTTAGGCAAATTACTGCCTTTCCTCTGCCATCCTGGTTACACCTCCCCTTTTTCAGGAAGTCTTTAGCAATTCCCCTTAATGTCAGTTTCTCTGAGTTGATTACTTCCAATTTTCTTTGTATGTATCTTGTTTGTACAAAGTTATTTTCATGTTGTTTCCCTCATTAGACTTCACAACTTAGAGTATAATTGTTTTTTCTTAATTTTTCCTATCATTGTTTTGACTCCTCTTGATCTTACAGTTGACTAAATACCCAAGGACATTTTCACAACTGTTGTCTAGCAATGATACTCCTATTCAGTCAGTAGATAACAAAATATTTATAAGAAGAATCTCAAAAAAAAGAAGCATCTCAGTACAACAGAACAAATTACTCTAGATTTTCTCTGTGTAGAAGATAATTTTTTTCCATTCCCTGCAGTTCAAAATAGATAAATAAAGTTAAAACACAAATCATGATGATAGTGTTTTTTGCTTTGAAATCACTCCTTTGCATTTAAATCCTTGAAGACTTTCTTCCTAATCACAGTACATCTAGGAGCAATAAATGAATCTCACTACCCATTTATCAATGGGTCTGTAACCCTGATAACAAGCCAGAAAATTATGACTTTAAAGACTGTTGTCTTCTTTCTTTTCTTTTTCCCTTTAAGTGATGTGGTCAATTTTTCCTGAAAAAATTAACACTTTACCGGGATATAAAAGATTTTGACCACTTTCCTCCCTCATTTTCTATTTAATTCATCTTTCAAGATGCTTTGACTTCATCTGGGCACAGCAGGGTAGAATTATATAAATTCCTTTAAATTCCTCCCAATCACAAAAAGGCCTAAGAGCTCCTGGGAGAAAAAGGATACACCTCCTTACAGTACCATGTGTTTTAAGAGTTGTTACTGTTTGTCTTTTGTTCTCAAAGAAGATCAATGACATTAGGAGGGTGATGTCTTGATTTGTATGTGAATTAGATTTAAGACATATAGCTGTATGCTCTTTATGTGGTGGCAAGGAATTGGAAGTTGAGGGGATGCCCATCAATTGGGGAATGGCTGGACAAGTTGTGGTATATGACTACGATGGAATACTATTGTGCTGTAAGAAACGATGAGCAGGAGGAGTTCAGAGAAACCTAGAGGGTCTTGAATGGGCTGATGGAGTGAGATGAGCAGAACCAGAAGAACATTGTACACAGTATCATCAACATTGTGTGTTGATCTACTGTGATGGACTAGATTCTTCTCACCAATGCAATGGTACAGAAGAGTTCCAGGGAACTCATGATGGAAGAGGATCTCCAAATCCAAGAAAAAGAAAGAACTGTGGTGTATAGATGCTGAATGAACCATACTACTTCTTTTGTTTTTGGTGCTGTTGTTTTTCTATTTTGAGGTTTTTCATCATTGCTCTGATTTTTCTCTTATAACATGACTAAAGCAGAAATATGTTTAATGTTATTATGTGTATACACACACACACACACACACACACACACACACACACATATATATATATATATATATATATATATATATATATATATAAAACCTATATCAGATTACCTGCTGTCTAGGGAAGAGGGGAGGGAGGGGGAGGGAGGGAGAAAAATCTGAAATTGGAGAGCTTGTATAAACAAAAGTTAAGAACTATCTTTACATGTAATGGGAAAAAAATAAAATACTTTATTAATTTTAAAAAAAGAAAGAAATATAGCTGTAAACTCTATAAAGTCAAACAATTAGCCAACTTTCGGTGAGTTTGAATTTTTTAAATCTTTTGTGTTTTTACATTACCATAATTTCATTAAGTATCTTTCAGCTTTCCCTCTCAGAAGACCATTCCAATTTTTTAAAAATAGCATTTTCAAAGACCACAAAAAGGAGAGAAATAAGTATAATTGATTAAAACATCAAATAAATCTGAATATATGTACAATGTACAATCTTTAGACCTTCTTCCTCTCTGAAGGAATGAGACATCTCGTATCTCCTTTTTTTTTTGGTGAGGCAATTGGGGTTAAGTGACTTGCCCAGAGTCACACAGCTAGTAAGTGTTAAGTGTCTGATGTGGATTTGAAGGCAGGTCCTCCTGAATCTAGGGCCAGTACTCTATCCACTGTGCCACCTAGTTGCCACCATACCTCCTTTTTCAAGACATGTTTAATCTTTATAATTGTTTAACATTCACTTTTGAGTTTTTTTGTGAATGTATGTAACTGTTTTAGTCATTGTGTTCATATGTTTTGATTCTGCATACTTTACAATTTATTTAGATTTTTCCATGCTGTTCTTTAATATTCACATTACTCATTTCTTATATTATAGAAATATTTCAATATAGGTGTGTGCAAACTTTTTTAGTCTCTTTCCAATTTATGGAAATTTACTTTGTTTCTAATCCTTTGTTATTGCAAAAAAACCTCTACTACAAATATTTTGGTGTAGAAGGAGAATATCTTCATATCATTGACTTTCTTGTGGTATGTTCCTAATAAGAGAATGCTGGATCAAAGGATATAGGTATTTTAGTCAATTTATTTGCATAATTACTAATTAATTTCCAGATTTTTTGTGATGATTTATAGCTTCACCAACAAATGCACTAGTGTACATTTGTCCTCAAATATTAACCCTCTCATTTTTTGTCATCTGTAAATTTTTAGCATGTAAGGTTGTGGTTATTTTGATTTTCATTCTTCTATTATTAGGCAGTTGAAACATTATTTTATGTGATTTTTCTAATTTGATTTTTTTTTCTTTTGAGAAATGTTTGTTCATATCCTTTGACTACTTATTTATATATGACCTACTTTTTCCTTTAATCTTCACTATTAATATTCTCTCCATCACTTTCTTAAATCCAGACAACAAATCAAACAATAATCCAAGCCCTGATTTGTAATGTTCCCTGATTTCCAAGGTGTAAATGCTTATACTGAAAATTTCACAAACAGCTCTCATCAATTTGTTCAGTTTCACTTCAGCACATCCCTGTGCATAACTCATTTTAATGAAAATCAGGAATTCAAGGAATAGTCATTCAGACATTAAAATAATTAAACATTTTTGTCTTCTATTCAATGCTTTGCCTAACACAAAGGCAATCACATACATTCCTCTGCTTAGAAGCTTTCTGTGATTTTTCATCGCCTATAGGAAACAAAGTAAATTCTATACTTTTCATCCATCCCTGATTTAAGTCCTGTTTCAGGTGCTGCCTTCTCCATGATGTCATCCCTGATCTTTGTAATAAGGAGGGCCCCTTCATTCTTTTATTCTCTTATGCCTCTAATTGTACTATGTAGTTTCTATGGACTAAATAATTTTCTAATATATATTTTAGTTTTAGATGCATAAATGTCATATCTCTATTATATTGCTTTCTGGGCAGGGATATGTGTCTTCAGTTGAGAATCCTAAGTACATAGCACAGTGTCCTTACATGTGTATGATATGATATCCTATGACATGATATGACATGATATAATATGATGTGATGTGATATAATAATATTATATCATGTGATATGATGTGATGTGATGTGATGTGGCATGGTGTGGCATGATATGATATACTGTGATTATAATATTATATAATGATATGACATGATGTGGCATGATGTGGCATGATGTGACATGATGTAATGTAACCTATCATAACATAACATAATAAATATTATGTGATATGACATAATATGATATGATACGATACAATGATATAGGATATGATTATCTAATAGATATTAAAATTGTAGAACTGAATTTGAAGAGTGGAATTTTGTTGTACTTTGTTTCTATTTTCAAAATAAAAGGATAACTTAGTAAATTAAGATTCTCATTGTCTACTCTTGAGCTAAAATAGATGCTACCCTGCTGGTACTCATGGGTCCTGAAACATTTCCAGCTAGTCAGAATAAGAAATGTAGATGAATTGCTAATTACAAACAGGGAACTGGGTCATTTTTGGCATCTGAAATAACTGGATAAGTATAAATTTATTGGCCTCATTCTTTTCTTTATCAATTGAGCACCATGGCAATGATATTTTATACCTAATATTCATTCATTTGTTTGTTTTGTTTTGTGTGTATGTGTGTGTGAGAGAAAGAGAGCATTCATTTTATGCATACTATATCAGAAAAAGCTTAAGTAGCTTTAACATACAATTTAAAAAGAAATATTTTTGAAGTCTCTTCTATATTCTATATCTATTTTTGCTCCTACTCATCTTTTTAATTCTTTATTTAAGTAAAAAAGAAGAAAATAATTCATCTCCTATTAAATCAGTCAGATGATTATTTAGAGTTAAACAAGCATTGCTAGTCATAGAAAGAAAACAAAGAGCTCTTACCTTGAGGAGCTTACTTTCTAATTCATACCATGCCTAATGTGGAGGCGGCTGTAGAAAACAGTGTCGAATGTGCTGAGAATTATAGTCAAGATGTTTAGCGTTTATAAATCAGTTCTGATACTATCTGTGTGTGACTATGGGCAAATTACTTTAGATCTTTGAACTTGCTTCCTCATATCTAAAGTAAGAGGAATAATACCTGTAGGACATATGCCACAAGATTGTTTTGGTCTCAGATGAGATGATATATGTATAATACTTCCAAAAATTGAAAACATTATGAGGTAATATTATGGGTCAAGTTAAGAAACAAAAATGAAAAACAAAATATTTCTCATGGTAATAAAGCATTACTTTTTAATCTATCACTCAATAAACATCTATTATATACTTCATATTTGATAAGTGGAGTGAAAACCCTAGGGCATAAAAGGAAATATTTGGAGTCAGTAAGGCCTGAGTTCAGATCCTGCCTTTGATGTATCCTAACTAAATGAACATGGCAAAGTCATTTAACCAGGAGTGCTTTAAGAATTCCAGTAATATAATAAGTTACAAAAACTTGCTTATCTATGTCCATTAAGCAAGTTTCCACAATTTAGCTTCTCTCTACCAGGAAAACCTCGTGTATGAACCACCCTAAATACCACCTTACGAATAAAAATAAAATGAGAATTACCCTCAATGTACACCTATCAAAAAGTGGTTTCAGTTGGCAAATATTTCTGGAGTCAGAGGGAATAGATTCATATACCTTCTCTGCCTATTCATTCCCTGTTATCTTAAGCAACTAAGGTTCTCTGTTCTGTTTCCTCATCTGCAATATGAGAGGATTGGACTAGATTGTCTTCAAGGGACCCTAACTCTCAATCTATGATCCTGTTAGACTTTGTTCTAAACTTTGGGCAATCTAGTCTATAATATGTGTTCATTCAACTTCATTTCTATGAATGTATGCCAAAGAAAAAAAAGAGCTAAGAAAGAGATCAGAAAAATTGGTCACAGATCATATCTTAGAATTATATCATTCTAAAACATTCTATTGATTCTTATGCCACTGAAGGAAAAATAAAATAAAACAATTAAAGAAAAGATAAATTATGTTCCTATTATAAATAAAATATTAATTATATAGGTATTTAAGTATATAAGAACTTGATTAAGATATATAAAAATTTAATTGAAGTGAATATAAATACCAAACACATATAGGGGTATGTTTATAATTTTCTGAGAACAGATTTTATTTTCATTAGAAAGGTTTGACTTGAGTATTAGATTTCAATCACATAGTATTTTTAAATTCATATTACTTATTTTCTTAACTTTAATCTGAAAGGCAAAAAGAACCACAGAATGAATAAATTGAAACTTGTACTGCAATAATGAAGATTTTTCAATGTGGTGTTGAGCTCATATATTTACTGTTACTATCATCATAAAGGATTTTAAATGAATGACCTGATATACAGTTTAGACTTTATCATTTTCATCAAATATGATCTCAACTAATCACTCAATGAGCATTTATTAAGTGCCTACTACACGCTACATACATTTTTTTTTTTTTTTTGGTGAGGCAAGTGGAGTTAAGTGACTTGCCCAGGGTCATACACCTAGTAAGTTTCAAGTGTCTGAGGTCAGATTTGAACTCATGTCCTCCTGAATCAAGGGCCCGTGCTTTATCCACTGTGCTACCTAGCTGCCCCTTACATACATTTTTAATAACTGAGGATACAAGAAAGATACAATACATTCTCTCTCCTTAATGAACTCACAATTAGATTGATGGAAGAAACTATTTAATTTTTGCCTTTTAATCCCCAGTGTTTAACACTGTGCCTGTAATATAAGAGGTATTTTGGTAATGTTTACCGATACTACAATAGACTCTGGGTTTCTCAAGCATTCCTATTATATGTCAGAACTAGGTAGAATATTTGAAACACAATTGCAAGAGACAAGAGAAACCTAGATGTGTAAATAAGTTGGAGGGACTTCAAAGTGTCAAATGATTGTAAAACTTATATATAGAAAGGGCAAAAGAAAATCTCTCTATCCTCATAAGTAAAAGTAAAAATAAAAACAAATTTAAAGCCTGAGTGTTTTGTTATATAGTATGACCTTTCCACTTGCCATCACCCAAATTACATATTTTATCATACCATAACTCCATAATCTCTCTTTCTCTCTCTCTCTCTCTCTCTCTCTCTCTCTCTCTCTCTCTCTCTCTCTCTCTCTCTCCCTCCCTCCCTCCCTTCCCCTTTCAGTACAATGAGGGTTAAGTGACTTTCCCAGGGTCACACAGCTAATAAGTGTCAAGTGTCTGAGATCAGATTTGAACTCAGGTCCTCCTGAAACTAGGGCTGGCACTTTATCTGTTGTGCCACCTAGCGGCCCCCTAACATTTCTCTTTTACAGAAAAGAAACACAATGGTTTTTATAAAGGAAAATGTGTGTATTTTGGGGGGGTGTACTATGTATTTAAATAAAGAAGCAATTAAGTGAAGACTATTCCAAAGAATGAATGAGGAGAAAGATGAACTTAGAATTTTTACACAAGAATAAACTTACAATTCTACATTGATGGGCCAAAACAATAGAATCTTCTGGAGCTGGGGGTCACGTTAGGGACATTTCATGAACCTAACACTTGTCATACTCAAAACAAAATATATCAGACAAAAAATATCATAGATATGCAATGAAATAAAGTAAAAATGGACAGAGACAAAGAAAGGGGGAAAATGTAGAGTTAAAAAAAGAAATGGTCACAAATCAAACAAATTCCCACTAAAGAGATTAGAATATGAAGTGAGTGAGTATGTGTGCATGTGTGTGTGCATGTGTGTGTCTGTGAAAAGGAAGAAGAAAAAGAAAAAGAAGAAAGAAGGAAGAAGGAAGAACAACACAAAGAAGAATGAGAGCAAAAATAGAAGAAGAAGAAGAAGAAGAAGAAGAGAAAGAAACAACAAATAGCTTTCCTTTGGGCTGGGTGAAGGAGGATATAGATAATCAGAATCAGTCAGCTCTAACAATAGGTTACTAATGTTGATTTTTTTCCATTCCTTTCCCTCTTTTGATTTCCTTTATAAAGAAGACCATCAGGTTTAGGGAAGAGGTAAAGAAACAAAATAGGATAGAAGAAAGGAAAAACAATCCTGTTTAGCCTCCATCACTACCACCTTACCAGTGTGTGTGTGTGTATGTGTGTGTGATGCACTTTCGGATAAAAAAGAGGAAAGAAGAGAGAGATGTGGAAACTTAATTGCCAAAATCAAGACACACACACATGCAAACATAGAAAGAGGGAGGGAGGGAGGGAGGGAGGAAGAGAGAGTGAGAGAGAGAGAGAGAAAGAGAGAGGGAGAGAGAGAGAGAGGAGAGAGAGAGAGGGAGAGAGAGAGAGAGAGAGAGAGAGAGAGAGAGAGAGAGAGAGGGGGGGGGGGGGAGGGAGAGAGAGAAGAGAGAGAGGAAAATGTAGGAACTTACCAGAATATTAATCATAAAGGTAATACATGACTATTTGTACAATATAAAACAATCACATAAAAAAAATAGAAAATGTGAGCAAATCATTTTCAAAAGAACTGGAATTACACAAGTTATAAATATACTCTAAACAAAAAGAAAACCAAGTAACAACAATAACAACAACAAAACAGTTGAATTTATAAGTGAGTTATATCATAAATAAAAAACATTTAACTCCTTCATTACAAACAGCATTTTGAAAAAAGGCAAATAGAAATCATTCTACTCAAGTCCTTCTATTAGACAAATATCCTGTTATTCAAAATGGGAAGAAATAAAACAGAGAAAGGCTCATGAACCAATATCATTAACAAATATTCATATACAGATGTTGAGTAAAATATTAGCAAAGAAGAAATGATAGTATATCTAAAAGATTTTTTAATGTGACTACTTTGGATTTGTAACAGAAATACAGGGATATTTAACCATATGAAAAATAGAAACATTGGAATAATATTAATAACAGAAGCAAAATTATGTGATTATATTAATAAAATCTCCAAGTCTTTAATAAAATACAGCATTAATCTTATATACATATGTTTTATATATATGCATATATATATTTGTATGTGTAATACATGTAAAATACCTTTTAACTTTCAAAAATTGAGTTCCAAATTCTCTCCCTCCCTTCTTCTCCTTCCCTGTTTTAAGAATGAAAGCAATTTTATATAGATTATCCTTGTGCAATAATACAAAACATATATTTATGTTAGTCATATTGTAAAAAAAAACATAGACCCTGCCCCTCCAAAATAAGAAAAATATAATTTTTAAAGCATATGCTTTAATATGCAATGACAGTCCATCAGTTCTCCTCAGGAGGTGAATAGCATTTTTTACTATAAGTCTTTCAGAATGGTCTTGGGTTATTGTTTTGCTGAGAATAGCTAAGTTATTCAGTTGATGATCCTACAAGATTGCTGTTACTGTGTCCAGGCTTTTTTCTTGGTTCTGTTCACTTAACTTTGCATTAATTCATGGAAGTCTTTCCAAGTCTTTGTCTTTTTTTGTTTGTTGTTGATTTGTAAATCGTCCTGCTTGTCATTTATTATAACACAATGGTATTCCATAAAAAGCATGTATTATGACTTGTTTAGCCATTCCTCAACTGATGAGCATCCCCTCAATTTCCAATCCTTTGCCACCACAAAAAAGCTGCCATAAATATTTTCTGTATGTATAGATCCTTTGCCTTTTCTTAAATCTCTGAAATATATGCCTAGTAGTAGTATTACCAGGTGAAAGAGTATGTATGGTTTTATAACTTTTTGTGCATAGGTCCCAATTGCTATCCTGAATGGTTGAATCAGTTTTCAACTCTACTAACAATCAACTAGTGTCCAAGTTCTACCACATCTCCTCCAACACATGTCATTTTCATTTTCAGTCATGTTAGCTAATCAACAAGGTATGAGGTCATATATCAGAACTGTTCTTTGTTTTGTTTTTTTGTGGGGTAATGGGGGTTAAGTGAGTTGCCCAGGGTCACACAGCTATTAAGTGTCGAGTTTCTGAGGCCGGATTTGAACTCATGTACTGCTGAATCCAGGGCCAGTGCTTTACCCACTGTACCACCTAGCTGCCTGATAGAATTGTTTTAATTTGAATGTGAAATATCCAGAACTAAACAACAGTAATGATGATAGCTAACCTTTGTTCTAGGTAGAACTTTAGCATATCACTTTCAAATGAAATGTTTCATCCACATTTTCATCTCAATGTCCCCAAAACAAAAGTTTCCAATGACCAATGGAATGTTCCAATCAATACACATTAAAAAAGCTCTGAATTTTTACCTCACAGCAATATGATTGGCACAGTTGACAAAGATGAAAATGAAGGACAACTAATGCATTATTTGATGAACTTCAAATTTGTCCAAATAATCATGAAAAGATAGTAATTCAGCTAAAAAGACCTCTAAACTTCATATTCAGTGGCCCAGTGATGCCACTACTGGCCATATACACTAATGAAGACTAAAAAGAAATACATGTTTAATACTTTTATACAAAGCATGGATGATTTTTGGAAAAGAGTTACAAAGCAGGATAAATAGGACTGAATAACATGTAAATTATTACTTATAGTAAATTTAAAACTGAGGAATTTCAAATATATATATATATATATAATATATGTAAAAGAAAAAATCCAAAATGCAAACTTGAGTAGCAAAAAATGGGAAGGAACGTGGGTGCCCATAAACTGTGGAATAGTTACAAAGTGTTTAATTTAGAAATGTAAAAGAGTAGATTGTGTCACAAGAAACCAAAATATTTATGAAGAATTCAGAGAAATGTGGGGAGTATTGTATCAAGTGATACAGAGTAATTTGAATAGAGCTAAGAAGAATTTACACAGAAAGCACTATGTTGGGAAGGAAATTAATTTTGAAAGACTTCATACCTGTGATCAAAGTAGTAACAAACTGTGACTTCTTTTTAATTTATCTATCCAACCATCCATCCATCCATTTGTTCATTCACTGATTTATTTATTCACTTATTCATTTATTTAACAAATTAATCATTTATATGTTTATCTACTTATTTTTTGTTTCTTTCGTTGTTTGCTTATCTGTTTGTTTAGAATTTCCCCCACCTTACATGCAAAACAAATTGTAACATCAATTTTTAAAATTTTGTGTTCAAAATTCTCATCCTTCCTCCATATTCCTCCCTTAAGAACTCAAGCAATTCAATATGTTATAAATGTGCAGTAGTATAAAACATAGGAGACGAAAATATTTTAGAGAAAGGAACTAAAACAACAAATGTATGTGTATATATATGTATATGTATATGTGTATGTGTGTGTGTATGCTTCCATCTGTATTCAGGTACCATCAGTTCTTTCTCTGTAGATGGATTGTATTTTCCATAAGTCCTTCAAAGTTGTCTTGAATCATTTGTTATTTTGTATACAGTACATTTCATTTTGCATCAGCTCAAGTAAGTCTTTCTAGATTTTTCTGATACCATCTTTCTCATCATTTTATATTACTTTTTTGTTCATATAGTACTTTAAAAGAGATTTCCTTACAAAACACCTATGAAGTTGATTATTGCAAGAATAATGACTAACATTTATATAGTACTTTATACCTGACAAATAATTATCTTCACAATAGTCCAACAAAGTAAGTACCATAATCATCATCTTCATCTTCATCCTCAACATCAACCTCATCTTACATTACTCTTGCCTCTGCTTCCAATTTTTACCCAGTTACTATTGCCCCATCCAATTTGCTCCCCATATTTAAACTATTTTCTGTCTTCTTTTACTCTATCCATCCTCAAAAGTGTTTTCCATCTGACTTCCCCTCCCCCAATATGCCCTCCCTTCTTTCACCCCTCCCTCTTACCCCTTCCCCTCCCATTTCCTCACAGGGCAAGATATATCACTATACACACTTAAGTGTGTATGTTATTCCCTCTTTTAGTCAATTCTGATGGGAGTAAGGCTCATTCATTCTCCTGCTCCTCCCCCATTTTGCCCCCACTCCATAAGCTTTTTCTTGCTTCTTTTATGTGAATTACTTTGTCCCTATTCTACCTCTCCTTTTCCCTTTCTTGCAATACAATCCTCTCACCCCTTAATTTTATTTTAAAGATGTCATCATGGGGAAGCTAGGTGACACAGTAGACAAAACACCCACCCAAGAGCACTTGAGCCCAAATCCAGCCTCAGACATAAAACACTTCCCAACTGCACTTCCCAACTGACGCTGGGCCTGCCCCCTAACCCTAACTGCCCCACCCCCAAATTAAACAAACAATAAAGGCTTTACGGACATCATCCCTTCACATTCAATTTCCCCCTGTGCATTCTGTCCAAATGTATTCCTTTCAGCTGCCCTAACACTGAGAAAGTTCTTATGAGTTAGAAATATCATCTTCCCAAGGAGGAATGCAAACACTTTAAACTTTTAATATAACTCATAATTTCTTTTTCCTGTTTACCTTTTTATGCTTCTCTAGGGTCTTGTATTTGAAATTCAAATTTTCTTTTCATTTCAGGTATTTTCATCACAAATACCTGAAAGTCATCTTTTTCATTGAAGTACCATTTTTTCCCCTGAAAGATTATACACAGTTTAGGTGTGTAGATGATTTTTGGTTGTGATCCCAATCTCTTTGCCCTATGGAATATCATATTCCATGCCCTCTGATCCTTTAATGTAGAAGATGCTAGATCTTGTGTTATCCTGATTGTGGCTCTACAGTACTTTAATTGTTTCTTTTGGGCTGCTAGCAATATTTTTTCCTTAACCTGGGAGCTCTACATTTTTTCTATAATATTACTGTGGTTTTTCATTTGGGGATCTTTTTCAGGAGGTGATTGGTAGATTCTTTCAATTTCTATTTTAACTTCTGCTTCTAGAAAATCAGGGCAATTTTCTCTGACAATCTCTTGGAAGATGATGTCTAAGCTCTTTTTTGATTATGGTTTTCAGGTAGTCCAAATTATCTCTCCTGGATCTATTTTCTAGCTTAGTTGTTTTTCCAAGGAGATATTTCACATTGCCCTCTATTTTTCATTCATTTGGATTTGCTTTATTGTATCTTAATTTCTCATAAAGTCATTAGCTTCCATTTCTTCAATCCTAATTATTAAGCAATTATTTTCTACAGAGAGCTTTTCCATTTGGTTTTTCAAGCTGTTGACTTTTTTTTCATTACTTTCCTACATCACTTGCAATTCTCTTTCCATTTTCCCCCTACCTCTCTTACTTAATTTTCAAAGTCCTTTTTGAATGCTTCCATGGCCTAAGACCAATTAATATTTTTTTCTTGGAAGTTTTGGATGTAGGAGCTTTGATTTTGGTATCTTCTTGTGAGGGTATATGTTGATCTTCTTTTTCACCAAAGAAACTTTCTATGGTTCACATCTTTTTCTACCTGATCATTTTGCTAGCCTATATCTTAACTTTTAACGCCTTCTTAAAGTAGGACCTGCCTCAATGACCCACTGTCCCAAGCTTCAAGGGGTTCCAGGTGGTATGATTTAAGGAGCAGCAGGTTCTTCACTTCCTTGGCCTGTAAGTAGCCCCAGGCTTGATTGTTCTTTAACCCTGAAGCGGAATTCTGTCTCACTATGGTTGCTAGCTTTGATTATGTCTGTGCCCCTCCCCAACCTGTGCCTTCCACTCAAGACTATTTCCTGTTTCCCAGCACTGGCAAGACAACTGAGTTCCACCTCAGTGCCAGCAACTGGTGAGCCACTCCACCCTCTCACCAAACAATGACCTGAGTTTTAGAAGTACCTAAAGCAATAGCCAATTCAGAAGCTCCAGAGGTCCCTTCCTCTGGTATAGCCTGCCTGAACTCAATCTGAGTCAGTATGGATCATGTCTGTGCTCCACTTCTAACCTGGTACAAAAGATTTTTCCTGTCGACCTCCTAAACTGTCTTTGTCTGGAAAATGATCTTATCCCATCCTTTTGTGGGTTCTGCTGCTCCAGGAATTGTCTTATGGCATTATTTGGAGGTTTTTTTGGAGTGAATGTGTGGGGAGCTCCAAAAGGTTATTACCTTTCCTTTACCATCTTGGCTTTCACCCAAGCTGTGACTTCTGAGACAATATTGTGAATGATGCTCTCTGCCTCTAGGAAGAGAGGTAGGATACTACTTATATGAAATGGGCTATACATTTTGAGATATGGTCAATGTGTTGAACTTTTTTCTTTTTAAGTTCATTTATTTTTCATTTATTTATTTTCAAGAGAGGACTCTATCAAGGGGATTAAGGCATTTGTTAGGACAGTTAGATTGATGTAAAATTTTTAAAGGTCATTCATACGTATGTTTAAATTCTTATTGAACTAAATTATTCAGAAATTTCCATTTCTATTAATAAGGTGAAATAATCAGAAAAGACCAATTAAACACTCTATATAGAGGAAAGAAAACTGAGAACATGAAGAAGGTGAGATAGCATTGCACAAACCTCCATTGGTAATGAGAATGAAAATTTGCATTTTCTTATTAATGTAGAAGAGGTCTAGGCTAGATGTCCAAAAGGAACCCCTCTTAATAAAATAATGATGTGCTTTTACTAGTGCCCATTTGACTGTAATAAGGAGTAAATTATATATTTGGGGTCCCTTCCATTGTTCCTGATCACTTTTTTCTGAAATGATCTGGATTTTGTTCAAAATTGCTAAATGCATATTTCCAAATGTCCTATTGCAAAATAAAAGTGCTTAATAGAGAAAGAACATATATAACATTATCTGGCGTTAGGGATTTTGATTTGCAGGATTAAGTTTCAATATGCACAGCAACGTCAAGACAAAACAAGCTTTGTCAAACATGAGGCCATAACTACCCATAGCATTTTTAGATATTTGGAATTCTAACTTTTAATTTAGAGTAGTTGCTCTGATCACTAATTTTGTTTTTCTTAACAATGTCCTATGCTGTAATTATTCATTTTCCCTTGGATATTGTCTAAATAATAATTTGAGAAAACATATTCTAAAATGACTGGGGAAGTAGAAAGTAATACAAAACCTTAAGAATAAAGGGGGAAAAGAATAAAGGGGGGGCACTCAAATTTTCACCTTAGATGTTCAGGGGAGAGAGAGAGAGAGAGAGAGAGAGAGAGAGAGAGAGAGAGAGAGAGAGAGAGAGAGAGAGAGAGAGAGAGTCAGATAAGGTTGAGATCTGAACCAACTCATCAAATACTTTGACATTTCTCTACCATGTTTTAAGTGCTCCATTTCTTCTGCACATATAGCAGTGAAATGGGAAATTTTAGCAACAGAAAGCATATAAAGTGCTGAATTACTTCAGCAACTACTCAAAATAGATACTGGTATAAAAAGAGATGAAAAAAGTCATTAAAAAAGCTTGATTGTGAGAACTAGAAAATAACCCTTAAACCATGGTTAGATTAGTCAAAATCACTATAAATATGTAGTGTCCTCAGAGTATCATTAAATACTGTATATTTCTAACAGAGGTACATAAAATATTTATTGTCAGATTATGTTAGAATTTAAAATAATCTCTGACATATTGTTAAGTATCCTCAAGTAACTTTTCTTACATTTTTCTATGGGTTCTTTGCCTCATTAACAAACATACAAGAAATGTATTGATATGATGTGTACCATGAATATCCTGGTAAAAACCTGCCTCTAAGGCTCCTTTGTATCTATAAGGTTGTACCATATGACAAGACATCTTTGATATTGTGTGAACTGTCTGTTCTCAGGTACTCTTATTTGACAGAAAACTAGGAGGCAGGTAGCTGAAAGAATAGCTAGCACACTGGACCTGGAGTCAGGAAAACCTGAATTTCAATCCAGCTTTATACAGTTACTAGCTGTATGACCCTGGGCAAGTCACTAAACTGCTTGCTATCTGCCTCAGTTTTTTTCTGAAAAATTAGGAAAATAACATCTATCTTCCAGGGTTTCTGTGAAGATAAAATGAGATGATATTTGTAAAGCTCTTTGCAAACATTAAAAAGCTATGTAAATGCTATTATCAAATGTGAATGAATGTTGAATTCCTAGAAAGGGAAAAAAACTGGACAGGAAAAATGATATATAGACAAAGGTGACTAGATTCCCAATGGGTAAGATATTCCAGGGAAGGCAGGTTGACAAAGGAGAGGAGAAACTAATGGGGTTTCCTGAAAAAAATTATGTGATCAGGGTAAGGTGAAGAATTTCTGTACCACATTTTTAAGCATTATAATATTTTAATGAGAATGCCCAAATTTCTTCTCTTCAGGAAGAAATAAGGGATAATTTTCAAGTGCCATGGCTTCATGCACAAAATGCAAACATGTGATTTACCAGATTTTTTTTTCTTCTTGCAACCCTAAAATTTGTTCTTCCTACACACCATAAGTTTCAATGCCTTCACCCCTTCATTTCTTTCCTCAGCTATTTCTCCTGCACTGACTATTTTCTTCTCCCTTTTTCATTTTGACCAACTGATGAACTTATTCTCTGCTACACTGTGTCTCCCTGCTTTCTTCATACTACCCTTTTGGACACAAGTGTGATTACATCTAACAGTTGGGAGAAAGAGTCAAGGGGCAGGAAATGAAAGAGGCACAACATTAAGGAACAAATCAAAACTTTCACTGGTAGTGAGTTGTGAGTACTAGATAGACAGATTTAGGAAAAGGGTTGTGGGGCAGTGCCAAATACTTTTCCCTATTTGCAGGGAGGGAAAGACCTTAATCCCAGGAGAATGGTCAGGAGGATGATATATGTTCCTGGGGAAAGCAGAGTTTAGCAGAGAAGCAAGGAAAACGATTTTGAGTATTTTCTTCAAATTGTATCCTTTTTATTTTTTTCAAGATAAATAAAGCCAGGGAAGCTAGGTGGTTCAGTGGATAAAATACCAACCCTGGATTCAGGAGGACCTGAGTTCAAATCCAGCCTCAGACACTTGATCACAGCTGTGTGATCCTGGACAAGTCATATAACTCCCATTGCCCCACCAAAACAACAACAACAACAACAACAACAACAACAACAACAACAAGATAAATAAAGCCTGCACTATATGAGACTAATGGTTACCATTATTGCTTGTATAAGAACTAGGATCTTTTTGCCTTTTCTGTAGAGATCAGACACAAAACAAATTGAGATGATTCCAAGGCATGATTTGAGTATGGACTTATGCAACACATGATTGTTGAGAAGACTTCAAGAATGAGCCTCATCTCTATAAACACAGAGCATAAATCTGGGCCACAGATAATAGGCTATTCTTTTTAGATCCACATAAAATTTTGGACCTTTCCTTTTATAAAAGCCATAACCTATTCATTATACTTTCTCATTGTGTTTGATGCCTATCCAAGTTCTTCTAAAAAAAACATCTTTGTAAGCAGAGCCAAGATGGTGGAGAAAAGGCAGTGACTCATCTGAGCTTTCCAAATCCAAACCCCTTTGAATACTTCTAAATAATATCATAAAATAATTCCTGGATCAGCAGAATGCACAAATCGATATAGTGAAATAATTTTCTAGTCAAAGGCAACTTAGAAAGTCAGCAGGAAAGGTCTGTTGCCCCTGGGTGAGAGTTGAGCACAGTCCAGCACAGGCCTTGTTAGTGCAGATCTGGCCCCTGAAGCAGATCTTAGGAGCCACTGAATCTGCAGGGGAAGCAGCTGCTGCCAGAGCTCTCAGCCCACAGAAAGTAAGGGGGACGGGGGTGAAATTGATCAGAAAGAGATTGCAGGGGTCTCTTTGCTGGCACTGGGGGGCAGGACTCTATTGCTTTGTCCATACTCAGTTTTGGGTAGCAGTCCTTGGGTGAGAAGGCACACTAGTACATGAGAGCTTGTAGAACCAGTAGAGCAAGGAATTCCCTCATACTTACAGGAAAGAAAAAGATGCTTGTAGTTCCTCATAGACTCTCAGAGCACAGGTCAAGAGATTAATAAGCACACCTCTCCTTAGATCATATTAACTTGGAAGAACTGAAAATTTACATGTCTATAGAGGTATATCTGAAAATAGCTGCACAGAACCCCTGAAAGTTGGGACAGAGTGTCCTCTACCCTGAAACCAGAGCCCCATTTTAACAAATGATTATATAAAAGTCAAGAAAAAGACTGGAAAAATGAGCAAAAAAGAAAAAAAATTCTGACCACAGAAAGTTACTTTGGTGAAAAGGAAGGTCAAAACAAAAAATCAGAAGATAATAAAGTCAAAGTTCCAACATCAAAGCCTCCAAGAAAAATATGAATAGGTCTCAGGCCATGGAAGAGCTCAAAAATAAATTTGAAAACCAAGTAAGAGAGCTAGAAGATGTGTTGGGAATATATTTGAGAGTGATACCAGAAAATCATGAAAAAAGGCAATAGATTGGTAAAGGATACACACACATGCGCACACACACACACACACACACACACACACACAAGTATTGAAGAAAATAATACCATAATACCTCAAAAACAGAATAGGTCAAATAATGAAAGAGGTACAAAAAGCCAATGAGGAGAAGAATACCTTGAAAAACAGAATTGGTCAAATAGAAAAGGAGGTACAAACCTAACTGAAGAAAATAATTCTTTAAAAATTAGAATTGAACAAATGGGAGCTAATGGCATTATGAGAAACAGAGAAAAAATAAAACAACAAAACAATGAAAAATAGAAGACAGTGAGAAAAAATTCTTTGGAAAAACTGGAAAATAGATCCAGGAGAGACAATTTTAAAACATTGCACTGCCTGAAAGCCATGCTTAAAAAAAAAGGTAGACATAACCTTTCAAGAAATTATCAACAAAAGGTATCCTGATATTTAGGAACTAGAGGATAAAATAGAAATTGAACAAATCCATTGCTCACCTCCGGAAAGAGATCGCAAAATGAAAACTCCCAGCAATATTATATCAAATTCCAGAATTTTCAGGCCAAGGAAAATATATTACAAGCATCAAGAATGAAACAATTCAAGTATTATGGAGCCACAGTCAGGATAATAAGATTTAGCAGCTTCTACGTTGAAAGATCAGAGTGCTTGGATTATGATATTCAGGAGGACAAAGGAGTTAGTATTACAACAAAGAATCACTTCCCCAACAAAACAATATAATCCCTCAGAGGAAAAATGGACAATCAATGAAATAGTGAACTTTCAAGCATTCTTTCTGACAATTCCAGAACTAAATAGAAAATTTGATTTTCAAATAGAAGACTCAAGAGAAGCATAAAAATATAAACAGCAAAGGGAAATTATAAGATATTTTATAAGGTTAAACTGGTTACTTTCCTATATGGGTAGATAATATTTGTAACATATAAAATCTTTCTCATTTTTAGGGCATTTAGAAGGAAGGAATACACACACACACATACATGCATACAATATATACCTGTGTGTGTGTGTGTTTGTGTGTGTGTGTGTGTGTGTGTATGTAAAATCTACATAGGTCACATACACCTTGAAGAAAGTTACAGGAATGGAAAAACATACAGTGCACTTGTACAATTTAAATACTCCAGTTGGCTGAATCATACAAAATTTGAATATTACTGAAACCTTCTGCTTACTCTCTACTATGTCATGTTCAATAAAAAAACTAATAAAGGTTAATGTCATATTTTTCATCCTCAAAAACAACATTTAGTCAAATGCCTAGCCTATGCAAGTTTCATATATATATATATATATATATATATATATATATATATATATATATATATATATATATATATATATATATATATATATATATCTGTGTCTGTAAGTTAGCAAAGTTTTAGACACCTTATAAAGGTGGAAGGGAGGGAAAGGGAAACTAAAATTTAAAACAATAAAGTATATTTGGTATGGTAGGTAGTTAAGGCATTGTTATAGGTTTTACAAATGCAAACAGTTTGTACATTAGTCAGTATGGACAACTCTTCACATTCACTGAATCATAAGTTATCTAAAAGTTAGTAGATAAGTCCTAGGGAGTGGTCTGAAGCAAAAACAGAGTAATTGACTTGGCCAGGTAATAAGAGCCAGAGGTGGTATTTCAATACACATCTTTCTGACTCCAATTCAACTAAGAAACTTGGGTTGACTCTTGTGGAAAAAAAAATATTTAGTTAAAAATATGAACAATTAAAAAGAACATGTTAGATTAATAATGGCAATGAAACTCCATGATAGACATAAAATGTAAGGTTTCTCTGATTCAGTTAGCAAGATATAGAAGAGAATAAACACCCATAATGGTTAAATGGGGAAAAGAAGACATGAATTAACAAATTCTAGACTATTAATCTCTAATTGTTCAAGAACTTCTTAATGTCTCTACATTTGTTCATAGTTTCCAATTTTATTTAAAGGGATAAAATTAATTAACTTCTAAGTTTATTCTATTAACAAAATTGAACAGAATTGCATTCTCATCTGAATTTTGAAACATTATTAATCCACATTTGAATATATTCCTCTTTTTTCAGAAACACTTCTCTTTTCTAATCAAATTCTCTGTTTTATTCTTATTTAAAAATATATATATTGTTAACAGTCTGTTGAGTCGAGAAATGAGGTTATTATTAAATGGACTAGGTTCTCTGGCTTAAAGATTGTTATAATCACCTGTTGTCAGGTCTATCCCCTAGGATCAAAGACTTCATTACTGATGATCCCAGAACAATTTACCCATAATTCTGTTACACAGTTCAGAATCAATCAAGAATGAGAGAAAGGAGATTTGGGCTTTTCCACAGGCACGGTATTAAGTCCTAGAAGTCTTACCATCATATAGCTATAATTTCTGCATTCTGGCAAGGTGTGTAGATGACATTTGTTATTACTATGTGATAGGCACTGTTAAGTAACAGAGAGTCAAAGGAACTCAAAAACAGTTATTTCCTTAAAGTAATTCATATTCTAGTAGGGAAGATGGGCAGATAATTAGGCAAAGCAAAATAATTAGAGAAGAGACAGCCATAACTTCTGAGGAGAAAATAAAAGGCCCCCTTTAGCAGCTGGCATTTCAGATGAATCTTGAGGTAAATAAGAAATTCTAAAAGATAGAAATGATGAGGGCGAGAGAATTTGGGGCAAGGGCTCCAACAAATACAAAGGCACTGAAATGGGACTTAGAGTGTTGTATGAAAAGAGCAGCAAATAAACCTGGAAAACTGAATTATTGTGTATGTTGAGATGAATAAAGTTTTGGAAGAAAAATATAGTTATTGGCCAAATTTTGAAAAACTTTAAATGTTAAAGAATTGTGTATATGATTTTAGGAGTAATACAAAGCCACTGTACTTTACTCACAGGGCAGTAACATGATCAGCTTTAGGAAAATTTTATTAGCAGTTGAGTGTAAGATGGGTTGGAATGGTGGGAGATTTAAGACATAGGAGACTAATTAGAAGAAAATTAAATAGTCCAAGTGATAGATGATGAGGTTTTAACCTAAAATCATGTCTGAGAAAGGGTCATATAAAAGAAATATTATGAAGATAGCACCACCGATTGGGTTTACTTAGAGTGGTAGGAGCAGCTGATAAAAAATCCAGGGCATGTGTTGTCATCAAATGAAAGAAATTAATGCCATGAACAGTGCCTCTGTTGGGTGAGGGGATATAGTACCTCCTATGCTAAGGTCTGTTGATAAAATGAAGGACAAAGACAATATCTGTTTTCAAAGAACTAAGGTTCTAATGGGAGAAACCCCATACAAGCAATGATGTACAACAAATTATAGGCAGGATCTTTTTTTTTTGCGGGGGGGCAATGAGGGTTAAGAGACTTTCCCAGAGTCACACAGCTAATGAGTGTCAAGTGTCTGAGGCTGGATTTGAATTCAGATCCTCCTGAATCCAGGGCTAGTGCTTTATCCACTGCACCACCTAGCTTCCCCTGGCAGGATAAATTTTAAGATTTATTTTGACTTAAATCCTAAACCAATGCATCATTAGGACATGAAGGTCACCTTAGTATTTCAAAATTCTTGTCATCAAAGGATAAGCTCTGTCTGGTTCTATCAACATGTAATGACTTTAGGTATCAGTAAATGCCTCACAGTTTATCTATCTATCTTTCTATCTATCTATTTATCTACTTATCATCTATCTATATTTACATGAACAACATCTATGATGTCATAGAAATTAAACACCAGATTTGCTTCAAGATGAAGTTTGAAGACACACTAAAACTTATAACGCTCTTGCTATATTATCTAATGCCTGGACAGGTTCTGGCACATAATAGGTGCTTTAATAAAGAGTGAGTGACGGGGCAGAGCATGCCCTGGAGTCAGGAGTACCTGAGTTCAAATCAGCCTCAGACACTTAACACTTACTAGCTGTGTGACCCTAGGCAAGTCACTTAAACCCAATTGCCTCAAAAAACAAAAAACAAAAGAGTGAGTGAGTGATGAGCTGAGTGATAGAGGTATGATCTATGTCACTGGAGAAAGGATTTATCCCAATCAACTCTCAAGACCTTGAAGTACTGAGATATGTAAGATTTGAAAAACAATTACCTTATTAAAAAAAAAACTTGGGAAACAAAAAATATGCATAACCATAACATAATATATAGGGCTAGAAAAGACATAGAAATGATCTAAGAAAGGACATAGAAATTATCTAATCAAACCCGTTCCCTTTATGTATAAGTAAACTGCTACTTAGAAATGTTGTTACGCACAGGATCATAAATCTAAAGCTGGAAGGGATCTTTGAGACCATCAATATCAAGCCCTTCTTCTACAGATTAGGAAAATGAGGCCGAAGTAAGGGGAGACCAAAAAAAAAAAAAAAGGCAGTCAATAAACAATTATGCAGTGTGTCCTGTGTGTCAGGAACTATGCAAACTGCTTGGGATATGAGAGAGAGAGAGAGAGAGAGAGAGAGAGAGAGAGAGAATACAGTCCATGCTCTCAAGGCAATCACAGTGTAATAGGGGAAACTACATTAAGACAGTTATATAAAAACAATGGATATGTCGAAGAAATATTAAATGATCAATATAGTAAAGACACTAGAATTAAAGGTGGGGCTGTGTGTGGGGAAAAAGCTTGCCTGTTAAACATGGCATTTTAGCTGGGACTGGATTTGAAAGAAGCCAATGAAGCCAGGATGCAGAAATGAAGAGAGCGTGTTCTAGGCATAGGGGACAGTCTGTGAAAATGTGACATTAGGAAATGGAGATCTTTACTGGGAAAAAGAACTATCATACTTATCACAGCAACTTTTCCACTCTTTGTCATCCCACTTACAATCTCTATTGGCTTCTGCTTCTTCTACTTCTCAGGTGAGAACCTTTCTTTATATTTGTCAAAATAATTGCAGTATCATTCAAGAACTCTTGCTCCTTTTGTCCTCATCTCACATTACCCAGATGTTTTCAGCCATTATTTCATCTTTCATTTCCATCTTACATAAGAAGGTCATGCTTCTCCTTACCAAAGGAAACTCCTCTTACACGAAAAATTGATTCCATTCTATCCTGTCTTCTCCAATGGTTGCTGCCTCTATTATCCCTATCATCTCACTTATCTTCAATCTCTCACTGTTTACTGGATGCTTCCTTATTGTCTTAAAATATGCCCTTTTCTCCCCCATTCTCAAAAACCTTTCACTTGATCCATTCATCATCAACAATTATTGATCCATATTTCTTCTCCCTTTTGTGACTAAACTTCTTGAGAATGTTCTATATAATAGCTGCCCCCCACTTTTTCTTCTTACCCTTTTCTTAACTTTCTAAACTCTGACTTCTGTTCTCATCCTTCAACTGCTCTGCCAAAGTTATTTATTTTCTTACTAGGCAAATCTAATGGTCTTTTTGCAATCTTTTTTTCTGCTTTTCCCTCTCTTGCAGACTTTGACACAATTGACCTTTTTATTTCTTTCTTGGCACTTTCTTCTTTAGTTATTTTATTTTGTTGGTTTTTTGTGCATATGTATGAGAGAAAGACAGACAGACAAATTATTTTCTATGTCTCCAACTGACCAGACTGTTTCTTTTAAGTCTTCTTTTCTGGATTTTGATCTAAGTTATACCTACTAACTATTGGTGTCCAACAGGACTCTGTCCTATGTCCTCTTCTCTTTTCCTTCTACTTTATTTTACTTGGTCATATCATCAACTCCCATGGATTCAAACCAATTGTAACATGTCTGCTGACATCAATTCACTTCTTTTTTTTTTTTTTTTTGGGTGAGGCAATTGGGGTTAACTGACTTGCCCAGGGTCACACAGCTGGTTAAGTGTCAAGTGTCTGAGGCCGGATTTGAACTCAAGTCCTCCTGAATCCAAGTCCCTTGCTGTATCCGCTTGCCACCTAGCTGCCCCAATTCACTTTTTAAAACCTATATATCACATATCTCAAACTGGACATCCTATGGGTTTCTTAAATTCAATGTGTCCAAAATTAAACTTTTTGTCTCCCTCTCCCCCTCAACCCAACTTTTCTTCATTTTCCACAACTTTCATAGCTAGTAAATGTCTGACTTAGAATCTGAATCCAGGGCTTATTGACCACAAATGTAGTGGTCTATCCACTAAATCACATTGCCTTATTTATATATTAGTATCATTTAACACCCAAAGTGACCTGTGACTCATAAAAGTTAAGTAACTTGCCTATGGCCACAACATATTCCCCAATCA
This sequence comes from Dromiciops gliroides, assembly GCF_019393635.1. NCBI lineage: Eukaryota > Metazoa > Chordata > Mammalia > Microbiotheria > Microbiotheriidae > Dromiciops > Dromiciops gliroides. Next base: position 148,559,976 of record NC_057866.1, read on the forward strand.
ATCCACATATAACAATTCCTAATTTGTTTCAAAGCTTAGCCCATGTGTTACCTCCAGTGTTTCTTGATCCAAACCTCATTTGCTACTCTTTTCCAAATTACTTTAAACGTAGTATGAATATGTATTTTGAATGTATACATAGTTTCCAACCATTGAATATGAACTTTTTAGGACAGGCTAAACTTGATTTTTTTTTCCATCAATAGCTCTCAGCACAGTTCCTGGCCCATACTAAACATTTAATAAATGCTTGTTCAAGTAAAAAATGATAAAATCCATTAGAACCAGGCCTAAGACACAGATATCTTGACTCCAAATGTGGACCACTTAGCATTATAAATTAAGCAACTTACATACTGATTCTTCTAATGATGAAGAGAATGATTCATTAGGAAAGATATTAGGGTTTTCCCAAAATTGACAATCTTTAAAATATTATCAAAATCCAAAATCTAAGATTCTCAAAGAGACATATAAAAACTAAAAATTCCTTATTTACATATTCCTGAAATAATATATTTACCATTGTAATGGACTTTTGAGATCATGTGAAGAAACAGAATCACAGTGAGTTTAAGGGACTTGCTCATGGTAACAAATGTAATTGTAAATAGTGGACATTAGATTCTACCATAAGTCTTCTCTACTTTATATTCTCTGTTAGCTCCCTTGTACCATATTTGACCTCCATGTGTGGCATAGTATCCACAAAATTTGTACTTTGTAATGTTTTCACTTTACTATTACAGTGAGGCCCTAACTTTTTCTGTTTTATGGAGTTATAAATGTGTACTTCCAATGATTCATTAAAAGAGCATTTTGTGTTTTATGTATATTGTTATTGAAATAAATATTAAAATATCCAAATTGAGAGCCTCAAACTATGCATGCAAATGTGTGTGTTGAATTCGCAAATGAAGATTAGACTTATAAGAAAACTAGAGATTTATAAGTTATATCATCAGGCAGGAAATAAACACAGATGCTCAATAAAGCTGTTTTGAGGATGATGTAGAAAAAACAAATTATCTCATGTGGTTTTCAAAGTCTACTACTTCATAAGCATTACTAGGTCTGTGCTGCTCAGGTTACATTGACATCATGTAAGAGATCTCAAGGCCATGATTTAAGGAGGACATTGATAACCTGAAGAGCATCCCAAGGAGGGCAATATAAATGGGGAAAGTTCTAAAGTTTTTACCTTATGAAGGACAGATAAATAAAGTGAGAATATTTAGCCTGAAAAAAAAGTCTTAGGGGGAATTAAGAGACCTGTCATAAAGTACTTGAAGATTTGTTACTTTGGATAGAAATTAATCTTGTTTGCCTTATCACTAAAAGGCAGAATTATTATTTTTTTTAAAGTCAGAACTTACAATGATGGACAGAATTTGCCACCAAAAACAAACAAAATATAAACATTTATATACATACATACACACATATATGCATATATATATATATATATATATATATGTTCAAATTAAGAGAAAAAAATAGACCTATCCAAAAGTATCATAGTGTGTCTTAGCAATTCTGTGTGATTGAGGTCATGGGAGTTAATGACAGAGTTTGAAGGTGAATAGGGGTGAAAAAAAAAGACTGTGAATCAAGTACTGAAATATCTATGAGCAGTAAGAATGACATAAAGGGATATACATCATAGCTATAGTATCCAGACAAGATTTTTGATTGTTGACTGATAGTTTCATAAGAAGTGGATGAAAGTGACAGTAAGGAGCAAGGAGTATCTGGAAAATTTCCATTTCTCTTGGCCTTGTGTATCACAGATATAAGAAAAAAAATAGCCATAGGTAAGTTACAACAATAACAATAACAACAACAGAAATCAAAATATGGTTGCTGCCTCTCAAGGAGTCCATGTTTGTTTTGAGAAGGTTGAGTTTCAGTGAATTCCTGAATCTGAAATGGAAGAGGAAAAGATATAAAGATAAGAAGAAGTTTATAGAGGGCCTAATGGAAAGTGCAGAAATAGAAAGTGAATGAGGAAAAAGTTCAGGTTGAGTTTATTATGTACCTAGAGTGCATCAGTAGCTTATCCATACTGCCTTGACTGTTGATCCCATACTGATCCCATTCATATGCTGGAAGTCTCTGTTATCCTCCTATTTTCAACTTGTTAAACCAGAGACTTTGGGAAACTTCCATTTGGGTGAGTTCTAAGACTCTCTCTCTTGGTTGAGATGAGGTACTTGCTCCAAATGGGAGGGCCCCTTCACTTTGTATTCTCTGGTATCTATTCTCATATATTTCTCTGATTTCTCTTTTGCTACCAATTTCGATGCATGAGTTTTCTTGGTTCCATGTTATATGTGTTCATTGTGGAACTGGTATTTGGTTAGAAAGGGGTCAAACCTTGCATAAAAAGCTTGGAATTTTCCTCTTCCTCAATAATGAATAGCAATCAGATATTCCATTGAACTTGATCACATCCCCTAGATTACAAAAAAAAAAAAAAAAAGAAGAAGAAGAAGCAGCTAAATAGCACAGTGAATAGAAAGCCAGAACTGGAGGCAGGAAGTACAAACTTGATCTCAGAAACTTATTGGCTGTGTGATCTTGAGCAAATCACTTAATCTCTGTTTAGCTCAGTTTCCTTATCTATAAAATGGAGATAAAAAATCACCTGCCTCCAGTGGTTTTTGAGGTGATCAAATGAGCTGATAAAATATTTAGATATACCACACTCATTTAAGTCTAATCAATATGAAAGTAGAATTGAAAAAAAAAACACACACACAACAACTACAACCTGATATTCTATTAATATGGGGCATTAAAAGTTTGAATCACTGGGGGAAAAGAGCTAAGTATTAATGTTAAAATCATTTGGGTGTGTTTTTCCCTATCATCTTTTATTAAATGCAGTTGAAGCTGCATTAAAATACATTTAGATATAAGAGTATATAGTCTAATAACAACCACTTAAGCCTTAAACCTTGGTGAAGATAAATCAACATGAACATATTAGAAACTCTTCGAAACACTTCAAAGGCTTTTTACCCAAGTTCCCAAGTGTCACTTAAGTAGAAAATTCCAATAACAGTTTTCCATTTTCTTACTTTGAGAGCAAACAACCTAATAAGATGTAGGGTAATGACCTTGAGCTTCCCATGCTGACTTTCAAAATCAAATGTTTTCAAATTCTAATGACAGAGTGTTCTATTTTATGATTCAGTGAAACAATTTGTCTACAAACTTAATAGATGGTAAGCATTTACAGATCAAGCACCATAATCTCTTGTTTCTGCTCCTAGAGTCTTTGAATATAATGAATATTTTTCTCAAATATCATAAGTTAAGGAATAGTTGAAAATTTAGCTATTTGATCTATGGAAAGGAGAAAAGTTACTGACCTAAGAGAGACATAGGATTACCAAAAACAAAATGGATAATTTTGGTTACGTAAAATTTAAAAAGTTTTCATGAACAAATCCAATAATGCTAATATTATAATGGAAAAAATTAAGTAAGAAAAAGTCTATGAATAAATTTTCATAAAGTTTTCATTTCCAAGATATAGAAGGATCATATTCAAATGTATAAGAATCAAAATGATTCCTTAATTAACAAATAGTCTAATTGTATGGACAAGTAGTTCTCAAGGGAAGAAACCTAGGCTATGCATATGAAAAAAAAAGCTGCAAATCACTAAGTTTAAAAAAAAGACACGGAAAGACTCATATACTAAGCTGATATGTAGAGTGATGTAAGTAAATCCAGAAGAACAATTTACATAAAACCAGTGTCATGAAAATCAAATATTTCAAAAACATAAACTTATAAGAATGAAATGAATGAGAGCCAAGAAGTTAATGACACCAACATTGCAAAAACAATTTTGAAAGTTGTGAGAACTTTTATTCATAATAATAATTCATAATTCAAGAAGGCTGTTTATACTATCCATCACAGATGATGAATTTTGGGACAGATTATATTCTTTATATAGTCATTTAGGAAACTTTTTTGCTTGACTTTTCACATTTTTAATAAACCTTTCTGTCTTTCTTTTATTTTTCAATGGGATTAGGTGTGGAAGAGGAAGAAAATAAATTTTATTAATTAAAATATTAGTAGAGCGGCGAGGTGCTATAGATATGGAATGTTGCATACATATTCAGAAGGTATCATTGCATTATTAGTTGTATTTCATTGTTGGCTTTGCCATAAGAGATCTACCTTGCATGGAATAGGGCAATCTGCAAATATTCATACTGGAAAATTGATAGATAGATAGATAGATAGACAGATAATTTTTAAAAAGTGAATAGCATTTTCAAATAGCTTATTAAGGTACTATGACATATTAATGACCATCTACCAAATCAATATTTGATTTGTTGTATCCAAGAATCATGTTGGTTTTTTTTTATGTCTGAAGAATATATTTGCTTTGAAGGGGAAGCACAGTGGTCTCTTGTTTTGTATAAATTGGTTTAATTGCTCAAAAGTCCATGGGTTTATTTATTTATTTTTTTGCCCTTTGTTATGTTTTTGTGGTGGTAGGGTGTAGTGGGGAAATTATATTTTTCTTTAGGCTCCATCCTGTGTCACAGGTCAATCCTGAATAAAATAATAATTCACGCAGTTTCATTGTATTTGTTAACCCTAACATAACACTGTAACTGGGTAATATGTATGTGCAAATAAAAAAAAAAAATCATGGTATCTGGCGTGTATGTCCATGTCCAGAGGGAAACATTTTAACTCTTGAGCAGTAAGAAAGACATTTCAGGCTCTTTCTATAACATAGTGTTGAAGTCAATGTAGGATTCAATTATATTGTAGTATCATAGACTTGGAGCTGGAAGGGAATTTGGTGCTCATTTATTACAACCCTTTATATTATAAAAGAGAAAATGAAAACCCAGAGAAGCAAAGCAACTCGTCTGAGGTCATACAGGTAGAAAGTGGCAAAACTGGGATTTTAACATCCTGATTTTTTTTTCCAGAACTCTATAGATAATTTCCTTAAGATAAATTGTCCAATGGTCTCTTGAATCTGAAATGAAATATTCCATTATTTCAAAGGCAGTTGGTGACCAGGAGAAAACATTCTTCTTTGTAGAAAAAAAAAATAGCATTTTTTGAGAATAACAGCAGAACCATCAAAGCATCCAAAATGTATCCAAGTATATGCTACATAAAGCCTGGGGAGACAGCCAAACCAGGAGCAGTTCAATCAGGATTTTAAGGCATATAGTTGTGTCTTTGTTTTTCAAAATTCGTGCTACTTATGCCTGTGAATTTAAATGAGATCCTCAGAAAAGCATGTCTTCACAATTTGTGATATAATAGATTGTTTTATATTTTAAATTTTATACCTAACTACATTAAGAGCTAGAAGCAAGCAGAGAGAAAATGATTGAGCTGAGATATTTACACAGCATTATTTATTTATGCATATGATACATTATTTAAATAAAGCTTGTATGGTTCTAAAATCATCAGCAAAATAAAGTTATATTAAAGAATACCCTTTAAACATCTGATTTGACATTCTGCAAAAGAAACCCAGTGAAAATTCAATGTGTATCAAGCAGTTATAAGAGGAAACACGAATGCCACCAATTTTCTTTGATGATAGGCATATGAAAATTTGTGATATTTACATTTACTAATAAAGACCATCAGTATATGGATTTTTAAAAAGTATTTTACTAATGATCTAAATATATTCATTTCTAGATATTCTCAATTCCTACCCCTATCTAAACCCACCCTTATAACAAAGAAAACCATAAGCTAAACTTAGAGATATAATGTCCACATCTAACAGTTGATACAATATTTCACACTTGTAGTCATCTCTACTAGAGGGGAAAAGTTGTGTTTAACCATCTCTTCTCCCAGATAAAGACTGATCATTACCTTGACCACAGTATACCTTTCTTTCACTTTTCTAGCTATTAAATTTTGTAGTTGGTGGCAGCTAGTTGGCGCAGTGAATGGAGCACCAGCCCTGGATTCAGGAGGACCTGAGTTCAAATCTGGCCTCAGACACTTAACACTTACTATCTGTGTGACCCTGGGCAAGTCACTTAACTCCAATTGCCTCACCAAAAATAATAATAATTTTTGTAGTCATTATTGATATTGTGTTTGTGGCTCTACTTTGTGTATTGTTTTTCCTGTTAGACAAATTAGACATCCCACTCAAACTGTGACATTCTCATTTTTTGGTTATCTGTTTCAGATATGTGTCTTTGGAAAATGTTCTATGTAGGCTTCATCCTGAATTAAATACCACAAGACTGTAGGATTTGTGAATTAATATAAGCTAAAATGAAATTAAGGACACAAAATGAAATTTAATATTTCATTTCTGTTATGAATATGACAACTATCTACTGTACTACTTGAGAAAGAGTGTCTTATCAATGAAGAAATCTTTCTTTCCCAGTGTTTCCAAATGCCTCAAACCTACCCAACCTCTCATCCTAAAACTCACATGAGATTTAGCCATGTACTTCTCACATCATTATTTATTTATTTTTTGGTTTGGTTTCTAATGTAAATGTCTCTGTGGTTGTCCCTATTAGTTCAGTGGGAACTGGGACTCTTTAGACACTGCTTTGTATCACCTGTATCAGATGGTTCTACAAATAGCAAGTGTATGTTTTGAATAGTTTTGAATGAATGAGCAGTATTAGAAACCAGGATCTCTGGTTCCTAGTTTCGGTATCACTCATTGTTAGCTGAATTGTAATCATTCAGCATTAATTCCTTATAATAGAAAATGAGAGGATGAAATATATAAACACAATGTCTGCCCTTCTCCAGATTTTGTGATTGATTTATTTTAAGTTTCTCAGCAAAATTAGTATGAATATTTCCATCTAGAAATATATATCCTAAAGATTCGTGGTGGAAAACTTTCCATACCTTAGCAGAAGATTTTCATGGTTTCAGCTTCATGATCTCTGCATCTTTTAAAGCAGGTATCCATGGATAGCCTTCTTGGTGTCTGTGAATGGGAAATAATTGCATCTTTATTTCAACAAAAGTGGCATATAAAATCAATATCCCATAACCTTCTGATTTTGTACTAATTTTCCAATAGTTGTGATTATCATGGGATTTAAAGCTAGGAGAGGAATCTCTGGATGTCTCTTTGAAAATAGTGCTCAGAGAAGGTCAATATTTACCTTTAAATTCATGTAGATAGTAAGGTGTGTAGTCAATGTTCACAACCATATATTTGGAGTCCCAGTCTAGACCTCAATTCACTATAAAATGCAACCAAATCTATATTTAAAACTTTCCAAAATAAGACCTTCTAAAGTCTTGCTCCATGGAAAATATGTTTGAAATTTGACCTCTGTGCCACATGCATGACAAAATTAAGAAAAAAAAAAACTTGAATGGTGTGTGAATTTCAGATAATATGAAAAACAAATAATGGAAGATGAACTTACATGGAAATTCCAAATGAGAATAAAGTGAAAAAAGGTATACTTCAGAATAAAGTGATGAATATTAATTGTTAAAGGAGATGGATTGGAAAGCATAAACACTTTCACAAAATTCCAGAATCCTGGAGCTAAAACATCTATTTAAAGGTTTAATTTTCAGGTGAATATAAGGTCTATCTCAGACAGGCCTTGAATGCCAAACTTTGAATGTCATGAAATGCCTATTGAATTCAGATCAGAGAAACTGGTTTTAAATTCTAACTCTCCTACTTATTACTTGTACATGCTTAGAGAAGACGCTTTAGCTTTCCAGGTTTCAGTTTTTTGTTTTGTTTTTGTTTTGTTTTGCTTTTATTGAGTGTGTGTGTGTTGATTAAGTTAGACTATAGTAGTTATAGTGGCCCTTTCCAACTCTACAATATCTATATCCTTTAAAAGCAAGAGTCTATGGATAACTTCAGGAAGTCTGTGAATTTAAATGGTGAGAACATACATCTTTATTTCAATCTAAATGATTTCCTTGTCATCCTATGTAATTAATTTTATCTATCTAAATTATTATCAAAAGTTTTAGTTATTCAGATATGTATTTTATAAAATTTAAATGAGAGTCATAAAGGTTATAGAAAGAATGTTCTTCATAGTCAGAAATACTTGGTTTCAACCCTTGCCTCTCAACAGGGCAGCTAGGTGGCACAGTGAATAGAGCACTGACCCTGGAGTCAGGAGGACCTGACTTCAAATCCGGCCTCAGACACAACACTTACTAGCTGTGTGACCCTGGGCAGCTCACTTAATCTCAGTTGCCTCTCCAAAAAACAAACAAACAAATCTTGCCTCTGACTCTTACCAGCTATGTAATTATAGGAAGGTCACTTCATCTAGCAAACATTCAGACTATAAGTTTTAAGTGTGATATAATCTATAAAACACATATATTTTTTTCTGAATCACCAAATCAAATTTGGCATCAAAATCAAATTGGCTCTTATTTAAATAAATTCAGGAAAAGTCCCATTCCAGGGGTATTTTCTTTGCTTATACTGTTTCCTAAAGAATACTCTTCTCACTCTTAAAGGTCATTTTTCATGATGTCAGAAGAATGTAACCTTGAAAGCATGCACATTTTATGCTTTGTGTTTGCAGTCCCCACATATAGTCCAGTGTCTTGCACAAAGAAGGTACTTAATAAATGTTAATTTTAATAATTTGTGATGGATACCATTCAATTATTTTTATTTACTATTATCATTGTTTTGCTGTAGAAACTCAATAAAATAATCTATTTAGATAAAAACAAGTAAAAAAAATCCCTGGAAGGTAAATATGAATACCGAGGTTTTCCTGGGCATGGAGCCAAGATGGTAGAAGAAAGGCAGTCATTCCTCAGAGCTCTCACCCAAATACCTCCAAATTTGTTCAAATAATGCCATAAGACAATTCCTGGAGCAGCAGAAGGCACAAAAAGATGGTGTGAGATCATTTTCCAGCCAAAGACAGCTTAGAAGGTTGGCAGGAAAGGTCTGTTGTACCAGGGTCATAGTGCAGTACAGATCTCAGCTGCACCATGAAGACCCAGCCCCAGAGAATTCAGGCCCCTGGAGCTTTAGAATCAGCTGAGGCATTTCCTACTTCTGGAACTAAGCTCACAGATAGGTGTGGGGCTCAAGTGGTTGGTTGAGGGGAAATTGCAGGTGTCTCTGCTGGTGCTGAGGTAGAACTCTGTTATGTTGCCAGGGCTCAGAACCAGGAATCAGTCTTAAGTAGTGGCCCCGGTGGGGGTGAGGCACAGGTACACTGAAACTTGAAGCCACCATGACACAGAATTGTGTGCCCAGGTTAAAGAGTAAGCAAGCCTGTGGTTTCTTACAGACCAGAGCACAGACCAGGGAAATGTAGAACATGCCTCTCCTTAAATTGTACTACCTGGGACCCTGTGAAACTTGGGACAGTGTGCCTTGGAAGCACTACCACATTTTAAGAAGGAGTTAAAATTCAAGAAATAGGATGTCAAAATGATCAGATAGAAAAAAATGCAAACCCTAGAAAGTTTCTTTGATGACAAGGAAGATCAAAATACACCATCAGAAAAAGATAACAAAATCAAAGCTCCTACATCCAAATCTTCCAAGAAAAATATGAATTGGTCTGAGGCCATGGAAGTGCTCAAAAAGGACTTTGAAGATAAGATAAGAGAGGTAGAAGAAAAAAGGAGAGATAAATGAGAGTGGTGCAGGAAAGTCATGAATAATAAAAAAAGAAAGCCAAGAACTTGAAAGGCCAAATGGAAAAGGAGGTACAAAAGCTCTCTGAAGAAAATAATTGCTTAGATATTAGGATGGAGCAAGTGGAAGCTAATGACTTTATAAGAAATCAAGACACAATAAAGCAAAACAAAAAAATGAAGAAAAGGAGGGCAATGTGAAATGTCTCCTTGAAAAAACAGCTGATATGAAAAATAGATCCAGGAGAAATAATTTGAAAAATATTAGACTACCTCAAAGCCATGATAAGAAAAAAGAGCTCATGCATCAACTTCCAAGAAATTGTCAGGAAAAATTTCCCCAATATTCTAGAAGCAGAAATTAAAATAGAAGTTGAAAGAATCCACTGGTCACCTCTTGAAAGAGATCCCAAAATGACAACCTCCAGGAATATCATAGCCAAATTCCAGAGCTCCCAAGTCAAGGAGAAAATATCACAAGCAGCTAGAAAGAAAGAATCCAAGTATGGTGGGACCACAGTAAGGATAACACAAGATCTGACAGTTTCTATGTTAAAAGATTGGATGGCTTGGAATATGGTATTCCAGAGGGCAAAGGAATTGGAATTACAACCAAGAATCACCCACCCAGCAAAACTGAATATAATCTTTCAGGGCAAAAAATGAAAGGACTTTCAAAATGAGAGGACTTTTAAACATTCATGATTAAAAGACCTGAGCTAAATAGAAAATTTGACTTTTAAATACAAGACCCTAGAGAAGCATAAAAAGGTAAACAGGAAAAAGAAATCATAAGGGATATTAAGGAGTTGAACTGTTTGAAATCCTGCATAATCAGATGATACTTGTGGCTCATGGGAACTTTCTCATTGTAAGCACAGATGGATAGAGGGTATTTGGATAGGGGGCACAGATGTGAGTTGAGGATGAAGGACTGATATCTTTAAAGGAGTGGTGTTAAGGGGTGAGAGAGGAATGCACTGGGAAAAAGAGAAGGGGGAGGTGGAATGGAGTAAAGTATCTCACATAAAAGATGCAAGAAAAAGCTTATGGAGTGGAGGGGAAGATGGGAGAGGTAAGGCAAAGTGAGTGAGCCTTACTCTCATCAGAATTGACTCAAAGAGAGAATAATGTATACACTCAATTGGGTAGATTAATCTATCTTACCCTGCCAGAAAGTAGGAGGGGAAGGGGTTAAGGGGGGAATTGAAAGAAAGGAGGACAGATTGCAGGAGGGGAGAGTCAGAAGCAAAACACTTTTGAGGAGGGATAGGATGAAAGAAGATATAAAATAGAGTAAATATCATGGGGAGGGAAAAGGATGGAGGGAAACAGTTAGCAACAGTAACAGTGAAAAAAATTGAAGCAGAGGCAAGAGCAATGTAAGGTTATGATGGTGGTGGTGGTGATGGATGGGTGGATTGATGATGACTGGATGAAGATGAGGATTGATTGATGAGCATTGATTGATGATGAGGAGGACTGATAGATGATGAGGAGTATTGATTAATGAAGATGAGGATTGATTGATTATGAGGAGGAAGATTGATTGATGATAGCTGTTTGATGATGGTGATGATAAAACATATGGTACTTACTTTTCTGGGCTACTAAGAAGAAAATTCTTTGTCAGATATAAGGCATTCTATAAATGTTGGCTATTAACTGTTGTCACGATAATCTACCTCATGGGTTTGTTGTAAGGAAATGTCTATATAAATGTAGTTTACTATTCAAAAATGATGAGCAGGATGCTATAAGAAAAACCTGGAAAGACCCACATGAGCTGATGCAAAGTGAAATGTACTGTATACAAATAATAGCAATATTGTAAGAAGAGCTTCTGTGAATGACTTGGCTATCCTCAGCAATGCGATGGTCCAAGACTATTCTGAAATACTTATGAGAAAAGCAATCCATCTACAGAGTAAGAATTGATGGTATATGAATGCAGATTGAAGCATAAAGTATTTGTTAGTTCTTTTATCTGAAGTTTTGCTTTGTCTGTTTTCTTTCACAACCTGGCTAATGTAGAAATGTTTTGCATGACTACTCATGTATAACTTATATTAAATTCTAGGAGGGGAAAGGAAGGAGGAAGAGAATTTGGAACACAAAGTTTTAAATAATTGATGTCAAAAATTTGTTATACTTGTAATTTGGGAAAATAAAAATTCTAAATAAAACGACAAAACTATTGTGCTCCAAAATAAAATAAAATAAAGTATGATTACCGCATCACTTCTTTTCCATTTTTCCTGTTGAAAAATATTCCATTCCAATTTCACCAAAGTTGAATTAATAGAAAATTAAATAATCTCTTTGTTATATAGTAGTGAAAGAGTAAAGAGGGTAGTCAGAGAAGCTGGATTCAGTGGTGCTGTGCATTTTAACACTAACAGGTTAAATGCTCTGAAACACTTGATATGCCCTTTGTGTTCACTGCTCACTGCACATATTTTGTTTTTGTGCTTTTAAGGAATCTTTGTAGAATGTATGCACCTTTTGTCAAGTGATTGGAAATGTAATGCAATATTGTTCACCTTTATTAACATCTAAGAAAATACCTTCTCCACGTTGCTCCCTGAATGAAGTGGGAGAAAAAAAAAGTTTTATATGAGATGATTGGTAATTATTTGCTTATTTCAAAAAAAGTTACTAAGTTTATATATGCTATAGTAAAACTCATTGAATTTTCATTCTTGTATTATTTTAACTTCTAACTCCCTATCTTTTGCTAAAATAAATGAGTTATCAAGATATTTCAAACATGCCACAGGCTGATCAGAACTGTACATATTTTTGTTTTTTCCTAAATAGCTGTCTCAAATTAGTTGTAAAATGAAAAATTATTGTCTTATGCTTTATCACTGGAAATATCATAATTATTCATTAAAACCTTGGTGGTGTGATGGGACATATATCTGTTTAATCCTAGAGGTTTAATTTCTCTACTTATCTGAAAAATAATTGATTTTTGAAAATAGTAAAATAGATTTTTCTATGTGTGTATTTATCAAGGCAAGTATGTCAATCTCTCTATAGTTATATAAACTAAACATATTTATTGTTGTTGTTTTCAATTTGTGAGTGCTATGTTATGATTGTTTAAGTTTTCTGATCAATAAAAAGTCAGAATAAATTAAAAGCTTTGTTCAGAGAAAACAAAACCAAAACTTTCTTGCTTCAAATATTTGAAATCTAAAGGCTCAAATATCTTTATACTTTCATTGTATGTTCACAATAATTCTATTTATTTATATATGGCACAGATTGATAATGAAGTATAATGGTTAGAGTACTATATTTGGTATGAGGAGTGAGGAAATCCTGGTTCAAGTTCCAAATCCTGATCAGTGTTATTCAATAATGAGTCACTTGTCCACTCAACCTCAGATAGTTATATGATGACTAGAAGATGTCATTCTGTGATGACTTGCCCCATACATGTAAAATACCAATAAACATATATATGTATCATATAAAATAAGTAAAAGGGGCATAATATAGTGAGATTGATGCAAAACTCAAATATCTATTATAGAGATGTTTTTTATATTTTTTTCCAGAAATCATGATGACAAAGTCTCAAACTACCTGTAAGACAACAGCCTGAGCAAATATTTATAAAATTTTTTATAAAGTACTTTCCTCACGACCTATCTGAGAGGTATGGGGCTCAAGTATCAACACTTTGATTTTACAGATAAAAAATGAAAAAAAAAATAGAGAAACCTCATGACAAACTTTGAAGGATACAGTTAATAAGGGCCATTCTCATTTCCTCATTCAGTTAGTGTTAATTAAGTACATACTGGGTGCAGTGAAAAGTTCTGGGGATACAAAGAAAGAAAAAAGACAGGCCCTTCTTTCAAGATGCTTACAATCTAATTGGAAAGAACAGGAAAATAGCTATATACTACTAATAATTGATAACTATGTGTGTAGCTATAAAGCCTATAATAGAATTTGTGTTTATTCAACAGAAAGAAAGCTCTAGAATGAAAGACAATAGGGAAACCTTGTAATAAAGATGTTATTTTAGCTAGGGCTTATAAGAAGTCAGAAAATCCAAGAAGTTGACAAGTATTTCAGATTTGGGGGACAGCCCACTTCTCTTCTCTAAGTCCAGGCCAAATATTCACCAGGCATTATGCTGCCTTATCTGTGGAATTCCAAAACTATTGATTAAATGATGGGGGAAATATAACACATACCACAAAACAAAACAAATGCAAAATAATCAGTTATTCTGTTGGCATTGTATATAATAACTAATTTGTCTATTTTCTTCCCTATAAAAATTATTAAGAAATTCAACCATCATTGAAAGGTTCACTATACAAGTAGTGTTAGCTTAAAAATTCCATTCTGAGAACATGCAATTTAGTTATATCATATTCCTTTACAAAATAAATTGTTATATTTCTATATTAACTTATTTATCTTTTATATGCAGCTATGATATGAGGTCAGGCAAAAAGAAATGTTAAAAAAAAGAAGACAATTAAATTTGGCTTGGCTAGTGCCGTATAATATCCCTACCCATCCAGAGGACCTGGTTGTGAATGTCAATTCTAGTACTCCCTACCTATGTGATCAGAGAATATCTTGAAATCTCTCTAGGACTCAGTTTCTCTATCTATGAAAGAGGAAATATGATCTTCAATGTTTTCTTTATTTTTATTAACTATAAAATAGGCAATTTGGCAACATGATGTGGTAGAAATAGTATGCATTGGGAATTAGAGCATCTGCCTTCAAATTCTTGCTCTAGTACTTTCTCCCTGTTTATGCTTGGGTAAGTCTCTTCCTCTGGGCCTTGTTGTCTCATTTTATCACTTGAGGAGGTTGCACTTGGTCTAAAAGGTCCTTTCCATACCTGTGCCCCATAAAGAGTACAGCTAGGATGAACAAATGTTTATTTTACAAATTCATTATTAGGGGCTATGCTTTGATTGAAGTTTGGAAGGGATACACTTAGGATAAATCAAAGATATTAAGTACATGGAAATCATTATGCAAAAAAAAAAGGTGATTGGCCCTGGATTTCTCAGGATCACAGTTCCCTTGTCTATGGGATTGAACAAGATTTTTTAAAAGACCTCTTCTAACAATAATCCATGATGAGTGTATAACTTGAAACACTCTGTGAATTACCCCCCAAATTATGTAGATAACAGCAAAGATTACAGATATAATTTTTTAGATATATCAAGGGAGGAAAATGGGAGTGCCTGGCAATTTTGAATCTTCATTTAGGTTGGTATAGGAAATTCAGATAAAGGTAATTCCCTGTACCAAAGTAGATACATAAACATTCTGCCACTTAGAGTCTTAGAGGTGCTTGAAGCACTGGAAGTTAAATAGCTAGTCAGTGTTATGATGCTAATATGCTTATATTACAAGCTTGACTTGAACCCAGCTCTTTGGGAGTTCAAGGATAACCCTATTCCCTATATCACAACTACCTCTATGAAAAGACTGAAATAAAATAGTCAGTTGGTCAATAAGATTTTTGTTTCTTCTTTTCAGGGCAATGAGGGTTAAGTGACTTGCCCAGGGTCACACAGCTAGTAAGTGTCAAGTGTCTGAGGCTGGATTTGAACTCGGGTCCTCCTGAATCCAGGGCCAGTCTTATCCACTGCACCACCTAGCTGCCCTGGTAAATAAGCTTTTGTTAAAAACATGATTTTTGTCAGGCACTGTGCTATGGTCTGGGTATACAAAGAACAGAATACTGCCCCTACATTCAAGAAGCTCAATATCTAATAAGGGAGAAAATGTGCAAACAGATATGACAAAAAGGCTACATACAAGATAAATTAAAAATCAAAGAAAAGAAGCAAGGAAAGGAAAGGAAAGGAAAGGAAAGGAAAGGAAAGGAAAGGAAAGGAAAGGAAAGGAAAGGAAAGGAAAGGAAAGGAAAGGAAAGGAAAGGAAAGGAAAGGAAAGGAAAGGAAAGGAAAGGAAAGGAAAGGAAAGGAAAGGAAAGGAAAGGAAAGGAAAGGAAAGGAAAGGAAAGGAAAAGGAAAAGGAAAAGGAAAAGGAAAAGGAAAAGGAAAAGGAAAAGGAAAAGGAAAAGGAAAAGGAAAAGGAAAAGGAAAAGAAAGGCACTAGAATTAAGAGAATTGAGACAGGCTTCCTGTAGAAGGTAGGATTTTATTTTGGACTTGACAGAAGCCAGGGAAGTCAGAAGAAAAAAGTGAAAAAAGAACATTATAGATATGAGTGGAAGTGTCCCACATGAAATGTTCCCATTGAAAATGTCTGGAACAGGAAAATGAATTGTCTTGTTTGGAGAACATTCAGTGACACTGACCTAATCAATCTGTGAGAAGGTGTAAGGTAAAAGACCACTGGAAAAATATGTGTGTGTGTGGCGGGGGGGGGGGGGGAATGAGGGTTCAATTATGAAGGACTTTGAACATTAAGCAGAAGATTTTATATTTGATTTTGTATATGATGGCAAGTCACAGAAGATTATTATCTTAAAGAAATTATTATGATCTTAAAGAAAAAAATTATGATCTTAAAGACATTTGCTTTGTGGGGCAGGTAGATGGTGCAGTGGATAAAGCACCAACACTGGAATCAGGAGGACCTAAGTTCAAATCTGGCCTCAGACACTTGACATTTACTAGCTATTTGACCATGGGCAAGTCACTTAAGCTTCATTGCCCTGCAAAAAAATCACTTTGCCTACTGAATGAAGGGAGAGGAATGGAAGAAATTTGTGGTATAAAAATTAATAGCAGGGCAGCTAGGTGGCACAGTGGATAAAGCACTGGCCCTTGATTCAGGAGGACCTGAGTTCAAATCCAGGCTCAGATTCTTGACACTTACTAGCTGTGTGACCCTGGGCAGGTCACTTAATTCCCATTGCCCCCCCCCCCAAAAAAAAAAAACCAAATACAATTAATAGCAAGCTTGTGTACAGTGATGAGGGCTTTCTCCAGGTTGGCAGAAATATCAGAGAAGAAAATGGGGCATATTTGAGAGATGTTGTAAAGGTGACAATGATGGGTCTTACCAGCAGATTGGAATCAAATGGTGAAACTATTAAGGAGTTGAGGATGACAACTAGTTGTTGGTTTTTGTTGTTGTTGTTGTTTTTAGACTGGATGACTGGGAAGGTGGTAGCACCCTTAAATTTAATAGGAAAGTTTGGAAGTGGAGTAGATTTGTGGAAGAAAGATAATGAGTTCAGCTGTGGACATGATAAGTTTAAGATGTCTGCAAGACATTGAATTAAGACTACTAATAGGCAGTTGGAGATGCAGGACTGACATTAAGCAGAGAATTGGGGCTGGATAAATAGATTTGAGAATTATCAGGAAAGAGATGGCAATTGAATCCATAGTAGTTGATCAGCTTACCAAATGAAATAATATAGAGGAAGAACATAAGAGGGCCCAAATCAGTTTTATGTTACATACCAGTCTAGTGGGAATAACCTGGAAGAAGATCCAGCAATGGAGACCAAGAAGCATCAGTCAGGTAGGAGGAGAACCAGGAGAGACTAGTATCCCCTGTGATAAAATAATGGGACTTTGCAAACACCCAGGAGCCCTACCTGAAGATTGATTTGGAATTGATTGAATTGGGTGAGACTGAGAGATTGAAAACCTACTTAATGATGATTAAATTGGGACCACACCTGGCGGACCCTGAGTAGGGTGTTGTTCTCAGAAGTTGAACCTAGTTAAGGTTGATTAAATTGAGACCACACATGGCCACCCCTGAGTAGAGTGTGTTCTCAGAGTCTGTGGACTGTGACATCAACAGGAGACCATTCTCGACCAATCAACTTGAAGAACCTCCCATTTTGGTGAGGAGGACAGGAAGTAGGAAGTTGAGGCTGGAGGATTGGAGCTTCCTCTTTTGAGACATTGGCTTGTTGGCAGAACTACATGTAGGCTGCTAGGAAAGCTAGGATTTCCATGCTATAAGGGATCTGTTCTCAATCTTTCTTTCTCTTCACTATCTTATAATATATATTTTAATAAATCCTTAAAAGCCTAAACTCTTGCTGAATTTATCAGTGATTCTAGCCAGTTTCCCCCCAAAACTGGGGGAGGGCATATTAGAACCCACATTAGATTTTAAATGACACACCCCAAAACTTCATGTAAAGACAGTTTGAAAAAAAAAAATAAAAGACAGTATGAAGGAGAAGATGGCCAATAATGGAAAAGGCTAAAGAGGGAAAGATCCAATATAAATGAGAAAGTAGGGATATTAGAGGAGGCAAACTACTGGAGGATGCAATGGAAAGCAATAATTTTTTACAGGTAGAAAGCCTTGCCTTGGAAAGGAAGACAAACTATATCTCCACCTGAGACATGGGTTTCCTATATTAAATTAGCCAGAATAGTACTGGAGTGTTGAAACATTGGGAGACGTAGTGACTTATTAGACATCCCAAGATGTGTCAGTATGCATCAGAGGCACATGAAATTACAACTAACTCTGAGGTTGATTCTCCGAACTCTTCCGTGTTTATCCCCCATAATCAACTAGAAATAGAAAAAAAATTATTTGTCATTATAACACTAAGTTTTGAGTGAACATAAAAAGACCCCCAGTAGTACTATTAATGGAGGGAATGCTAGCCTTAGAGTCAGGGAGAACTGAGTTAAAATCTTGTCTCAAACACACAGAAACTTTGTGAATCTTGGAAAATATTTTAACTTCCTTCAGACTCTTTGGCAAACTGTTAATAATACTACCACAGGGTTGGTGTTAGGGTTAAATGAGGCGATATGTTAAAAACTTTGCAATCTTAAAATCACTACATAAATGCCCACTATTAATATGCCTTCAGTGGCAGTTTCAATACTGCTAGACAGTGTGTATGATTTAGTATTGAAACAGGTATATTCTTTTTTTGTTGTTTTGTTTTTGTTTTTGTTTTTTTAGTGAGGCAGTTGGGGTTAAGTGACTTGCCCAAGGTCAGACAGCTAGTAAGTGTTAAGTGTCTGAGGTCGGATTTGAACTCAGGTACTCCTGACTCCAGGGCCAGTGCTCTATCCACTGCACCACCTAGCTGCCCCAAAACATGTATATTCTTATATATCTGGTTTGTATTCTATAAAACATAAAACTGTATTTAGTTTCCTTAGATAAAATATCCTTCTACGTAGAAAACTTGAGGTCAAATCCAACATCAGACACTTACTAGATGTGTGGCCCTGGGCGAATCATTTAACCTCTGTCTGCTTCAGTTTCCTCCATTGTAAAACAGAAATCATAATAGCACATACTTTGAAGGGTTGTGAGAATTAAGTGAAGTAATATTTTAAAGCGCTTAGCACCATGCCTGGCACACAATAAAAACTTCATAATTTTTTTTATTCCTTCTGTAAGAAAATAATAGGGGGTTTGTGACTTCCAGGGGCCCCAAACCATACCTGCCTGAAAGCCTCTTTCCCTCCGGAGGACCTGTTCTCTGCAGCATGACTCTGCTGAACTGCCCTCAAATCCAGTGAACCAATAGATTTGAGTGATTCTAGCCAATGAGCTTTGAACAATGTTTATGGGCAGGCTCTGCCCTCAGTGAGCTTGCACAGACACTCATTCTCTTTGACTTGGGCGCAGGTAAGTGCAGACACAGCCCTCTAGGCTTCCCCATTTTCTCTCTTCCCTTGGTTTTCCTATCCTTCAGGACAATGTGCTCTATCTTGACTAATATGTAATACACTTTAATAAATGCTCAATGCCCCCAAACTGGTGCTAAAGCTTCTAATTTATGAATGAGAAATATATTAGGAACCCCCGCTAATTTCCCCTACACTTGGGACAGTAATAGGCGACCACATTAAATTTTACACATCACACTTCCTCCTTTAAAACATGTCATATACCTAAAAGAATTTCCCTTAAAAAAATAGTTCTCGGTACTGTTGTTCATTTTATTTGAAGAAATCTAGTCCAGTTCTCTGCTCTCACACAGAGATAGTATCCTACACCCTCACCCCACCCCACTCATCCTGGCATTCTGAAAACATATCTCTTGAATCTAATTTTACTGATATTATGTTTATGTCTCTCTTGACTAGCCCAGGTAAGATTGATTTCTTTCCCCTATCTTTGCCTTCCTTTTTCTAATATTCTCTTGTCTGATTACTCTTCTTGTGAGTAATCCTTTGTTTTATCTTTCAATAATCTCCAGAAAATACAGGACTTCTAAATTTCCATGTAAACATTGAGTCATCAGGAAACTTTCCTCCTATGTGGATTGGTTTATTTTTTTTTTTAATTTTTATCTTTTTTAGTGGAGCAATGAGGGTTAAGTGACTTGCCCAGGGTCACACAGCTAGTAAGTATCAAGTGTCTGAGGCCAGATTTGAACTCAGGTCCTCCTGAATCCAGGGCCGGTGCTTTATCCACTGCACCACCTAGCTGTCCCCAGATTGGTTTACTTTTATAATATTAATTCCGGATGTAGCATTTGTATTTCAAATTTTTTGATAATATCTGTTTTTCTTATGGAGGCTTGATTGAAAGGACTTAATTTTATATTAGGCCTATCTATTTTTTTTTCACTTAATGTATTGCCCTTTGTAGGATAAGTTATCCTGAATGTTGTTTTCCTTTGGTTTTCATTATATCCTATTCTAGCCTTTGATTTCATTTATCATCATTGATAAATATTTCTTCATTTTTAAAAATTATATAACTTGGTATTAAAATTGCCTCCTCATGACTTTCTGGAGAGGCAATCCAGCATAGTAAATTGAAATCTGGCCTTAAAGCCAAAGAGAAGTGAGTGCAAGTGTAGCTTCTAATGCATAATGATTAGGTAAGTCATTTAGACTTTCAGGGCTCTAGGCAATTTTCTAAGACTGTAAATTTCAGAGCATGGTCTGATCTGTATTGGTAAAGGTACTTTCCTTACTAAGGAGTCCCCCAACCAATTAAATTATAGGGCTAGTCTCCATTCTTTAACCCTGCATGACTTTATCATTTAAGCTCTGGAACTTGGAGGTTGACAGTATTGAATGCATAAATGTTACAGTTTTTATATGATTTAGGTTCTACCTTTTCCCATTACTTTTAGGAAACTTTTATCTTGTATGATTTTCTTAAACATAGTATTAAGAAGCTGTTTTGGGGCAGCTAGGTAGCGCAGTGGATAGAGCACTGGCCCTGGAGTCAGGAGGACCTGAGTTCAAATCCAGCCTCAGACACTTAACACTAGCTATGTGACCCTAGGCAAGTCACTTAATCCCAATTGCCTCACAAAAAAAAAAAAAAGAAAAAGAAAAAAAAAAGAAAAAAGAAGCTGTTTTATCATGTTTTTCCCCCTTGGGAAATCAATCATCTTCATATTTCTTCATGGAATTCTGCTTGCAAAATATTTCCTTTGATTCTTTGTGACCTCAGATGTTCTTCCAATTTTGTTGCCTTTCAATGCTGAAATATTTGTTGTTCCATTACTTTATATTACATTTGATTTCCATCTCTTACATTCTCTTTCTTTTCAGTATGAACATTGGTTTCTTTTTCTTTCTCATTTCTCATTTTCCTTTTTTCTTTTTCCTTCCTTCTTTCTTTCTTATGTTCATTTCTTCTTTCCTTCCTTCCTTTCTTTTTCTTTCTTTCTTGCTCGCTTCCATTATTTTTTAGCTTTCCCACTGAAAACATTAACTCCTTCTTTGTATGTTGGAGTTCCTTTTAATGATTTATAATTCTCTTCCTTATATATTTCTTATCCCCTAGCCTTTTGTACTGAGCTTTTCAGAAGCTGAGATAGCACTTGAGACTTCCCATCCTTGTCAGTCTGATTATGGTTATTATGGTATCACTCATTTTTGTCATATAATTTTTCTGATTTTATTTAACTCTTTAATGTTTTTATTGTTCAATAAATATTATTTTTGACTTTTTAAAACATCTCTCTGTCTCAGGCCTCCCTGGCTCTGGCTCTGACTTGCTCTCTCTCTCTTTCTCTCTCTCTCTCTCTGTCTGTCTCTCTCTCTCTCTCTCTCTCTCTCTTTCTCTGATGTCACAATGAATATATCTGCCAGTCTAACAATACCTGGGATGTTTGGCTTTATGTTATCCTGTGTCTTGGCTGAGTGGAAAGGTGTACATATCACCATTTGTTTTTGATCTCCTGATTTAGTGACTGCAATTATATAATGTCTGGTTTTCTTTTAGTGCACATCTCCTTTATATTTTTGCAGCATATTTATTCATCATTTACTAGTTTCTTCAGTCTCTCAGATGGTCTTTCTGTAGGATTTTCCTTGTGAGGTTTGTTTTTCTTTTATATTTTGTTTTTAACTATTGATGTGTTTGTTTATTTGGAATATGTTGCCATGATTTAAAGTTATAAAATGACACTTGGCTTAAACATAGGCATTTCACAAGCCATTTTTTGGAAGCCATTTTATGCTTTTTTCTCAGTTCCATTGTTTTTATTTAGTTATATTTAATTAATTTATACAACAATTTTGACATCACAGTCATTTTTTAATGTATTAATCTACAACCCCTACCCATGTGAACTTTACAAAAAAACAATCAAAAGAGCAAAACAAATGTAAACAACAAACATATTTTTGATATCTGGACAAATATTCAATATTCCACAACAATAATCCTTTACCTCTCAAAGGAAAAGGTAATTATGATTGGCCATAATAATTACACTTTTCTTTTACTTTTTATGTATAATGTTTTACTCAAGATTTTACACTTATTTTTGCTTGCTTCATTCTACATTAGTTTATATATCTTAAATTTTTTAAATTTCTTACATGCATTATTTCATATTGCACAATTTTTATTATATTCATGGGCTGTACCACAAATATTTTAATCATTTTCTATTTGTTTTTGTTAGGTCATTTCAGTCATGTACAACTCTTTGTGATCTCATTTCAAATTTTCTTGGTAAGTATACTGAAGATATTTGCCATCTGCTCCTTCAGCTCATTCTTTTTTTTTTTTTTTTTTGCGGGGCAATGGGGGTTAAGTGACTTGCCCAGGGCCACACAGCTAGTAAGTGTCAAGTGTCTGAGGCTGGATTTGAACTCAGGTACTCCTGAATCCAGGGCCAGCGCTTTAACCACTGCGCCATCTAGCTGCCCCCTCCTTCAGCTCATTCTACAGATGAAAAAGCTGAGACAAACAGGGTGAGGTGACTTGCCCAGATCACACATCTAGTGAGTGTCTGAGACTAGATTTGAACTCAGGTTCATAACTCCAGTCCCAAGGCTCTATGCACTGCACCACCTAGATTCCCCACTCTGTTTGTTAGCCACCGCTTTTTTTTCAGCTCTCTGATTCCAGAATAAGTATAGTAACGATGTGTGATGGTCACCTATGAATGATTTAGATTCTATCAGCAATATAATCATCCAAAACAATTCCAAAGGACTCTTAATGGAAAATGTTATCTTCATCCAGAGGTGGGGGAGGAAATGAATGGACTCTGAATGCAGATCAAAGCATATTATGTTCACTTGTGTATGTGTGTGTGTTTATGTTTTGATCTGTTTCTTCTTTAACGTTAAGAGTGGGGCAGCTAGGTGGCACAGTGGATAGAGCACTGGCCCTGGATTCAGGAGGGCCTGAGTTCAAATCTGGCCTCAGATACTTAACACTTACTAGCTGTGTGACCCTGAGCAAGTCACTTAACCCCAACTGCCTCACCAAAAAATAATAATAAATAAAATAAAATAAAAACAATATGAGCAATATGTTAATATGGTTGACATGATTGCACATAAATTGCCTATATCGAATTGCTTACTGTTTTAGGAAGAGGGAAGGCTAGAGGGAAGGAGAAAAACTGGGAACTCAAAATTTCATAAAAATTAATGCTAACAAAAAAAATGCTATAATGATAAATACAGCTATGAATATTTTCATGTTTATGGGCCCTTTCTGTCATTGTCCTCCTCTGATTATATACCAAGGAATGGTATCTGTGAATAAAAGGCCATGGGCATCTCTGGGTTTTTTTTTTTCCCTTGGTTCATATAATTCCAAATTGCTTTACAGCATAGTTGAACTAATTCACATTCCCACCCAACAATTATGTTTATATTTCCATTGTAGCTCCAAAACTGACTTCTTATCTTTTGTCATTTATTTTTGGCTATCTTATATGTGAGGTGAAAACTCAGTGGGTTTTTTGTTTGTTTGTTTTTCATTAATTTTATTATTAGTTAATTATAATAATATTCCATGTGATTTTTCATGTTTTAATTCTTTATTTGAAAAATGTTTGTGCATTCCCTTGACTGATTTTTATTAGGCAGTGACCATGAGTCTTCTATATGAGGATTAAGTTCATATATATATATATATATCCATATATATATATATATATATATCCACTATTTTCATCACTCTGATTCTTAATGTTGATTTTTTGGGGGAGTTTGGGGGTGCTATTTGACCATTTTCCCCACTCTTATCTGCATAAGTTTTATGTAATTAAAATTGTCTATTTTTTTTCCATCTTTAGTGATCTCCTGTATTCCCCTAGCTAAAGTTGACTTCATAAATTTATTTATTTGGGGGGGTGCAGGCAATGAGGGTTAAATGACTTGCCCAGGGTTACACAGCTAGTAAGTGTTAAGTGTCTGAGGCCAGATTTGAGCTTGGGATTTCCTGAATCCAGGGCCAGTGTTTTATTCACTGTGCCACCTAGCTGCCCCGCTCTTAACATTAAAGAACAAAGAGTTCTCAAAAGAATTACAACTGTTAACACTATTATTAATGAGTACTCCCAATCATTAAAAACAGAATGCAAATCAAAACAGTTAAAACAAGAAAACTGGCAAAGATGAAAAAAATTGAGAATAGTAAATGATGGAAAAGTTAGGGATTTGACAGACATGTTGTTGGTAGACAGGCACGTTAGTACAATCACTGTGGAAAAGCAGTGTGCAACTTTGCAGATAAAGTATATAAAATATCCACTGCTAGCATGTAAACTGAAGAGTTAACTGACAAAAAGAAAGATTCTGTATACCAAGCTATAAATAGCAGCCCTCATTTTGGGGGGGAGG
Source organism: Dromiciops gliroides (assembly GCF_019393635.1). Classification (NCBI taxonomy): domain Eukaryota; kingdom Metazoa; phylum Chordata; class Mammalia; order Microbiotheria; family Microbiotheriidae; genus Dromiciops; species Dromiciops gliroides. Next base: position 148,584,671 of record NC_057866.1, read on the forward strand.
ATGGGGTGGGAGTTGGTAAAGATAGTAAAGAACTGAAAAGAAATTAGATGTCTATTGCTTAGAGAATGCCTGAACAGATTGTAGTGATGTAAATAGGATGTTGTTGTGTTATAAAAAATCATGGTTATGTTTAATACAGAAAAAGTAAGGGTAGCTTGGGCCAGTGGTTTCCAGGAGAAACACTGTATTAATATTAAAAATATAATTCAAAATTAGCTACTTTTTTTAAAAAATCAATTAATCTGTCATTTCTAAAAAAGAAAATAAATGATTCAATGAATGAGTAATTATCAACTTACTAGAAACTATGGAACCAGTTTTCATTACTGCTCTCAAACTTTTCATGTATTGTTCTTTTTCAATTTTCTTCTATTCTCTTGTGGAAGGAAAATCAGTAGACTCCAGGGTAAAAGTTGTTTAGGTTTGGTTATTCTTCTCCAAAATAATAACAAAAGCAAAATGCACAAGTAAACTTGGTTGACATTATCTGAAATGTTTATTTAGAGCAGGCAAACAGCAGATTTCTTTTAGGCCTAGATTCTGATTCCTGAATGGCACCTCAAAATGAAATAGAGAGGCATCAAAGTAAGCATCTGTTATCTGTCAAGTTCAAGAATTATAAAAAAAGCAAAGGAACAATTTCTTGAGCATTTTTATCATGAACACTTACATTTCAACAGGTTTTAGAAGAGAAACACTATTTTGAAAAGATGGTAATTTCATTGACCTGTTTTCAAAATAGCAACAATATAAGGAGAAGTTTGCGGACCGGGGAGTAATTTCTGAAGAGGGCTACTTTGGACAAGAAATATCTTCCTTTTCTAAATGGAAATGTAACTTAGAAATATCTCTGCAATTATTTGTCAAAACTATTCCATTAAAATTACTTAAATACATGAAAATTCTAAGAATATAATAGGATTAGTGTAGTCAGTACCAAGAAACTCAAATATATATAGCACCAGTAATTTGTACATAATGGCCCCTGCAAACTGCACATTGACTTGGAAAACCACACATTCATATTATCAGTATCTTGTTATATTTCATTAATTCTGTTAATTATTTCCTACTTATATTTGAATCTTGTTTAGGCCACAATTTAGTATGCTGTGAAATGCATGCAGGCCATGTTAATTGTGTTTGAAACCTCTGATGTAGATGATGTTTTTAATAAAGAAAATCAAAACATATTTGTATCTTGGTAGGTGTTTTTTTTAGAGTTGTTGTTTCACACCTCCATCATCATGTTGGGTCTCTTCTTCTTTTAATAACTTTTATTCAACTTAGTCAGGTGATTGAGGATGTCCAACAAGGTCCTGACATTGAAGAATGATTCCAATAGGTAGAAATGTTCTCTAGCACTCTTGTGTGTGTGTAAATTATTTCTTTTTCCTGATGGCATCAACTCCAGAATTAGGCAGGCTCAACTATGTGACATCCATCGACACTCAAAAGTTTAGCCTAAATAGATATTTAAAAATAATAAATAACCACAACAAAAGTAAAGTGATATCTAAACTATAAGGTTGAGCTGTACAGAAAAACTATATCACATGGTGTATCCAGGACAAACATATGAAATGGTAAGTCATACTGAATGGAATGAGCAGACTTCAATGCCTTTGGGAAAATACTTTAATGTACCTCCTTCCTTGAAACAAAGGGCAATTTTGTTTGTTTGTTTAGAAAATCAGTTTTCTTTTAGTGCTGTTATGTTGCTACAAGTCATGGAATATTATAGTCACCAAAGAATTACATTGAGGAATACCAAAATGATAATAGACAAACAGATGATGAATGTGTGCAGTCTGCAGTCCATTATAAATAAAGAATTAAGTATGAAAAATTTTGAAAACATATCATTAAAGGACTAGATTAACAGAAAATAAAATAAGAAAATCATGTAGCAAGAGTGAGAGATATTAAATAGACAATCCATGCGATCCATTGCTATCTACCCAATGTCCAGAGAACAAAATAACCCCGGAATAGTTTAGGATTCTCTGTGGTAAACATTAGAGAAGACATGAAAAACTACATAGTATCATCAGGAATGGTTGGATCATGATTTGCATTAATGGAAGCAAAGTTCATGGGGGTAAGATTACAATATTGGTCTTCTAATACCAGACATACAGTTCATGACTGAACTTAGACCCAGAACATTCTGAGCTGATTGTATATAAAATCTGCCACATTTTATCTTTGGCTTAAAAGACTTTCTAGACACTGGAGTCAACTCTACGTAAAGCACTGCAGTAGAAATTAGTAGGGGTTTATGCATCTGATTTTGGAGAATTAAAGGTTTGTCATGGAGGGAAGACTAGACTTCATTAACAAGTGTCAATGTGTGTTCAATATTACTGATGAATGATATCATTTTAGTCTTAGAATTCCTAATAAACAAAGGATCTCTAAGGGGAAAAGAAATTGCTGTTGCCTTCTGTGAAAAAAAAGTACTGGATCCTACTTCCACAGATTTCAAAAAGCCAAAGTTATGTAGCTCATAAACTAACTGGGGTCTGGATTTGTTCATATTGCAAACCTTGGACTCATTATAAAAGCTCCATTTTTGTCAGTGACAGTAATCCAGCCAAAAGCTCCTTTAAAGCCAGAAATCTAAACTGAATAAAAGTAAATGACAATCATATCTATTGAAAAGGCCTGTTAGTATGTGTATTATAGCTGAAAATTCAAATGAGGATTGAGAATGGCAGCATATTATTAAAATCTTCCTTTAATTTAAAAACATTAAATAGACATTTGATTAGTTTTAGGCCTAAAAGTTTCTTTAAAATCAGTAACTCTTTTCAACACTATATTCAAGAAAATAGTTATCGTTTAGTCATTTTCAGTCCCATGCAACAATTTGTGACTCCTTTTAGAGTCTTCTACTTTCTGAAATCTGCTCAGAAAATATTTCAACATTAGGATTCATTGGTCTTGGAAACTTAACTACCTTTTAAATTAAAAGAAGCAGTATTTGAATAGCCACCACAAACAAGCAATTTATGTATAAGAAAAAAATTCATTTGAACCCCTACTCTAATCCAATCAGTATTAATCAATTTGATATGATTCATAGGGGTAGTGTCTATAAGTTAAATATTAGGCAACAGAGCTGTGAGTTGCAGATTGATGATGTTGTTGATAGAATTAAGGAATGATTCAATTATACTAACAATCAGAATAAAACTAAAAGAACTAAACTGTCCACATATTTTATCCCACAGATCTCATTGCTAGGCATTTATCTCATGGATAAATAAGATAGAAAAGAATCACATATACCAAACTGTTTATAACAAAACATTTTGATACCTAATAACTGGAAACAAAATAGATTCTAACTAACTGTGAATTAACAAAACATATTTATTAGACATTGTTGTAATGGGATACTATTGTAATATTAAAAATGTGGATGAAAAACTCAGAAAGTAATGGAAAGTCATGGGAATTCAGGGACCGGAACAGAACCAGAATGACAATATATGCAATAATGAGCTATTTTCATTTTTATCTTTTAAATTTTTTTCTTTACAAGAGTACTGTGTAAATAGAAGAGTGCAGAGAGAGACATTTGGAAATGTGGTGATACATTTATCAATATAATCATAGAAAACATTTTTAAAAGTTCAAAGATCACAAATTAATTATGCCTTTGCAAACTGTCTTATATAATAGGATAAGTTCTGATCTGGGTTTCAGAAGACCTGAGTTCAAGTTTGAGTTCTACTTCCTTCACATTATTATGATATTTCTGGACTTTGGTTTCCTCATATGAGGAAAGGAGAGTTTGTGTGTGTGTGTGTGTGTGTGTGTGTGTGTGTGTGTATATATACATAAATATATATATATGTGTGTGTATATATATATATATACATATATATATATATATAAACATCATCTTTGCTCTCATTCAAATAATTTCTATTGAATTAAATAAATTTTTAGTAAGTCTTTACTATCAGGAGCTAAATAGGCCCTTGGAATTCAAAGACATAGATGAAACAGCCTTCACCCTAATGAAGCTTATATTCAAATGAGAGAAACTTGTAAACAAATCTGTAAATAGAAACAAGTGTGAGCTTAAGTCAGTTCCTACTGACTCAAGAGAGCTGATTGTTCCATTTTCAGTTCAAGCATTTAAACCTCAGAAATCAGCAAATGCTTTAAATGAGGGGTTAGTCTATTATTTCGTTGGTTGTCTAGAATTAACAAAATGATAGACAAAACATTACTCAAAAGTTTATCCCGCATACAGAAATATTTGTTTGTTTATTGTTATTTTTAGTTTTTCTACTGAGAACCAATTGTGAAACATTTACCAGCTCATTCCTGAATATAAGACATATGGCAAGTGAATACAAAATAAATTCTTGGGGTGGAATTAGTGACTGGATGAATAAGGAAAGACTGATTAAAAGGAGGAGAGACAAGGTAATCCTTAAAAATTGAGGATTTCAAGGGAAGGAGCCAAGCAGAGAGAATATTCTTGGGGGCAACTAGTTGACACAAGGGATAAAGAACCAGCCCTGGATTCAGAAAGACCTGAATTCAAGTGTGACCTCAGAAACCTGATACTTACTAGCTGTGTGACCCTGGGCAAGTCACTTAACACTCATTGTCCCACCACACACACACATACACACTATATATATATATATATATATATATATATATATAGAAAGAGAGAGAGAGAGAGAGAGAGAGAGGAGAGACAGACAGACAGACAGACAGACACACACACACACACAGATAGATAGAGATAGAGATATAGAGATTTTTGATAAGGAAGCCATTAGTGATCCTACTTAGGATGTTATATATCAAGAGCATTAGGCAAATATTTCAGTCACATAAGCTATATATGGTTTGTAATTAGTTTTGTTTCAGAATCTGCCCATTTCCCCCTTAATGAGCATGTACTACATAAATTATGCCAATGTATTCCATAATTTCACCTCTCACACAATAGACTGAGATGATAGTCTGGAGTACATTGGCATAAAAATATGATGTGGTAGTGGGTTCTATTCCTTTGGAAGAATGTTATTCTTTCCACACATGCAATGCATTTAATGGCAAAATATTATACTTTAAAAAAATAAAGCCTTCTTAGAGGTTTTTGGAGTAAGAGGTCATGATATAATTATTGTACCACTGAAAGAAAGAATATCACTGAAGTGGGAAAGGGTGAAGTAGGAATAATATCCTGTTTCTTTTTAAAGGACAATGATAAAATCCTTTTTCTATCATTGAGAAAACTTGAAGACATCATAAACACATCAATGATGCAAACATATCCTTTTAAGATGTACACAGAAGAGATTGAGCCAAGATGGCAGAGGAAAGACATTAATTGCTCAAAACTCCTGACACAATTACTCCAAAAACAGACATAAAACAACCTCTGGAGCAGCAGCAGCCACCACAAAAGGACGGGCTCAGATTATTTTCCAATCAAAGACAGCTTAGAGGGGGCCCATGCTGGGCTGGGAGAAGAGTTCAACCCTGAAATTATACCACCACGGACAACAGGCAGGCTGTGCTGAGGAACTTACCCAGAATCCTCCAAATCAGCTTCTTCTGAAACTAAGCTTATGGTCAGGTGAGGGGGTTGATTGGCTGACTGAGGGTTGAGGGGGGATACAGGGGTATCTGCAGGACCTATGGAGGAATTTAGCTGTTCCACCTCAGTGGAGAACTAGGTAGAAATCTTGAGCAGTGGGAGTACCAGGTTGGGGAGGGGAACAGGATTGTTAGAGCTAAGAACCACAGCACACTAAGTTTTGCTGGCTGGTTAATTAGCAAATTGTTGAGCTTATCTTTGAACCAGAGAACAGGACAGGCAAACTTCCCTGCCTTAAACTGAATCACCTGGGACCCTCTGAAACTTGAGACAGTGTATCTTGGAAGTAGGGCCCCACTGTAAGAGGGAGTTAAAATTAAAGTAAAAGATGGCACAATGAGCAAGCAGAGAAAATTGAGAAGCATAGAAAGTGTGTTTAGTGACAAGGAAGATGCAGGCACACCTTAAGAAAGGGATAGCAATGTCAGGGCCCCTACATCCAAATCTTCCAAGAAAAATATGATTGGTCTCAGGCCATGGAAGTACTCAAAAGGGACTTTGAAGACAAAGTAGGAAATGAAAGTAGGAGATATAGAAGGAAGATTTAGAGAGGTGGATGAAAGAATGAAAAGGGACATGAGAGCAATTAAAGAGAGTAATGAGAAAAAAGTCAACAGCTTGAAAAGCCAAATGGAAAAGGAGATACAAAAGATCTCTGAAGAAAATAATTGCCGAAGAATTAAGATTGAACAAATGGAAGTTAGTGGCTTTATGACAAACCAAGACACAGAAAAGCAAATCCAAATGAATAAAAAAAAAAATAGAAGACAATATGAAATATCTCCTTGGAAAAACAACTGACCTGGAAAATAGATGCAGGGGAGATAATTTGAAGTTCATTGGACTACCTGAAAACTATGACCGGAATAAGAGTTTAGACATCATCGTCCAAGAAATTGTCAGGGAAATTGTCTTGATATTCTAGAAACAGAAGGTAAAATAGAAATTGAAAGGCTCCAACAATCACCTCCTGAAAGAGATCCCAAAAGGAAAACTTCCATGAATAATTCCAAATTCCAAATTCCAGAGATTCCAGGTCAAGGAGAAAATATTGCAAGCAGTTGGAAAAATGGAATTTAAAAACTGTGGAGCTACAATAAGGATAACACAGGATGTAGCAGCATCTGCATTAAAGGACCAGAGGGCATAGAATATGATATTCTAGAGGCGAAAAGAACTGGGACTACAGCCAAAAATCATCTACCCAGCAAAACTGAGAATAATCTTTCAGGGGAAAAATGGGATTTCAATTAAAAAAGAGGACTTTCAGGCATTTATGATGAAAAGACCTGACCTGAATAGAAAATTTGACTTTCAAATACAAGACCCTAGAGAAGCATAAAAAGACTCTGAGCAAGCTGACCATCACAGTAGCAAACATCTTTGAGCACCATTCCATATGACAAATTGTCTGTTTTTAAAGAGCAAAAATAAAGTCAGCACAACTGAGTATTACATTGAAAAAGTCTGAAAACATGTACAATGTTTAACATCTGTGGTCCTCCCACATCTTGTGAAGAGGTCAGTTTAAGATGTCTTCTCATATTCCTTCATTCAAGTCCCAGTTGATTTTTGTAATTTTGTTATATTTACTTTGGGATTTTTTTGTTTATTTGTTCTGTTGTAATAATTACTATGTATATTGTTTTCTTGACTTTGCTGACTTCATTCTGTATCTCTCACCAAAAATTGTCATTATAAATATTGGAGGTTATAATTGGACTTTCTTCTTAAATAGCTTTCTTGGGCTATGATCCCAAAAGTGGATTCTCTGCTTCAAAGATTATGGACATATTAGTCACTTTATTTAGATAATTCCAAATTGCTTTCTAAAATGGTCATACCATTTCACAGCTCCACCAACAATGTATTAGTATGCATATCTTTCTACAACTGCTCCAAAATTGACTATTGACATTTTTTTTTATCATTTTGGTCATTTTGCAAGGTATAAAGTATAACCCCAGGATTGGTTAGAGTTGCATTTTTTTATTATAATGATTTGGAGTATTTTTTCATGTTTTTATGAATACTTTGCAGTTCCTCTTTTGTGAACTGCTTATTCATACCCTTTGTCCACTTATCTATTGGAAAATAACTATCAGTTTATCTATACACACATATATATGTGTATATACATATATTATTTATATATAATTGTTTACAAATATTAGATACCAAACTCTTATCAGAGAAATTTGATACAAATATTTCTTTCCATTCAACCATTTCCCTTCTTATCCTAGAGGTATTATTGTTGTCTGTTCAAAAGAATAGCTTTTCAGTTTTAAGTAAAGTTTTTTTTAATCTTTCATAATTGCCTCTCTTTTATTTAGTTAAGAATAATTTTTACCCATATCTGTGAAAGGTGTATGATCTGTTTCTCTTCTACTTTTTTTAGAGCATAATCTTTTTTTTTTTTTTTTTAGTGAGGCAATTGGTGTTAAGTGACTTCCCCAGGGTCACACAGCTAGTAAGTGTTAAGTGTCAGAGGCTGGATTTGAACTCAGGTACTCCCGACTACAAGGCCAGTGCTCTATCCACTGCACCACCTAGCTTCCCTGAGCATAATCTTAAATATTAAGTTCACTTTACTATTTAGAATATATTATATAGTATGGTGTAAAATCTTTGTCTAAGCTTAATTTCTGCCAGACTATCTTCAGTTTTCCCAGAAGGTTTTTTTTTTTTGGTTTTTTTTTTTTTGGTGGGACAATGGAGGTTAAGTGACTTGCCCAGAGTCACACAGCTAGTAAGTGTCAAATGTCTGAAGCCAGACTTGAACTTATTTCCTCCTGAATCCAGGGCCAGTGTTTTATCCACTGAGCCACCTAGCTGCCCCCTTTCCCAGCAGTTATTAATCAGATAAGTTTTTTTTTCCCTAGGTAATTTGTTTTTCACTTTATCAAACACTGAGTTATTGAGTTTTTTTGTTTGTTTTTTGCAGGGCAATGAGGGTTGAATGACTTGCCCATAGTCACACAGCTAGTGGGTGTCAAGTGTATAGGGCCGGTTTTGCACTGAGGTCCTCCTGAATCCAGGGCTGGTACTTTGTCCACTGTGCCATCTAGCTGCCCACTATTGAGTTCTAATGTTTCTGGATCTCCTTTGTCTAGTCCATTCAGTGGTTCTATCTCTCTATTCTTTAATCAGTACCAGATGGTTTTGATGACTATTGCTTTAAAATATAGTCTGAGATTTTTGAAGTACTATTTCTCTTTCCAACATTTTATCATTTACCTTAATAGTCTAGATCTTTTGTGCTTTTTAAGTGAATTTTATCAGGCTCCATAAAGTATCTCCTTAACAATGGATTGATATAGTATTAAAAGTTTAAATTTTAAAAAAATGTACACAGAAGACTTTTCCAGTGTTTGTGCTGAGGGGAGCCTAAAATCCAGAGAAAATGTAGGTAGCCAGAAGTGAATAGGGCTGGTGAAAGACACAGACAGACAGGCAGAGAGAAAGACAGAGACAGAATCAGGGAGAGAGAGGAAGACAAAAAAGACACACACAGAGTGGGACAGAGAAGGGAGGGAAGGAGGGGGAAGGGAGAGAATAGCTGTGTTATGGAAACTATATTCCACTTGTTTATACATAGTGTTATTCAGGAGACTGAATCCACAATTTGAAATCAGGTCAACTGGCTTCAAGTATCTGCTCCTTATAATTTGAGGGAAATCTTTTCATTTTTTCTAGACACTCTATTCTTCTTTGTAAATTGAAGGAATAGTTTAAATGACTCTTAATTTTTTTCTCTAGATCTAAATTATATCCCCTATACCAATACTGCACTAACAGCTCATATCCTTGTTTGAAAATTATATGTTGCTCTGGTCCATCTTAACTTCAGCATTCCTTCTATTTAGTATAATGTGTTTATAAGTAGCCAGTATAAAGTAGCAATGACAGGAAGTAAGATTGCAAAGGGGAACCTAAAAGTCACAAATAGACTGTCCCAAAGATCAAAGGAGCATAATTTGTAAACTGTACCATATATTAATGAAAAAATGCATCCTAAGAACATATGCAAACTCAGTCACTGACTGGGCTTTTCAGTCCAATGATATATAAATCTCAGATAAGCTCAAGTCTGCAGTAAAACCAGTGGAACACCAAATGGTATTGAAAATTCTGAGATGACACAGGCATGTTGATTTTGGTTTTGTTGACAACTTTGAGATGATTTAGATCTGTTAATGTGTTAACCCCAAGGTGACACATAAAAATGCCCTATAAAAATAACACCTCAAACTCTTGGCCTCCAAGCACCCTTACATTTCCATTGCTTTCACTGGGCCAAGAACAATAATGCTTTTCTGTGTTTCTCCCCTTTCCTGTCCTCTTTCCTGCTCTGCCTGCTTTCCTTCACCACCCATTCTCATAACTATAACATCTGCCTTTTTGCTGCCCTTTCATCATTTGTCATTGTTCCTTATTAAAGTATGATTGCAGTCTCACTTACCACTACTATCATGGTCTTTCCCAGCAAGTACTTAAAGAATCAAGTATGCCTGCCTCATTTCATAATTCCATAAATTAATTAGCGATTCAATTTTGGAGAACAGCGAAATGTTACATAAATCTGAAAATTGCAATGTATAGTCAATAAATAGTATCAGATAGAGTGCTATACTTAAAGCAAGGAAGTCTTAGGTTCACATTTTTTTCCTCACAATACCTATTTAACTTGTGGCATAACATAATCAGGTCAATTAGCCTCTCAAACACAATTTTCTTATCTATCAAATGTGGAAAATAGTATATAAGAAAGATTTATAAGTCCATTAAAATGACTTGTGTACATATTTTATGTGCAAATCTCTCTTTACATGCTACCCATAGGGGGCAGCTAGGTGGTGCAGTGGAGAAAGCATGAGCCCTGGATTCAGGAGGACCTGAGTTCCAATCTAGCCTCAGACACTTGACACTTACTAGCTGTGTGACCCTGGGCAAGTCACTTAACCCCCATTGCCCCTTAAAAATTTTTTTTAAATAAATAAATGCTATCCATAAAAAATAGTTGTTGTTAAATAGCTATTTGAAACAGAAATATAGACTAATGTCTATACTTAATAGATAGTATACTATAATTATAATAGATAATAATATATTTAATCCCTATAACATAATAAGAGATAATTTTCCTTTAATATGCCCCCAACCCTGAGAAATAAGTGGAAGAAATTGTATTTTGCTAATTTTTCTTTTTTTATTAAGGCACTGTGGATCTTGCCTTAGGTCACAGTTAGGACATGGGAGAGAGGAACTTGGATTCAGATCTTTCAATTCCTATACTAGTACACTTTCTATTTTTCCCCTTTTAAAAGACATCTGTCTTTAAAGTTTTGAATTAGAAATTATATCCCTCCCTGTCTCCCTCTCCTGCCCTCTACTTTTGACAGTAAGCAAACTGACATAGGTTATACATGTACAATTGTGTAAAACATTTACATATTGGTCATTTTGTATAATAAAACTTAGATAAAAGAAAATAATTTAATAAAAGAAGGTAAAAAATAAAATGCTTCCTTTTGTATTCAATCAATATCAGCCCTTTCTCTGGAGACAGATAATATGATTCATCATTAGTCCTTTTGAATCATCTTAGATAATTGTATTGCTCAAAATAGCTAAGTCATTCACAATTCTTTGCTGAAAATACCGCTTACTTATGACAATATTCTCCTGGTTCTGTTCACTTCATTATATATCAGTTCATGTAAGTCTTTTCAGGTTTCTTCTGAAATTATATTGTTAGTCATTTCTTATAGCATAATAATATTGCATTACAATCATACACCACAGCTTGTTTAGCCACTTTGCAAATGATGGGCATACCTTTAATTTCCAATTCTTAGCTACCACAAAAAGAGCTGCTATAAATAGTTTTGTACAAATAGGTTCTTTCCCCTTTTGTGGATATCTTTGGGATATAGATCTAGAAGTGATATCACTGCTTTATAATTCTTTGGGTATAATCCATATTGCTCTCCAGAATTGCTCTCCAGTTCACAACTCCACCAATATATTTTCTACCATAGCATACTAACTTCTCTCTCTCTCTCTCTCTCCCTCTCCCTCTCCCTCTCCCTCTCTTTCTCTCTTTCTGAATCTACACTATATATACATATATATACATATATATACACTATATATATACATATATATATATATATTTTCTGTCTAATATAAACATACACACATACAGTTACTGAAGGATGTTGGATTTTCCAATGAGGTACTTATCCAATTCCATTAAAAACAGAATAATTCATCATTACTGACAAGAACAAGTCTTTTAGAATACATTAAGCAATATATTATTAGTGAAAATGTGTTAGCCATTGCAACAGATATTTTGACAGCCAAATTTACCTGATTTTCAGCTGGTTTTTTTTTTTACTCTAAGGCAATAAGTTTTTTTAAAAAAAATCTAAAAAGACCACTGCACATTCCTCTATCACTTGATGTCTAGTAAATATTGTGATGAAGAATGATAATTAATTTGACATTAAGTATCAGAAAGCTTTACAGTTTTGAGGACAGATTATATATCTTATGAGAAACTGGATAGTAAATTGGCAATAGCACAAAATAGCACCCCTGAATTATGGAGCTACAGAACTTTTTTCATTTCATTCTTATATACCAGAAATCATTAGCTATTTTCCCTTTTTCTTCTTCATAAACTAAATGTCTAGCTTAAATTGTCAATCATTAAAAATATCACAGAATCATTGCCCTAAAATTGGATCTTTACAAATAAGGAAAATGAGGCCTGACAACGTGAGCTAATTTCTTATGCTGACTTAGGTAATAAGTGTCAGAGGTAGTATGGCCATCTTTGTTACTTTGGGTTTAGGTATAGTTTTTCAGTTTAATTTAATTTATTACTTGAATTTATTTTGATTTTGTTTTTTTTTCCTCTAGGTAATCAAATTTGTCCTTTACTTCATCAACTATGCATTATGGACAATGGTTAATGTCTAAGATTGCATTCATGTGTGCACTTGGAAAACATATTCTGTTGTCATTTAAATCATGAATACTAATTTTTCATTCCACTAACATAGATGTTTATAAAAAGGTATAGATACTTATACAGAAAGAAAGAAAGAAAGAAAGAAAGAAAGAAAGAAAGAAAGAAAGAAAGAAAGAAAGAAATATGCTTCTTCATGGCATGTGCAACTCTAACTGAGGAAGTATCTAGAAAAGGAATACAAAGAAAATAAAACATATATACATATATATATATATATATATATATATATAAAACAAAACGTGATAAGGGATTTTCAGCCTCTTGTCTGACTTCTAAAATGGATTGTATTCTCTTAAAGTTGAAAACATTTTTTCACAACTCTATTTTCTTTGCATTTGTTCCTTCTGCATGTTATCCAGGTAGATTGGAATTGGAATTTTGAGGCTAATTTTTAATAAACTAACCAATGAATTCAAGATCATAGAAAAAATTGTTGGCTTTAAATTTCCAGATATGTCCAGAAATATTTTGAGAGTAGGTTGGAGACCTTTCAGGAAATTGTGTAGCTACCTCCTATACTGATTGCAGGATTGCCATGAAAGGAAAGATCCATCCTTTTTAATATTTAAGCCCTACTGTTGTTGCTATATGGGGATATGGCAGAAAGTCATTAACAACTGAAAGAATTAAAAGAACTAAATCTGGATATCACATAGATAATAGCAGAGTGGCATATTGTGGATGTAAAAATTCAGCAACAAAATAACTATGAAGGAACACTTGAGATGAATATAAGTAGATAACATCATTAGGGGTTTTTAGGATAGGAAAAAAAAAAAGATGAAGTGGTCATGGGGAATAATGACGGATGACAGAAATTTAGCCAAAGTTCTTCACTGGTACCTTCACAATTTTGAAAGAAAGCAAGGAATGGCTTTTGCACAATTAGTGAATCTAATACAGTATAAACTCTTGGGAGAAGAAGGATGCAAGTTTCATAGTATTGACAGACAGCCATGGATAGGGGTTGATTTGCATTATTAGAGGGAATTACTGTAGATCAGAGATTCATGTAAGTATTTTACTATTTTGAATATAATGGATAATTAGTGAAATTTTCCTTTTAGATAATATGGATTATTAACATTAAAACCAAAGGTCTGGAAAAAGTCAGAACCCATGAAATTGCTGATGGTTAAAATAAATTTCATTTTATTTATTGACATCTTATTCATGAATTGTTTTTTGTGAGATGACAGGTTCAAATTCTGACTCTGTTTCTTACTAATTCTGTGGTCTTAGGCAAGGTACTTGATCTCTCTGAGTCTCAATTTCCTTATCTGTAAAATATAAGGGTTAGATTATATCTTTTGGTTTCTTTCTAGCTTTAAGTCCTATGACACTATGAGGGAACATTTAAATTCACTGATATTTATCTTATCACACAAGCCTTCATTTGTATGTGAATGGAAGTATAATTTTCTTCTACTTGATAAAACATTAAGGTTAATCTAATATTGATTTTGGAATGATTTCCCACAACCTATCAGGAACAATAGACATGAAGAATGATGTTAAGTAAGGGAACAGCTATTTTTTAAAAAGTTGTCCAGATATAGGGAAAATACATGATAATGAAAAAATGGAAAAAAGTGGGTTATTTGGTGTTATTTATACAGTATATAAATTTTTTCAATATTTTTCTCTTGCTGAGAAGGTAACTTACCCCCCAAATTATGTTCTTTTTAAAAATTTCTTTCCAATAGTAGAAAGCAATCAATACTTAAAAGAAAAACATACTAGAGTTGGGTTGGAATCTACTATACTCATCTCATTATCAGTTAACCACAGGGCAGAAACTCAGTCTGTTTTGTCTTGTTATTTACAATGCCTGGTAAAGTGTTCTACATATACTAGGTACTCAATAAATGTATGTTCATTTAATGAATATTTTTTTCACCTGAGAAATCTAATCTAATAAATCACAACTTTTTGATCTCAAATGTCACTTAACTTCTTTTATATATATATATATATATATATATATATATATATATATATATATATATATAAAAGATTTGAGCAGTAAGTAAGCCTAGGGGAGAATAAAATATTTAGACTTAAGCTCCAGAAAGTGAAATGCCTTGGATGGGTTCAGGGAGAGGAAAAAGTTTCTTTCTTCATCCCTTTTCCCTAACCTCTCACTCCCATGCATCAAATATTTTGTTGGTCAGAATAGACCACTAGGAGAAGACTCACAACTAGTAGCAGAGAAATATACTAAGGGCGAATTGGTCTTCTGGGAAAAGCAGAGATAAAATATCTGCTCTACCAATTCCTTTCTGGAAGGAGATTAGCTTCAGTACTGTTTCCCTGGCAAAGACTAAGTGGAAGGGCAGATATTCTGTCCTTTACCCATCTCCCATTTTAGCCTGAACAATTGGTGCCACTATTTTTGTGAGTGTGTTTATTCTTCCTGATCTTAGGTCAATGAGTATTCCAATAAAGTAATATACAACTGACCTGACATATTACAGAAGCCCAAAGGTCCCAAGTTTGACCAACAGTGTCTGTGGTAGGGGTAGTAAGTGACAACAAAGTAAATAACTATAAATAGTTTCAAATAACTGAAAATGAAAGTTTTGCAAACTTTAATAGCTTCTCCTTTTGCTCATATAAGTAAAGTCATCGCTTTAATGCCCCTTATAGTAGTGGGGCAAGTTTCCCAGGGTGAAGCCAAGATGGAAGAGGAAAGACAGTAAGTTCTCAGAACTCACAAAATGCTTGCTCAAAAAAATCTCCATAGGACAAACCCTGGAGCAGCAAAATTCACAAAAGGATAGATTGAGATCGTTTTGCAGTCAAAGACAGCTTAGAAGGTTGGGAGGAGGAGGCTGCTGTGCTGGGGCAGGAATGGAGCCCAACCCGACAGTCATGTGAACACAGATCCAGTCCCAGACAGGACAAGCCAGTGAAAGGGAACCCAGGAGCCTCTAAATCAGCTGCAGTGCCAGTGTCATCATCAACTAAGCTTGTGGCTTGTTGAGAGTGTTGAGCAGTTTGCAGGGGGGAGATTACAGGGGTCTGAAAAAGACGATTTTCAAGTACTCGTGATGAAAAGACCTGAACTGAATAGAAAATTTGACTTTCAAATCCAAGACCCTAGAAAAGCATAAAAAGAGGGATGTTAAACGGTTAAACTGTTTACATTCCTACATGGGAAGATAATAGCTCTAACTCATCAGAACTTTTTCAGTATTAGGGGAGATGATAGAAATAAATTTAGACAGAGAACAGGTGGGAATTGATTATGAAGGGATCATATCAGTAAAGTATTTATTTTTTCTTTATCTTTTTTTGTGGGGTGGTTGGAGTAGGGTGACGTGCCTAGGGTCATGCAATGGGTGAGTGTCTTGTATCTGAGGTTGGATTTGAGCTTGAGTCCCCCTGGGTCCAGCATGGGTGCTTTGTCCACTGAGTCACCAAGCTGCCCCATGAGGACATCTTTAGGGTAAAATTGAGGGGTAAGAGGAATGCACTGGGGGAGGGTGAAGGGGAGAGGTGGAATGGAGTTAAAATCCAAATGAAACAAAAAGAAAGGGCTTGAGGGAGAGATAGGGGAGGAGCAGGGACGTGAATGAACTTTACACTCATCAGAATAGGCTCAAAGACCTTAATCTCATCAGAATTGACTCAAGGAAGAATTAACATACACACCCAGTTGGGTGGGGTAATCTATCTAAGATGGGCAGTGAATGATCCTTACACTCATCAGAATTGGCTCAAATAACTTAATGTCATCAGAGTTGGCTCAAGGAGAGAATAACACACATTCAACTGGGTGGAGTGATCTATCTAACCCTGAAGGAAAATATGAAGGGAAGGGGATAAGGAGTGAGGGTTAAAAGAAGGGAGGGCAGATTGGGGGAGGGGGCAGTCAGAAGTAAATGCCTTTTGAAGAGGGATAGGGTGAAAGAAGATAGAAAATAGAATAAATAGGGAATAGCATGGAGGGAAATAGTTAATGATAGTAACTGTGAAAAAGAGAAAAGGAAAAAAAATTGTACCAAATATTTTTATATCAACTCTTTGTGGTGACTAAGAATTGGACATCAAAGGAATGTCCATCAATTGGGGAATGAATGAAAAAGCTGTGGAATATGATTGCAATGGAATAGGAACTGCTTTCATTTTTTTTAATTCTAATTGTCTTATATTCCCAGAGTTTAGCATGGTGCCTCACATATAGTAAGAGTTTAATAATTTTTTGCTTATTTTAATTGACTGGATGTTTAAGTGCTAGTTTACCTAATATTGGGCTCAAACTCCATGATATTTTTCTTTGCATTTAGGACATTATTTGAAGGATTTTTTTTGCATATTAGGAATGCTATTATACATTATTTACATACCTAGAAATATAATCTAGGTAACATTAATTTAAAATTTTCTTTTTTTTCAAGTTATTTTGTGTTCTTTATACAATCTTAGTTATATGTCTGGAATAAAACTGATGTTCTAAATTGAGAATACAGAATGATGCAGAGAGATAAAATTTACCACACTATCAATAAATTAGTAGGAGCAAGGAAGGAAATAACTGGTAAAATACCATAAAGATTTAAAGGATCAAAAATATTAAATATCCATGAATAGAAATTCTCTTATTAAAAAAATATTATAACTTTCTAATTTTATAGGTAAAATGAGGTGGTAGATATTCAAGGTAACTGAAAAAAGTCAAAACAAGGCACAATCTAGCAATCAATCAAACAACAAACTTATATTTAAGTGTCAAGCATTGTGCTAAGTGCTAGGGATAAGAAAGAGGCAAAAGATATCCCGTGACCTCAAGGATCTCACAACCTGACAGGTCAGAGAATATGCAAAGTTTACAAGTTATAGAGAGTATAAATAGGGCATAAATAACATTAAGAGGACACTAGAATGAATAGAATTTAGGAAAATAATTAATATAAAAGATGGTATTTCAGATGGGACTTGAAGAAATCCAGGGAAGCCAGAAAGTGGAGATGAGGGGAAGAACAATGTAAGTGTGGGAACTGCCAGAAATAATGATAAATAATACTTAAAGCCAAGTAATGGAGTGTCTTGTTCATCAAGTGTCCTTGAACATCAAGGACACTAATGTCAATGGATAGAAGAGTAGGTGCTGGGGAACAATTTGTGAGAAGACTGGAAATGTATGGACATTTGTCTTGGCAAGGAGAATTGTCACCTCATTATGTGGAGATTTTTACATAGAGGATCTCAGAGTTAAGGAGGAGGAGAGAAGAGAAAACTCTTAGAAAATAGCCTCAATTTTTTAGTGAAACATGAGACAACTCTCTCAACTGAGATGGGGAGGTAAAGGTTTGCTTTGAAAGACCTAAAGACAGTTGCAAAAGTTTAGAATAGACACTGAGCAAAGTGGGATAGCAAATCAATAAGGAAAAGAATAGATGCCTGCCTTACTTCAGTGAGGGCCCAGTTGAGATATCATAACATTGTAGTATAACTACAATATAATAGACAGCCTTTTTGGAGTTTCGGTACAAAGGGAAGAAGAGATATAGAATGATAGCAAGGATTGAAGAATCAAGTAAAGTTTGTTTTTTTCAGGATGGAGGAGACATGCAAATGTTTATGGGAAGTAGGAAAGGAGATACACATAATTTTGGTCATGGTTATTACAAATATTTTGAAAAAAAATCTATCTCTTGATAATAGATCAAACATATTGGTCACTAAAATGCTCCTGCAACATTTCTGTGTTTGAGCAAACACAGAGTAAACTTTTTTCCCCTCAATTATGGGCTTTTATATTCTGTAGGTTAGCAAATTTGATAAATGTTCCCACTTCAATGGATAGACAACTATATCTTGGAATTGGTTGCTATGTTAGAAGAAATCAAATTATTAACTTAATTGAGAAACACTGTAAAGTCTTCCTTAATGAATATAAAAGAGGTCCTCAAGTTAAAAAATGAAATGAATTGTCAAAAGAGAAATGATGATTTTTAAGTATTAGAAGATGTATTTTAAAAGAATAGATGAGGGAAAATACAATATTTTGAAAGAATTTGAAGTGAAAAATAACATCAAGTTTTAAAGATGTTAAAAAAGGAGTGGGAAGTATAGCAATCTGCTTTTAAACTTAAATTTTAAAGAATTTTCAGTGCAGTGTAAATCGGTTGAAAAAATGGATACAGGAACATATGAAGATTATTATTTTTGGATTATTGTGGCAGTCAAGAAACATCAAAGTTTTTTTAAGAGTGCTAGTTAACATATGAATGGGGTGGTGTAGGAAGGATTATATACCAAAAACTGGTGAGAAATTTGCTTAAGGTTAAAAGCACTAGGAATTCCTGTTCTAGTCCCATGCAATTATACATGGGTGTAAGAATGTTAAGCTTAAATAGAGACCTGAATCATTATTTTTAAAATGTTAACATGAGGAGAGAGGAAAAATATGTGTTGAATATTTTACACTAAACTTTTCTGTACATTTTCCATTTTTTAAACCTTTTATTAATAGCGACAGGTAGCTTAAAAGGCAAAATGGAAGATTTTTCAATCAGAAAGGAGTTCTATTTTTCCCCACTTCTCTTGCTGCCATGCTCCACCACACTGTGGCTCTACAACTTCTTCATCTCTGTTTGGTTCTTCATAGAATCCACTTGGGACTTACCCTACACCGCAGGCCCTCCATTTTCTGAGAATATAAGATAGGAAGGACATTAAAGATTATTCAAAATAATGTTTTTATTTATACATATGGTGTAGCATTGGGTGGCTCAGAAAGATTAAATGATTTGCCTGAATTCAGGTCTATAGTTACAGAAATGTCTGAGTTCACTCTCCTGTGTTTCATATCCAGCTTACTTTCCACAACATGAAATGAACTTCCTTCCATTGGCTTTTATGTTTTCCAAGAACTCAAACATTCAAAATTATATCACATATTAATTTCCATTTGGAGCTGATAGCCAAATCTAAATATCCCCAAACCTAAGTGCCAAGATTACAAACCCATAAAATAAATAGAAAGAACAGTTTATTTCTTACATCATTTGCTTTTTTGTCATTATCAAGAGGGAGAATAATTATTGGTTTCTTTTAAATTACTGTTAGACTATAAGTAATGTAGTAAGTGCTTATCCTTCATGAGATGAGTCACAGCTCCGTGCTCTCCTAGCATCTACTAGGGGTGGCAGAGTCTGGTTCTTCCCCTTTTCTCCTTACTTTTGGAAATATGCATTGAGCATGCTATTATAATTCATGTTATATGCCACAGGGGTCTTAGAGGAAATAAGAGTCAGTAAACCAAATGAGGGGTGTGAATGAGAGTGTTTTTATTACTTCAAAAATGTGAACCCCCCCAAATTCACAGCGAGATGTGAACATTAGTACAGATTTTGCTGTGTGGTCACTGATAAGAAAAAGGAGAGGGGGAAAGTCATGAGCTGATCTGGTGTTAAAAAAAAATACTTTTTGCATGAAACAGAAGATATGTTCATATAGACACCCCCAAGTAACATTTGCAAATATAGTCTAATAATATATCCAAGTGAAAATTTTAAATAGACCAGGAACACTAGTTTCTGGTGATAGAAAAGTGTTATACTAGTGTGGCAATTAAAATTATATGGTGGTGGGGGCAGCTAGGTGGCACAGTGGATAAAGCAACAGCCCTGGATTCAGGAGGACCTGAATTCAAATCTGGCCTCAGACACTTGACACTTACTAGCTGTGTGGCCCTGGGCAAGTCATTTAGCCCCAATTGCATCACCAAAAAAACAACAAAAAAAATTATATGGGGGTGCCATATATACTGTCCCAAGTTTAGGGAAACTTAGCTGGGGTTGTAATATGTAGCTACTTAGAAATTAGAGGCTACTGTACCAGTTTGTGGCAGTAAGCATTTATTAAAGTATATTAAATATTAGTAAAGAGATAACACTTTGCTCAGAAAGATCAGAAGCCCAACATAAATGGGATAGAGGGGAGACAGAGAAAACTCTTTGTCTTCCCTCCTTGAGCATTAAAAGACAGTCCCTACAGTGTGCTGCATGGCTGCTCCTTTCATATCCCAGGGTCTAGAGAATGCATGACTGTGTAAGCTTCCTGTGGACCAGAGGAGAGCCCCCTCCTTACACACTGCTCAAAGCTAATTGTAAAGCACCATTCAAATCTGTTGGTTTACTGGATTTGAGGGTAGTTCAGAGCAGTCAGTGCTCATGTCAGAGTATGCAGTCTTTCAAATGAAAAAAAAGCCTTCCGGTAGGTGGGGTTTTTAATCCCTATTCACAGTTCAAGGACCAAGCACATTTCCTTTGAAAATCTACTGACTCTGGGCTGTCCTTAAGAAAGGTCTGGCCAGGATCTCTGCATCTCATAGAACTCCATTATTTTCTCACACTAGGAAACTATGTCCACTGACCAGTAGCTTAAGAAGAGAAAGCTAATGCCATATGTTAAAGGTCAAGCAAAAGACAGTAAACAGAGAAAAAGAACTGAGTACAGTAACAACAGTATAAAGAGCCCACAATCCCTTCTAAGAGTAAAATTTTAGAACACCCACGAAGAGAAGGCAAATAATAATCCATGCATCCACATGACCTCCTCCCCTCAGGACCACTACCCAGGTTCCTATTTATTGTTGTTCAGTCATTTTTAGTCATATTTGATTCTTTGTGATTCCATTTGGAGTTTTCTTGGCCAAAAAATACTGGAGTAGTTTTCCATTTCCTTCTCTAGCTCATTTATAGAAGAGGAAAATGAGACAAACAGGGTTAATTGACTTGTCCAGTGCCACATAGTTAGTAAGTGTCTGAGGCCAGATTTTAAATCAGGAAGATGACTCCAGGACCATCACTCTATCTACTTTGCCACTTTGCTGGTTCTAGGGTCCCATACAATTCACTACTTTAAGGAGACTTTATAGGCAAATAATGATGGTTACCTACTAGAAATATGTGGTGTAAATGAAATATTATCTTTTGAAACCTTGTGAGCTTGATTGTATGTAAGGGAATCTTTTGCCTATCTTTGGTGAAATGTTGGAGACAAAAGTTCCCACATTTCAGATCAATGCTTGAGTTATTTGTATCAGAAGAGAGTTATTGACACACTTTATGAGAAGAATACTTTCTCATTCTTGATTCAATGACTATTTCTTTAATGGCTAGTTGTAAAAAATAATGTATTTATCTTGGTGTGCTAAAATATATTAATGTAATTTCAACTGAACTAGTTTCTGAATTTAATCAGATTCAAAGTTTACAAAACTTACCTAGAGAGACCAGTTAAAAAAATCATGAACTCATAAAATATCCGGTATAGTTATGGTTGTTTGTTTAATATTTCTTTTTTGGTAACTATATACTAAGGTAGAGTGATATATTGGGTAAATGCTAGATTTTTAGTTGGAGATCTGGAATCAGATCTCACCTCTGACATATTTTAGTTCTATGATCATTTAAGCAAGTCATTTAATCTTGGTGAGACAATGCTCAAAAACTATTAAGTTCTGAAAGAATTTTGGTTTGCTTTGGTGAAGATAGTTCATTCACCAATGAAATAACAGGTACATAGCATACTTAACTTTTTATTTATTTTTATTTTAGGTAGGGTTTTAGTTGAAAATAGTCTTTACCCATGATTTCATCACCAGGTCAATTCCTACTTTGGAAAGTTTATTTCTTATCTTAAAGAGCTTTTTGTGACCATAAGAGGAAAAATAACTTATAAAGGTTAAATAAACCAATAAGGTGTTAAATAAATAAATAACTTGTCCAAGGTCAAAAAGCCAGTATTTACCTGGCTTCAAATTTAGCCTTCTATCTATTACTGTTGAATAGCTTTCTTAATTACATGTTTGCTATATAGTAAAGAAGGACATAATACTAAGAGACAGAAAAGCAAATTTTATTTTGACCTAAGCTTCTTTTGCTTTTATTTTTTAACACTGCCAGAATATTAAGAGCAAAACCCAGCAATTAGCAGGAGCTAAAAACAACAAACACAAAAACCACAACACTAATTAAAATGAGAATTAAAATGGGCAAATGAACCAAAGGTATTTCTGAAAATAAATCCTACTGTAACTTTCCCATAGTGTCATTATTTTTTTCTGTTGTTAAGAGGAAAAAAAGGACCCATCATGTTGTTATTTATTTGTGGTCATTCAAAATTTGGTGCACATCTGTGCATTACCAAAGGGTAGATCAGTGACAACACAATATGGAGGAAAGCATGATTATTACTCATATAAATATGAACAATGATTATAATGAAGGTGACTATGACAAACATGATCTAACTACTTATATTCCACAGGGATTATATTATCTATAGATATTTTGTTGATAGAAAATTACTATATAAAATTACAAATGTTTATGCCTATGTATAGGTATTCATGTAAATATCTATGTATATATTACATATACCTCACACTTTCCAAGCAAAAGCTATTTATCACTGCTTTAAGAGTGCATTTTTCTATTCCCATGATAAAGTATCTTTGCTTTTCTGTTCTCCCTTCACTGAGATGTTTCATACTGAATTTGAAACTCAAGGACATTTGTATCATAGAATTATGATCCAGGACACAGTCGTGGTTGCTGCTTTGCAATTGTGCATTCCTCTCATTCTCCATTTTAAATCTACTTTTCCTGAAAATAAAACCCTCTGGCCCTGGATATAAATTCTCCCATATTTAAATCCCATTACTAATCTATATAAAAAATCCAACTGTTTGAAGGTTTAGAGTAAAATTTTCCCTACAGCCCAACTATAGCAAAACTACTAATCTATATTTTAAAATTCCCCTTTCCCCCACAAGAATATCTTCTCTCTCTCCTACTATTCCTTGAAACTAATTTAAGTACATCTACATATGAAATATGGAGCTGTTCTGCATAAAAGTGGTTTTAAAAGTCATAGAGGAAAATGATTATGTTTTCTTCTGTCCCTTTCAACTTTTATAAGGGATTGATATAAATGGTTACTGACATTTGGAGTGATTTTATCAGGAAGAACATTTGATAATAGACTCATAAAGTTACACACCTTAATAACAATCTAATTGATGAATTATTAGTCATATTTACCTCCTGTAGCCCTTTGGAGGTCTGATAAAAATGATGGAATACTTTTTCAGAATAATAGTTTAAATGTATCAAATAAAATAAATACAATTAGAAAGGTAAGAAAAAAAAATAACAGGTCCTAAGAGAAGAACTGATTCTAGCCCAGCCCACCTCATTCTACAGATTAAGAAACAAACCAAGAGAGGTTAAGGGACTTTCCCAAAAGTACAAAAGTGGTAAGTGATTGAAGGAAGCATAAAATAAACTATACATTTTTTGACTTTCCTCTCTCTCCATGGACAATAAATAGAATGCATAGTACTGATTTCAAAGAATTTAAGTATGTGTCATTTAAGTGTTGGCCCCACAGTCACATTTATCTTCCTAAGATTTTCTGTGTATGCATTCCTTTTATTTAAAAAGACATTCCCACCTTCTAAAAAGATTGAACATATGGATATCCTTTATCCTTAAAATATACAGCAACAACGTGAAAGGGAATTTCAACATGATTAGAGAATGAATTCTAGCCAAGTGATACATCTTTCACAAAAATAAAGGATGTCAGAAGAATGGAAAATGTCTATTAATTGTCTCATCCTTCCAGGGAAATAAATCATTTATAATTTCAGTAGATTTCACCACTGTATACTTTATGATCAGTAAATAATCATAATAAAAATTAGGAAAATTAAAGATGGGGATATATAAATTAAAAAAAAAAAACTCCTTATTCCCCAGTTGAACAACATTTTCACCTTCACACCTTACTTTTATTTATATGATACTATACTTCTGAATAAAAATGTATATACTAGGGAGGATTTTTATTTTCCCTAGTATGAAAAAGTACTCAATATGATGATCATTTAATACAGGCTATATCTCTGGCTACAAAAGGCACAATCTTTTCTCAGAGAACACTCATTTCCCCCCACACATGTTAAAGAATTGGAACACAAAGTAGTATAAATTATTATCAATTTTGGATGTATGGGTCAGCTTTAGAATTCTCTATACAATTTGAATTGTGAAAACTGTTCATAGAGGGAAAATTTGTTTTGAATCCTTGAAACAAGAGGAGGCAGTTGCCAAGCCCTACTGGTTTCACATTATAGGCTAAGCTGTTTCTTAAATTAAAGTTCACCAAATAACTATTTATTTTCTTTTGTAATTTATCTCATATTTAAAATTTTAAGTTCATGAATGCTTTTTGATCAACCAGAAAATAAAAACTAAATTAAAGCACATATCTAAGCACTATTGGGATGAATAAAATATGTGAGCCTTGTCAGCAGTAAGCCTGTATATACACATTAGGCAAGGAAACCTCATTCCCTTTGAAACCAGTGTCCTCTTATTTAGGGAGTAGGGAAGATGCCATTATTTATTATCTTATGCCCCTTTCTTCTCCAACACTTTGTCTGCATCACTGACCTTCCTGTGTAGTCAAAAGAGTCCTAGTCCTGGAGCCATGAGGTTCTGATTTCAAATCCAGCCACACAGATATAATAGTTGTGTGATGCTAGACAAATCATTTTACTTCTGCCTGTTTCAGTTTTCTCAACTATAAATGGGGATAATAATAGCATCTACCTTGCAGATTTTTCCAGGATCAAATGAGATAAAATTTATATAGTACGTAGCAAAGTGACTGGGATGTAGTAGGTATTTAGAAAATATTTACTTCTTTTCCTCCTCCTTTTCCTTTTCATTCTACAGGTTTGTCTGTATGATGTTTTCTCCTGTCAATTTTGCTGACTGGCTCATGCTTATATTCTCATTTAATCATATTTAGAGAAAAAAACTGATCTTTATGAAGGGTGGCATGTTGATAGTAGCAGACTTGATGGCAAAAGATTTTGGGGAGGGATTGGAGTATCCTTCATAAATTGATCCAACTAATTAAATATGAACTGTGGCCATAAAGATGCTATACATTTTAAATGACTCACCCATTTTCAAACAGTGTTTTGACTTAAGTGATAGTATAACAATAAAATTATAACCCCATTCAACCCCCTTATCCCCACCTGCTCTCATTCCTAGTATTAAGAAGATTTTAAAAAGTTGTAGAAAAATATAAAAAGATATACTGCTAGACTCCTGGAACTGAAAAAGATAAAAAAGATCTTATAAATATGTATGTATGTATATATAGATATACATATACATATACATGTACATATATAGATATACATGTGTGTGTGTGTGTGTGTGTGTATATATTTTGTGGGGCAATGATGGTTAAGTGACTTGCCCAGGGTCAAGTATTTGAGGCCAGAATTGAACTCAGATCCTCCTGAATCCAGGGCTGGTGCTTTATTCACTGTACCACCTAAGTGCCCCCTCATAGGTCTTATATTCCAAAACATACTTGCAACAGCTTTCTATTAGATCTCTGATGTGATCATCCAGCCTATTAATTAAAGATTCACAATGACTCTATCTCCTTAGGAAGGCCATTCAGTTTGGGCATGGATATAATTCTTGGTATTATTTTTTTTTCTATAGCATGTTCAGTGGAATTTTCACTTCCCTTTAATATCAGCACTTTGGACCTAGTTCTATGCTCTGAGACAATAAAGCCAAACAAGTTTTATTTCTTGTCCACATGGTGAGCCTTCACATATTAGAACAAAATTATCATGCTTCCCCCAAACTAGGAGTACCCAACATGAAAGGCTATCCATAGAAAATGAAATGTGTTAAGAGATATCTATAAACTGTAATTGCCTTTTGGGCTTTTTTAAATATATTTTTTTATTTTATTGAATAGAATTTTATTTTTCAAAATATATGTAAAAACAAATTTTAACATCAATTAAAAAAAATTGTGTTCCAACTTCTCTTTCTCCTCCATTCTCACCCCCCACCCACTAGAACTCAAGCATTTCAAAATAAATTATACATTAGTGGTTATGGAAAACATTCCGACATTAGCTAGGTTGTGAGAGAAAACAGTAAAAACAAAACAAAACAAAATAATACAAAAAAACCCCTTCAGATTGAGGAACTATCAAAGAAGAAAAAAAATTTTTTAATGTGTTTCCATCTATTTTCAGATACTATCACTTCTTTCTCTGTAGATGGGTTGCCATTTTCATAAGTCCTTCAGAGTTATACTGGATCATTGCCTTGCTGAAAATAACCACATGCTTCCCAGCAGATCATCTTACACTATTGCTGTTATTTTGTATACAGTACATTTCACTCTGCTTCAGTTCATGTAGGTCTTTCCAGGTTTTTCTGATAGTATCCTGTTCATCATAAGCTGAATAAAGTACCTTAAACTTGACAAAGAATTTTCTTCATATTAGCCCAGCAAAGTAGGTACCATACATTTTGCCATTATAATCAATCATCATAATTATTTCCCTCCATCCTATACCCTTCCCATGATATTTACTCTATTTTCTACCTTCTTTTAACCTATTCCTCCTCAAAAGTGTTTTACTTCTGACTGTCCCCTCCCCTACTCTGCACTCCTTTTTTTTCACCCTTCCTTCCTTGTCTTCTTCCCCTCATACTTTCCTGTAGGGTTAAATAGATTACTCCTCCCAACTGGGTGTGAATGTTATTCCCTCCATGAGCCCACTCTGATGAGTTAAAGGTCTTTGAGCTAATTCTGTGTTCCAAATTTTCTTCCTCCCTCCCTCCTTAACCCTCCCTATGAAATTAAGCAATTCAATATGTCATACTTGTGCAGTTATGCAGAACATCTTTTCCTTCCTCAAAAGTGTTTTGCTTTTTACTGCTCTCTCCCCCACTCTGCCCTTCTCTCCTTCCCCTCTCCCCACCCCCTTATCTCCCTCTCCTCCCTCAGGGCAAAAATATATTACTATACCTACTTGAGTATGTATGTTATTCTTTCTTTGAGCCAATTCTGATGATACTAAGGTTCACGCAATCCCCAATTCCTTCCACCTCTGCCCCTCTCCTCCATAAGCTTTTGTCTTGTTTCCTCCATGTGAACAACCTCTCCCCTGACCATCTGTCTCCTCCCCCCTCCTCCAGTCTATTCCTCCTACCACTCAACCCTATTTTAAAGATGTCATCATGGGTTAGTTAGGTGGCACAGTGGACAATTCACCAGCCTTGGACCCAGGAGGCCCCAAGCCCAAATCTGGCCCCAGACATAAGACACTCCACCCTGTCTGCCCCACAAAGAACAAAGCATAAATGCTTTACAGATATCATCCCTTCACATTCAGTTCAGACCTGTGTCCTCCATGAATTCCTTACTGAGATATTTCTTAAGAGTTTGAAGTATTATCTTCCCATGTAGGAATATAAAGAGTTTGATCTTTTAATATCCCTGTTTATCTTTTTATGCTTCTCCAGGGTCTTGCATTTCAAAGTCAAATTTTCTATTCAGTTCAGGTCTTTCCATAGCAAATGCCTGAAAGTCTTCTTTCTCATTGAAATTCCATTCTTTCCTCTGAAAGATGATGCTTAGTTTTGCTGGGTATGTGATTTTTGGCTGTAGTCCCAGTTCCTTTGCCCTCTGGAATATCATATTCCATGCCCTCCAGTCCTTTAATATAGAAGCAGCTAGATCTTGCTTTATCCTTATTGGAGCTCCACAGTATTTTAATTCTGCTTTTCTAGCTGCTTGCAATATTTTCTCCTTGACCTGGGAGTTCTGGAATTTGGCTATAATATTCCTAGAGGTTTTCCTTTTGGGATCTCTTTCAGGAGGTGATTGGTGGATTCTTTCAATTTCTATTTTAGGTTCTGCTTCTAGAATATCAGGGCAATTTTCCCTCACAATCTCTTGGAGGATGGTGTCTAAGCTCTTGTTTTGGTCATGGTTTTCAGGTAGTCCAATGATTTTCAAATTATCTCTCCTAGATTTATTTTCCAGGTCAGCTGTTTTTCCAAGGAGATATTTCACATTGCCATCTATTTTTTCATTCAATTGGATTTTCTTTACTGTGTCTTGGTTTCTCATTCAGTCACTAGCTTCCATTTGTTCAATCCTAATACTTAGGCAATTATTTTCATCAGACAGTTTTTTAATCTCCTTTTCCATTTGGTTTTTCAAACTGTTGACTTTTTTCTCATGACTCTCCTGCATTGCTCTCATTTCTCTTTCCATTCCTTGCTTTCTCTCTATACATCTTCATTCTATCTCTCCTACTTTCTCTTCGAAGTCTCTTTTGAGAGCTTCAATGGCCTGAGACCAGTTCATATTTTTCTTTTGTTTTCTTTTTTGCAGGGCAATGAGAGTTAAGTGACTTGCCCAGGGTCACACAGCTAGTTATGTGTCAAGTGTCTGAGGCTGGATTTGAACTCAGGTCCTCCTGAATCCAAGTCCAGTGCTTTTTCCACTGCACCACCTAGCTGCCCCCAGTTCATATTTTTCTTGGAAGCTTTGGATGTTGGAGCTTTGACCCTGTTATTATCTTCTTCTTCTGAGGTTGTATTGTGGTCTACCTTACCCCCAAAGAAGTTTTCGATGGTCTTCTGCTTTCTCTGCCTACTTATCCTGGCTTACTATTTCTTGGCATTTTACTCCTCCAGGACACACTGTTTGTGCTACTGCCACCTTTTGGGCTTTAAAAAGAATATCAAAACATTCTTTAGATGCTGCTAATCAAATGTTTTCAGAATGACAGTGTGAGATTTTGACCTTGGGTGTTTGGAACAGGGTTTTTCAATAGTGGTGTAAGGCATACAAAGAATGTATATTGGCTGACTAAGAATTTGATCTGGGAGATTGAGTTGTTGGGGATTAGATATTAATCAGAAGAAGAGAGTACTTCAACTAGGAGTGAGTGTTCATACATGAAGATGTTTGTTAGGTTATGAAGGAGAGGATGTGGGTGCTATGACAACTATCATATTGGAAGCCCCCAAAGTAGGAAACTTATATTGGAATTGTGGGTTTACATGGAGAACTAGTATTAAAGCTAAAAAAAAAATTCAGTAAATGACTACTGATCAGAGAAATACAAATTAAAGCAATTCTGGGGTATCACCTCACACCTATCAGAGTTTCAAGTATAACAAAAAAAGAAAATATTGGGTGTTAGAGACAATATGGGAAAATTGAAATACTAATCCACTGTTGGTGGAGTTATGAATGGATCCAACAATTCTTTTTACATGTAGTTGGGAAAAAAGTAAAATCCTATTTTAAGAGAAAATAGGTCAGGGGCAGCTAGATGGCACAGTGGATAGAGCACCAGCCCTGGAGTCAGGAGGACCTGAGTTCAAATCTGGCCTCAGACACTTAACACTTACTAGCTGTGTGACCCTTGGCAAGTCACTTAACCCCAGTTGCCTCACCAAAAAAAAAAAAAGAAAAAAGAAAAAAGAGAAAACAGGTCAGAAAGAGATTGCATGAGACCCTGTGCTAGAATTGGGTACAGCTGCTACTGATTGGCAACTCTATTTTCCATACACAGTTGTGGGAAACAGACGAAGCAAAGAGAAAAGAAGTTGTGGTTGATCACAAGAGACCAAGGGTCCCGTTCATAATTTTATGCCAAGAGGATCTCTACCACTTACAGCTAAAGGGAAACAGGGCCATTCTTGGGTAAAAGACCAAAGCGAAGGCAAGGAATGTGGTGACCGTACTTGTCCCTGGATCACACCACCTTGAAAGAACTGAAAACTTGCAGACTCACAGACCCGGCTCTGAAAACAACAGTATATAAAATCCTGAAGCTTAGGCCAGTCCTACCCATAGATGAGCAGAGTCCAAATTTATCATAAAATGCAAAGTAAAAAAATAAAATGGAAAAATGAGCAAACAAAAACCATAACCATATTTATTAAGGCAGAAAAGAGGCTCAAGACATAGAATCAGAAGGGAAAAAATGAAAATAGACACATCTAAAGCCTCAAAGAAACATGCTACTTGGACACAGGTCCAATAAGATTTCCTACAATAATTAACGAAAAAATAAAAGTAGTAAAAGAAAACATGGTAACATAAATGAGAGTGATGCAAGAAAATGATGAAAAGGTAATTAAAAGCTTATTTTAAAGGGAACATGGAACTCATATTCAATTATGGGAAATGATATGCTTAAAGATAAGAAAATAAAATGTATGCAAAAAATAGGTAAATATCAAACCATGAAAGGAAAACATTGACAAATCAGAAATTTTTAAAGGGCTTTTGTAGGAGATAATATTTGAACTGAATCTTAAGGGAACTAATGATTGCATGAAGTAATCATGAATAGAAATGGTATTCTTGGAATTGGGTGGGCATGGGGAGACTATACAAGGGCACAAAGATGGATAGTGAAACTATGAGTGTGGAGATTATTTTGAAAGGAATGTGGAGAAAATTCCACAATTACCAAGGGAAAATAGAATAGAGTAAGATTAGGAAGGTCATGACTGTTTGGAGTATCATTTAAGTATAGAAAACATCAAACTACTAAAATAATGGGATCTAAAATTGCAAGGGATATTAGAGATCAACCATTCCTAAAATCTAACACAGATACTTAGAACATAGTAAATGACTGATTATTCTTTTGTGAATGGAATGGAATATCTTTCTCTTTCTCTTTCTCTCCTTTGTTTTTGTGTGTGTGTGTGCATGGGGAGAGGGGGGAAATGAGGGTAAAGTGACTTGCCCAGGGTGACACAGCTAGTGAGTGTCAAGTTTCTGAGGTCAGATTTGAACTCAGGTCCTCCCGAATCCAGGGCTAGTGCTTTTTCCACTATACCCCCTAACTGCCCTGGAATAGAATATCTTAAGGAGGTGCTCTATGTTTTAGGGCACTGTAAATTATATTTTCAATATGAGAACATATTGGATAACAATATCAAGAAATAATGGTTTACCTATGTAATAGAGAAGATTTTAAGAAATGGATTTTTGTTGTTTTCCTTTACTGAGGAAAAGTAAAGAGACATGTTTCAATCTATGCTTACTGAAAATTTCTTCATTTTTTTCATGTTGGTAATACCAGGATCATCAAAATGCATTACTTCAGTGACAAATGTGAACAAACACTGAAATGAGAGTTTTGTTGGGAGTAGAGGTAGTGGTCTCTTGTATATGATTTCTTTCTGTATTTTCAGCAGTTTAGAGTTTATTACTGAATCCAGTAATAAAATTTTACAACAATGATGAAATCTACAATAAAACCAAATTTATGTACTCTTCTTTTATTTGATCTATAAAATGCATAGGAGTAATGGGTAAAATTACTTATCCAGTTTACAACTCAGACCAGACATTTAAGAATCACATTCCTTAGCAGAGTCTAGGCAGTCAGTATGTATTTAAATTGGGGTGACTTCCTAAACCTTATTTGATTAATCAAACTTGATAGTGTCTTTCTTTGGATGTGACAGTATTCTAAATAAAAAAAAAGGCTCAAAGTGCCTTTGAAATCTAAGTATTACATTATAACATTTGAGAAGGAAAAGAGTCATAAAAGAAAGTTCCAACCTCATTCAAAATAGTAGAATTGAGCATATACTCTTTTCTACCCTAAAGGTTCCTGATAATACAGTGGTCTATCTGTATCATGATGTTTCACAGTAGCAATACTTTGTGAAAACTTGCTCCCAGAACTTTTTGATAGACTCCTTATGATGAACTTATGGAACCTGGAAATAAACAGTAAGTACACAAGATGATCAGGGATGGATGTCTTGTAATCTATGTCATAAAAGGCAATAACCACATAAATGAGATCAGAGATTAATTTTATTATGACTACCCATGTAAGAAAGATGACATAACAATTCACCCATACTAGTTATTTTTAAGGTTATGGGCTTTTTTGGGGCGGGTGGATTTTTTTGACAGTGTTTGCAATAGTCTGCATCCATTATATATTACCACTCTATCAAGAGCAAACAAATATGCTTCATCACCCCACTAGAACTGATATTGATCATTGCATTTGATCTTGCTTCTGATGATTAAGATTAAAATTTGCGTACTGTGGCAGAGTCAAGATGGAAGAGCTGAAACAGCAACCCCAACATTCCCTTTAACCAAGTTTAAAATAGTATCTCAAATAAATTTATAGAGCAGCAGCAGAGCCAAAAAAGGTCAAGCTTATAATTTTTTTCCATCCTAAAACAACTTAGGGGGTATGCAGAAGAGGCTTTTGATATGAGGATGGGGACTTGCTTAGAGCATACAAAATGATAGCTCCAGCTGGGGTCCTTGTAGACAGCAGTGACAGCCATAGCACGAGGTTTCTGGCCAGAGATTATAAAGGGTGTAATGATTGGAATGACGCCACCTGCTGGATACTTACTGTAGAAGAGTTCTGCCCATGAAGGGAAGGTCTTTGAGGGCAAGATCAGGAGTCAGGAAGTGATGCGGGCTAGTGGGAGGAGGAAGGAAGAGACTGGCGCTCAGTCTCGCCCTTTTTCCTGTGGACGCTGGCGGAGAAGGGAGCTAGAAATGTGCTCTCCCTTTAATAGATAGGGATCTAGGCCTTTCTCTCTCTCTTTACCAAATTCTTATTCTCCTTAATAAATGCTTAAAAGTCTAACTCTTGCTAAAGCTTATAATTTATTGGCGACCACTCATTAGATATTTTAGACAGTTTAGCTAGAATTTTACCCCTTAACAAGGGGTTGGACAATTTGTCAGAAATAAATTACAGGGGATTCTTTTCTGATACTGAATGAAGGCCTAGCACTGTTTGGCAACTCTATTGCCATAAAATTTCTGGGTCACATTTCCAGGACAGAGAATAACACTAGTGCTTGATGCTACAGAATAGCAGGGGCCTTGAACACATTTCCAATATGGATAAGAGCACTATAACTTGTGGTTGTAGGAGAAAGGGGGTCTAGTCACAATTCCAGGGCCAAGAGAATTCCTTAAAAAGCAGAACTGATTAAATGGAAGAAGAGGTCTAAATACTCAGTAAAGAAAATAATTCTTGGGGCAGCTAGGTGGTGCAGTGGATAGAGCACTGGCCTTGGATTCAGGAGAACCTTAGTTCAAATCCAGCCTCAGACACGTGACACTTACTAGCTGTGTGACGCTGGGCAAAACACTTAACCCCAATTGCCTCACCAATAATAATAATAATAATAATAATAATAATAATAATAATAATAATAATAATAATAATAATAATAATAATAATAATAATAATAATAATAATAATAATATTTCTTTACAAATTAGAATTGAGCAAATGGAAGCTAATGATTCCATAAGATTTAAAGAAACCATAAAACAAAATCAAAATAATAAAAAAATAGGAAAATGCACACTGTATCATCAGAAAAATAGCTAGATTAGAAAATAGATGAAGAACAAATATTTCAGAATTATTGGACTAACTGAAAGCCATGTTTAAAAAATAAAAGAGCCTAGACATCATGTTTCAAGAAATTGTAAGGGAAAATTACTTCAATATCTTACATCAAGAGGGAAAATAGAAAGGGAAAGGATCCACCAATAACCTCTATATTGCCAAATTCTAGAGCTCCTAGCACAAGGAGAAAATATTACAAGCAGCTAGAAAGAAAAATATCAAATATAATGGGGCACAGTCAGGATTAAACAAGATTTAACCACATCCACACTAAGGAAGAAGAGGGCTCAGAATATGATTTTCCAGAAGGCAAAGGAATTACGATAACAACCAAGAATAACCCACTTAGTGAAATTAAGTATCATCCTTCAGGGAAAATGCACCTTTAATAAAATGGAGGATTTTCAAGCATTTCTGAAGGAAAGGCCAGAGCTAAATAGAAAATTTGACTTTCGAACAAAAGATCCAAAAGAATCAAAAAACAGAAACAACCCCCCCAAAAAAAAAACAAAATAAACAGTAAAACCAAGGAAGAAATTTTAAAACGAAAAAAAAAATGATGACTAGGATGCTTATGTCACAAAACAAAAAAATAACAACAAAACAAAATAAAAAACACCTTGGAAAACATATAACAAAGTGGTGCAAAGTGAGGTGAGGAGCCAATAGATAAATGGATATGGTTACAGCAATATTGTAAAGATGATTGACTATGAAGTAGTTGACTATTCTGATCAAGGTAAAGAACCAGGTCAATTCGAAAGGACTCATGATGAAGGTGGCTATTCACCTCTAGAGGGAGAACTGATGAATTCTGAGTGCAACTTGAATTATAATTTTCTCATTTTATTTTTTCTTGCTTTTATGTGACACGGCTATTATGGAAATATGTGTTTCATAATTTCATATGCACAGTGAGTATCTTATTACGTGCTTTTTCTTTGGGTAGGGGAGTAGCTTAATGGAGTAAGAGAATTTTGAATCCAAAATTTCAATTAGACCAAAAAGTAAATAAATAAATATTTGTGGAGAAATTTGTGTACAGATAATTCTTATCACTATGAATCCTCAAAACTGTTACAGATTGGTATAATTATTAATAAAGTCATTAATATATTTATATCTCATTAGTACTTACCCTATAATAATACTAATAGATGTTTTTTCTTTCCTTACTTGCATAAGAAGTTTTGAATGCCATGGTCAAGTGTAATGGTATCTTTTATTTTTTAATGTAATTTTTTCTTTTAAAATGATTTTGATATATTTGGTATTTATAAAACCTTAATTTCCTATCATAATCCTTGCCCCGACTATAGCTAAAGAGTTATGCCATTTAATAAATAATATTTTTAAAGCAACTCATAAAAATGCACACATGTATATGTATATTACACACATATAATCTTCTTATTAGTATAATTTCCATGATTCATGATTCATGAAAGAACTTGCATCACTATACACATATAACAAAGCTCAGTAGATAGTCACAAAGGGTTGAAGAGGTAACAAATTTTCTCATTCTTCTCTCAAATAACTAGAATGGCCCTCAGAAGATAACATAAAATCTGTCACCCAGCCTATTTTTTTTTTTTAGTGAGGCAATTGGGGTTAAGTGACTTGCCCAGGGTCACACAGCTAGTAAGTGTCAAGTGTCTGAGGCCAGATTTGAACTCAGGTACTCCTGAATCCAGGGCCAGTGCTTTATCCACTGCGCCACCTAGCTGCCCCCCACCCAGACTATTTTTAAATCTACTATGGTTTGGTAATACCTGCCATGGCTGGGGTATCAATAATATAACATGTAAAAACCTGGATAGGGAATCAGGAAAAAAGAAAATATAATTTTGAAATGCATAGTAGACAATAAAATAATATTTGTTTATTTTAATTGCTAAGAATTTTTTAAGTACTCCATGAAGATTAATTGTGCTTTTTGTGCATAGCAGATGATAAACTGGTAAAGGGATGCAACAAAAACTTTAGTATAACACTCTAAACATGTCAACCATAACAACAACTATAACAAAAACAATAATTTTTAGAGTTTGAAAACTGATTAAGGAAAATGCATAAACAAAATATAGTTGAAAAAGATAGATCTTCATCTCCTTGAATTTTACCTTTCTGTCTAGGCTCACATCTAATTAGGTTTTAAATAATGCTTATAGAACAAGCTGGATGGATGAATGACCTACCTTAGGTCTCCTATTATTTGTCTCTTTTATTTTTAAATTTAACTAGTTAACTAATTAATTAATTAATTGTTTAATTTATTTGTTTATTCATTCATTCATTCATTCATTCATTCATTCATTCATTCATTGATTTCTGTGGGGCATTGAGAATTAAGTGACTTGCCCAGGCTCACCCAGCAAGTAAGTGTCAAGTGTCTGAGGCTGGATTTGAACTCAGATCCTCCTGAATCCAAGGCTAGTGCATTATCCACTGGGCCACCTAGCAGCCCCCAAGTCTCCTATTATTTGAAGACATCCTTGATATTCCCCAGATGGGAGTGATACCCTCTCCACATCTTCCAATTTCTTCTAGTATTTTGGATCTCTCCTTTGAACGCCTCATTTTTCTGTCTAACTATGAGTATTTGTAGCAATGTTATCACTTTCCCCCATCTCCACATTGGATAGTAACCTCATAAAGGCAAGAGACTGTGTCTTCATTCATTTTTATATAATCTCTGGCACCTGGACAGCTCCTTTATTAATGAAAATTGATGTGTATTTATTAAAAGTTGAATATAGCCATATTAC
This sequence comes from Dromiciops gliroides, assembly GCF_019393635.1. Taxonomy (NCBI): domain Eukaryota; kingdom Metazoa; phylum Chordata; class Mammalia; order Microbiotheria; family Microbiotheriidae; genus Dromiciops; species Dromiciops gliroides. The sequence continues at coordinate 148,621,432 of NC_057866.1, forward strand.
TGGCTATTGCTTCTACTCTTATTATAAATACCCAATCATATATGATGTTAATAACCTAAATAACAAGGCCAAATACTCCAAATTATAGTGATATTTTCACAAGGATTTGGCTTAGAGTTTTTCTTTTCTATTAATGACAACCTTAACAATAAAATTAAAATAAGATGCAAAATCAAAGAATAAAATTATAGTAACACTTTTAAAAGGGTTTTAAAAATTCTTCAATAAATATGGATAAAAAATTCTTAAAAATACCGGCAGAGGGGCAGCTAGGTGGCGCAGTGGATAAAGCACCGGCCCTGGAGTCAGGAGTACCTGAGTTCAAATCCGGCCTCAGACACTTAACACATACTAGCTGTGTGACCCTGGGCAAGTCACTTAACTCCAATTGCCTCACTAAAAAAAAAAAAAATGAATGTCAAAAATAAATAAATGATACTTAAAAAAAAAATACCGGCAGAACATATGGTTGAACTTTTGTGAATAATAAGTAGCATGAACAAATATATTTGTCATAAGCCTATTATTTAAATGTAAGATGAGTCTTTTTGGGGGGACAGAGAAATGAAAATTTACTTTCATCTTATTATTGAGACAAGATAATAATTAAATTTTCTTAGAGTTGTCCATCAATCATAGCTAGCAAATCAATTACCAGACTTCTAACAAGGAAGATATAGGCACTTTTATTCAAAAGATTTTCCATCTTCCCTACTCCCAACACTGCTTCTCTTAAAGACTGTTTCCAAAAGGACAAACAGCAAAAAAGGAATCTGTATATAATCCTTGATTCTTTTTTCTCCATCCCTGGTCATATCTGATCAGTTGTCAAGTCCCCTAGACTGCCACATATTTTATATATCTGTCTCATTCTCTCTTCTTACACTGCTGCTATCCTTGTCTAAGACATAGAAATCTTCATTATCACTTACTCTTTTTAAAATAAAATTTTATTTTAAGTTCAGTTCTGAATTCTTTGCCTCCCTCCCCTTTTTCATCCATTTTGAAGGTTAAAAACACAAACCCCTTATAAATATGTATGCCCATGTAAAACAAAATCCAATAAAAGCTGAAGGAAGGAAGGAAAGAAAGAAAGAAAGAAGGATGGAAACAAGGAAGGAAAGAAGGAAGGATGGAGGGAACAATGCAAGGAGGGAGGGAAGGAGGGAAAGAGGGAAGGGGGGGAGCAGAGCCAAGATGTTGGAGGAAAGACATTAAATATGCAGAGCTCCTGACACCAAACGCCCATAAAACAACCCCTGGAGCAGCAGAACCCACAAAAAGACAATCTGATATTATTCTCCAGCCAAAGACAGCTTAGAGGGGGGGCCATGTTGGGCTGCAAGAAGATCCCAACCCTGTGATCTCTCCAACATAGTTCTTAGGAAGGCTGTGTCAGAGAAACTTACCCCCAAGTCTCTGAATCAGCTGCAGCACCATCTTCTGGAACTAAGCTTACAAGTGAGAGGGCTGAATGTCTGGCTGGGGTGGGGAGGGTGGGGTGGAAAATACATTCATGTCTGTGGGACCTAAGGAGGAATCCCACCTCAGCAGGAAACCAGGAAGAAATCTTGAGCAACAGGAGGCTCAGGTGGGGAGGGTAATAGGCTTGTTAGAGCTAAGAATAATAGGACACAAAGTTTTGCTGCCTGGTTAATTAGGAAATTGTCTTGACATTATCTTCAGACCAGAAAACAGGCCAGGCAAGAGAAAAATCTGCCCTTCCTCAAACCAAAACACCTTGGACCCTCTGAAGCTTGGGACAGTGTAGCTGTGAAGTAAGGACCCTACTGTAAGAGGGAGTTAAAAGTCAAGTAAAAGATGGCAAGAGGAGCAAGCAAAGAAAGTTGAGAACTATAGAAAGTTTCTTTAGCAACAGGGAAGATCGCGGTGTACCATTAGAAATGGATAGCAACATCAGGGCCCCTATATCCAAAGCTTCCAAGAAAAAAATATGAATTAGTCTCAGGCCATGGAAGCTCTCAAAAGGGACTTTGAAGAGAAAGTAGGAGAGATAGAAGGAAGATTTAGAGTGGTAGAGGAAAGAATTGAGAGAGAAATGAGATCAATGCTGGACAGTCATGAGAAAATATATCAACAGCTTGAAAAGCCAAATGGGAAAGGAGATACAAAAGCTCTCAGAAGAAAATACTTGCCTAAGAATTAGGATTGAACAAATGGAAGTTAGCGACTTGATGAAAAACCAAGACACAGTAAAGCAAATCCAAATGAATTTTTTTTTTAACAAAAGGGCAATATGAAATATCTCCTTGGAAAAACAGCTGACCTGGAAAATAGATCCAGGAGAGATAATTTGAAAATTATTGGACTACCTGAAAACCATGACCAAAATAAGAGTTTAGACAACATCTTCCAAGAAATTGTCAGGGAAACTTGTCCTGATATTACAGAGGGTATGGAATATGATATTCAAGAGGGCAAAGGAACTGGGACCATAGCCAAAAATCACCTACCCTGCAAAACTTTGTATAATCTTTCAGGGGAAAAAATGGGACGTCAATGAAAAAGAGGTCTTTCAGATATTTGTGATGAAAAGACCTGAACTGAATAGAAAATTTGACTTTCAAATGCAAGACTCTAGAGAAGCATAAAAAGGTTAACTGGAAAAAGAAACCATGAGGGATATTAAAAGATTAAACTGTTTACATTCCTACATGGAAAGATACTACTTCTAATTCATAAGAACTTTCTCATTATAAGGGCACCTGAAAGGAATACACTTAGAAAGAGGACACAGGTCTGAACTGAATATGAAGGAATGATATGTGTAAAGCATTTATTTCTTTTTGTTTTTCCTTGTTTTGGGGGGTGGGGCAGGCAGGGTGTGTGGGTTATTTCTGGGGCTGGATTTGGGCTCAGAATCTGCTGGGTCCAGGGCTGCTTTTTTGTCCACTCTGCCACCTAGGTAACCCATGATGACATCTTTAAAATAAAGTTGAGGAGTAAGAAAAAAAAGGAGTAAAGGAGGGAAAGAAGGAAGGAGGGAAGTAAGAAGGGACATAGAGAAGAAGAAAGGAAGTGCTTCAATTTGCACTCTGAATCCATCAACTCTCTATTTGTTAGTGGGTCTTTCTGTCTTTACTCTGTCATCTTTCAAATATATCCTTCTTGAAAAAATATTTTTTAAAAGTACAGGGTTGGACACATTGCTGCCCTCTTCAAATTCCTTCAGTTGCTCTATCTTACCTGTAAAATAAAAACAAATTTCTTTACCACAGATTTAAACTCCTCTATACTCTGGTCTCAACTTAGCTCTCAAGTTTTATTCCCCATCACATATTCACACTATGTTTAAAGTAAACTGGATTATTATTAGTTCCTTAAACTCAATAAATCATCTCCTGTAACTGAATAGTTGAACACTTTAACTCAAACAACTGCAATATATATTTTCATCATCTTTGCCTTTGAGAATCATTCTATTCCTTCAAAGCTCAGCTCATGTGACATTTATTACACTCCTTTCTCCACTTGACATACTCTTTCCCTCCTCAAATTATCTAGACCATTTTCTAGATATCTCTTTTGGAGTTATCACTTCTTCTCATGTATTAAACTTTTCTGTAACTATGCCATGTTCCACCTTGGGGCAATGTTTTCTTTTTGATTTTTATCTCCAGTGACTTGGAATATGCCTTGACAATAATATTTAGCCAAAGTTTGCTTAATTGAATAATGAGCAAATGTTGCTAAGTATTTATGAGATCAACTTAGTTTAACATGTTTGTTGGGTAAATTATGTTTATCTATATGTGTTAAAGATAGCAAGACAATTATAAACTCTTTCTCACCAACATGTACCCTGTGTACAGAGCATTTGCTTCCAAATATGCTGAAATTGCTAAAAATTAGAGGCAAACATTTTTCCTCCTTTGGTTATTGCTTTGATGTGTAATATAACAGCATTGCTTAACTTGAATATCTTATTCTGATGTTATAGCCATGTTCATAAAGATAATGTAATATGGTATAAATGTTGATGAAAAAAGGAATAAGTCAAAATGGTATTGATGAATTTCAGAATGTCAAAATAAATATAAAAGTTTTCTTCCATCTCCCTAATAATTAGGCTCATCAGAGGGGACATTGAGAGAAAAACTCAATTGAGAGTGGTAAGCTTGGGAGAAGTTGCCTCACCAAAGCTTCAGGAGTGATAATATTTTCATAAGATTTTACAAAGATCTTTTGATAATTGAGATTTTAATCAGTGGTAGAGTAAGTTTTCCTAGAGTGGATAGAATGATCCTTGACTTGGAGTGAGTGAGGTCATTATCTTTCAAGTTTGCCTAACTTTATACTGGATATATATCAGATCATTTAGCTCATGAACTTTACTCAAGGCCTAGCCTAGCCTTGTCCTGCCCTGACCTGCCTTCCTATCCTGTCCCTTTCCCTTCCCTTCCCTTTCCTACCTCAGGTACCTCAGCCATTAAGTCATTCTGAGGCCCTTACAGTTAAAATTTCTCAGAAAAAAATTCTCAGAAGTCTTATTTGACTTCTCCTTTGCATTTAAAACATAGAACCCTTAAAGTAGTGGCTTTCATATGTTCTCTACTTTATAGAGTAATCTTGTTCTCATTTATAATTGCCATGTCTCTAAAACATGACACAGTGCCTTTCATGTAATATGTAAACAATAAATATTTATTTAATTGAATGAAATTGAAATATTCCCACTGTGTAATTTAAAATTCTACGTGTGGGTTCTAATCTGTCCCCCCAGTTTTGGGGGTAAACTGACTAAAATCACTGATAAACAAGTTTAGGATTTTTAAGGGTTTATTGAAAAATAGTAAAAGAAAGTGAAAGATTGAGAACAGATTTCCTATAAACTGGCAATCCTAGCCTTCCTAATGTCCTACTTCTCATGTTCCCCTCCACGAAATTGAAGTCTCCCAGTCAAAAGATAGCAAACCGCCTGTCCAGCATCTCCTTCATGCTTCATGTTCCGCTCCCAGAAATGGGAGGTTCTTCAAGATGATTGACTAGTGGCATTCAAATTCAAAGTTCAAAGTTTTTTCAGCTTCTGAGAACCATGCTTTCTTAAGTACCCTTAAGTACCAGCCAGATGTGCTTAACTAGAAGTCAGCTAGTAATCCATTCAGGAGTCAGTCTCCTTATGCAATCCAATCAGTTTAAATTAATCTCCAGATGGGCCCCTGGCTATCTGCTAAATCTCCATTATCTTGACATAACACACATGCACATGTGTTTGAATTTGTAATTATACATACTTGTTTGTATGTGTCCTTACCCTTAACTGTAGATAATTACATTATTGCTTTTAGTTTTGCAAAATATGTCATAAATAACTGGAAATGTTATACTACTCTTTAAAGAATAATAAGATAAAAGGATTATAGTTTGAGAATAAAAAGTAACATTACAAATAATTAAATTCAATTTCCTCATCTTACAAATGAGGTAAGACTGAAGGAAAGTAAGGAACTTATCTAAGATAATTTTGTTAATAAGGTTCTGAATCAAGACTGCAACCAAGTTCTTCCTATAGCCAGTGTAGAAATACCAGACTATGTATCTTTTTAAATGTTTTTATTTTTTATTTTCTATTTTCTATTGATATTTAAAGTGAAAATTCTAAACCTGAAGAAAGAACATGATTACACAACTTTGATTTTTTTTTAAATCATATATTTCATTTAGTAGAAGAGAAAGTTTATGAAATATACAGAAAGATATTACAATTTAGAGAAGAAACTGTAACTGGTAAAGTTTCCATAAATATTATTAAATAGTATTTTTCTACAGGAAAATCCCTGATTTCTCTTTTTAAATTTCCAATAATATATGATTTATTAGATTATATAATTTTGTACCACTTGCTCTTCAAAAAATAAGACCAATTCTTTCATGTGTATTTCTCCCATTGTCATTTTAAAAGAGTAGAACATCTAGTTGGGTTTCTCAACAGCCTAAGCCTTCACAGAGATCTCTCTGGATTTTGATGTACTCAAAAGCTCTCTGTTGCAATGTTTAATCAGTACAATAACTCCTTTTGATATTCAAAGTTTAGATTTAATTTCTTCCAAAAGTTTCAAAGGGACTGTATGAAACATTAGTAGCCATACATATTGAGATTCATTCAAGCATTCCTTTGTTTGAAGAGTAGAATTGTGTATTTTTTTACATGTAACAAAAACTTATTATATATAATTAAAATTATCACCCAAATGTTATATTTATTTTATTTTTTTATTCTCTTTTTATCTTCTGCTTATTCTCTTAGTTACCCATATTTTTTGTTTGCTTGTTTGTTTTTTAAGGTAATAGGCATAATTTTACAAACATATTTGGGTTATAATGCAACTACAAAATCTACAGTAGAAAAATAAAGAAAACTGTTATAGTAGCATGCCTTCAGGAAATGTGTTAAATACTCTTTTAGAAGAGGGAGGCCATTCAGCTTTTAGGAGCTGTTGAGGCTACAGCATATCTTAGACTATTGGACATTAAGATTTCTCATATTTGTTTGGGCTTCAATCATGACACACCTTCGAAATTGGTCTACCATTGTGCTTAATAGAGAGATTTAATAAGGGTATTCAACAAACAGACTTAACAGAGACTCCCAATTGTAACAAATATCTCAATCCAGGAGAAGTAGGCAGGGAGGAAGGAAGATGAAGATGAATAAGAAAGAAAGGTATATAATGGACATATGAAGAAGATGCTATCAGCATCCAAAAAAATGAACTTATAAATAGAAGTATGTTTTGAATAATTATATATAGACACACATGCATATATACACACATATATGCATGTATGTATACACGCACACACACACACATATATATGTACCTATTTGTGTCTCATGATAGGCATCTCTATAGGGGGTGGGGAGAGAAGACAAAATAAAAGAAGCAAGAAAAAGCTATTGGAGTGGAGGCTAAGAAGGGGGAGATACAGGGGAGTGAGTGAGCCTTACTTCCATAAGAATTCCCTCAAAGAGGCAATAACACACACACTCAGTTGGGTATAGTAATCTAGTTTACCCTGCAGGAAGGGAGGGTAGATTGTGGGAGGGGGTATTCAGAAGAAAAACACTGTTAAGGAGGGATAGGGTGGAAGAAAATAGAACATAGAGTAAATGTCTAGGGGAGGGAATAAGATGGAGGGAGTTAGCAATAGTAAGTGTGAAAAAAAATTGAAGTGTTTGATAGGCCTCAGTTCTCAAACACATAGAGAACTAGTCAAATTTGTTAAAAAAAAGCCATTCCCCAATTGATAGATGATCAAAAGACATGAAATTTTCAGATGAAATAATCAATGATACCTATAGCTATATAAAAAAAATGTTCTAACTCACTATTGATTTGAGAGATTCAGGTCCAAACAATTCTGGGTACTACCTCATATCTATTGGATTGGATAATAAGATAGCAGAGGAAAATGACAAATGTTCTAGGTGATATGGGGAAAATGAGAAATTAATACAATTTTGGTAAAGTTGTAAACTGATTCAAACATTCTGTAGAGAAATTTGCAACTATGGCTAGAGAGCTATAGAACCATGCATACCCTTTGACCTAGTAATACCACTACTAGGTTCATATCCAAAAAGAGATTAAAAAAAAAGTTGAATTTCAAATTGGGGTGATGCCCATCAATTGAGGAATAGTTGAATAAATTATGGGATGATATTATGATGGAACACTATTATGCTATAAGAAATGATGAGCAGGATGCTATCAGAAAAACCTGTAAAGATTTATATAAGCTGGTACAAAGTGAAATGTACCATATACAAAATAATAGCAATATAGTAAGACGATCTTCTGTGAATTGCTTAGTTGTTTACAGCATTACCATGATCAAAGACAACTCTGGGTTTTTTGTTTGTTTGTTTGTTTTGTTTTGTTTTGTTTTGTTTTTTAGTGAGGCAGTTGGGGTTAAGTGACTTGCCCAAGGTCACACAGCTAGTAAGTGTCAAGTGTCTGAGGCCAGATTTGAACTCAGGTACTCCTGAATCCAGGGCCGGTGCTTTAACCACTGCGCCATCTAGCTGCCCCCCAAAGACAACTCTGAAGGACTTATGAATAATGCAATTCATCTATAGAGAAAGAACTGATGGTATCTTAATACAGATTGAAGCATGATTTTTTTTAGTTCCTTTTTCTAAAGATTTTTTGTCTGTTTTCTTTCATAACCTGATGAATGTGAAAATATTTTGCATGATTACACATATAAAATTTATGTATATATGTGTCCTTAAGAGGTGGTGGGGAGGGAGGGAGGAAGAAAATTTGTAACACAAAATTTTAAAAGTCAATATGAAAATTTGTTTTTACATGTAATTTGGGGAAAATTAAAATTCTAAATAAATGGAAACAATTCCTTAAAAATTAAGAGTGAGCAAATAGATGATAATGACATTATGAGCTATCAAGAAAAAATAAAACACAACAAAAAGAATTTTTAAAAATAGAAGATAATGTGAAATATCTCTGGAAAAACAACTGACCTGAAAAATAGATCCAGGAGATATAATTTAAAAAATATTCAACTCTCAGAAATCAAAGATAAAAAAAAAAAAGAGCCTAGTCATCATCTTTCAAGTATTATCAAGAAAAACTGCCCTGATATTCTGGAATCAGAGGGTATAATAGAAATTGAAATAATACACTGTTCACCTCCTTAAAGAGACCCCAAAATGAAAACTTTCAGGAATATTATAGCCAAATTCCATATATCCCAGTTCAAGGAGAAAATATTTCAAGGAGTCGGAAAGAAACAATTCAAGTATAATGGAACCACAGTCAAGTTAACATAATATTTAGCAGGTTCTACATTAAAATATCAGAGGACTTAAAATCTGATATTCCAGAAGGCAAAGGATCTGAGATTAAAGCCAAGAATCACTTAACCAGCAAAACTAAGCATAATTGTCCTGGGGAAAATTGATAATCAATGAAATAGAGGACTTTCAAACATTCCCTCTAAAAAGAACAAAGCTGATTAGAAAATTTGATTTTTCAAATATAAGATTCAAGAGAAGCATAAAAAGGTAAATAAGAAAAAGAAATCATAAAGGAATTAAGAAAGTTATACTATTTACATTTCTACATGGGAAGATGTTTCCTGTAACTCATAAGAACTTTGTCATTACTAGGGCAGTTAAAAGGAAATATATTCACATACATGTGTACATATATACACATATATACATATACATAAATACACACATATATATCCATGTGGGTATGTATGTGTGTATATAAAACATTTTTGTGGTGTGTCGGGAAAATTTTTAAAAACAAGTGGCATCACAGGGAATAACAGTCACAATAGTGGCTGAATTAGGCACAACAGGGTGGAGAGCAACAACATAAGCATTAATTGATCTAAGATCCTGAACAAAGCAATACATAGGCTTACCGTCAGGACCAGGCTTTGGCTTCTTCACTGGAAAAATTGGAGTATTTACTTCTGACCTACATGGAACAATAATACCTTGTTTAATAAGGGAGTCAATTATGGGAGTAATACCAATAATTGCCTCCTTTGAAAGTGGATATTGTGGTACAGATGGTGGTTTTCCTCCTTTTGTAGCACTAGAGATAGGAACTGCTGATTTCAGTAATCCTACATCAGTGGAGGATTTTGCCCAAACCTTTTCAGGCAAGGTGTCTGGAATAGAGAAATCTTCAGATTGGGATAACATTAAAGCAGATAATTCCTCACCATAACATTCACTTAATACATCAATAAACACTGGGGTTAACACATTTTTATCAGGCATGTCAACAGTCAATGTATTATCTGGCATTCAATGAATAATAACTTTCAATTTACACAATAAATCTCTACCCAAAAGATTAATAGGAGATTGGAGTATCCACAAAAAAGAATGCATTACTGAAATAGAACCAATAGTAACTTCAAGGGGAGACAGAAGAGGAGCTAGTTGGCTATGCCCCTCTACTCCCACCACAGGCATCTTTTTAATAATAGTTCCTTTATCTTTGGGAACAAATTTCAATGCCGAAATAGAGGCACCAGTATCAATTATACAAGAACATTTTACACCTTCAACATACAAATCAATATTCGGTAAGGGAGAGGCATGAATGGTCAAAGCAGGGGCCACGATCTTAGTGGAATCTGCATTATCCACATCTTCTACCTTCCCCTCAAACCGTCATGCTGAAGCATTATTTACAGGGTTCCAGTTTCCTTTATTAGCCTGATTTACTCCTTGTCTTATTTCTTGACTCACTCCCTAATTATTTTCAAATTTCTTTCTTTCTTGATAATTTATTTTCCTTTCAAAGCAATCTTTCTGCATATGTCCCATCTTTCTACAATAGAAACAACAGAATTTTCTTCTGTTCTGTTTCCCTATAGGTACTTGCTGGATGGTGGCAAGAAAAGCTTTAGATTTTTTACTAGATTTTTCTCTCTTGTCTTGTACATCATCTCTCTTGTCTTTTCCCTCAAACACATATTGAGCAATTCCTTTCAGTTCCCCAATATTCTTTTCATGCCATCTAGGACAGTATTTCAGAAAATACTCAGTAATGTTTGGAAGAGACTGATTCTCAAAAGCAGCATTTATCATTCTATCATCCCTAGGTTTTATAGGATCAAGTCTAGCGAATCTTTTAGCACTCTTATCATAAAACCTCATAGGAGTCTCATCTTTTTCTTGAACTGTCTCTTGGAATTTACTGTAGTTCTCTGGTCTTTCTGAGAAAAGTTCCATTCCTCTAATTAGATTATTTCTAGCATCTTTTAGTTGGTTCATATCTGCTAGAATATTAGGATCCCACTTTTCCTGTTTTTCTAAGGCTTTTTCTATCATATCTAAAATATAGAGACTGAAAGTCCCATATTTTGGCCAAAGATTCTTAAAATGTTTGCTCCAATCAAAACAATATTCAATTAGCAGTTTCCCTATTAATTTCTTTGGCTGTAATCATTTCTCTGTCCCACTTTTCCAAAAATTTTTCCAATGGAGAATCTTTAGGAATTGATGTTTTACTCAGCCTAGTTCCCATGGTATACACACAGAGGTGGAAGACTGATCTGGCTCGAACTAGGCAAAAAGGACCAGATTCTAGTCCTCCTACACTCTGGTGGACTGGCTTGGTCTCAGTTATGTGCACAATGGTTAGCCTGGGCTAACCCATATCCAAAGCCCTCCTAGACACCTTACTAATGGACCTGATCACTCTGGTTAGCCTATGCCAACCAAGATCTAAGGTCCCCAGAACACTCTTTTCCTAAACCTAATTTAAAATTTTAGTCCCACACACGCACACAAGGGCAGGGAAGACAGACAAACATGTACAGACACACGCCAATCTACTCACGTTCCCGGGAGGGGACCTTGCGGATTCTGCTTGGCTTAAGGACCCCTGAGTAGTCATCCAGGAACAAACCAGTCCACTGGGCTGTATGCAGTAATCACGAGATAGGCTATTGGCTCAGGTATACCACCTTTCGCTTCGTCTGTTTTCCGGGCCGAGTCCCTCGTGGGATATCGGAACCGTGTACTCAGGACTCCGCACTCGCTCCGTGCCTAGGGCACGTCTCACACACACACCTCTCAAACACAATCTTACAGACACATTCACAGGATGTAATATCTTTCCCACCCAAGTCTACCTTGAGAGGTAATTAATCCTCTCAAAATTAAGTGCTATGTGGTTTCACAGAGAACTTCCTCTTTTCCAGTGCACAGTGTAAAAAGCAGAAGTTCCTGTATAAGTGAAACTGTGGGGAAGCAGAGAATGAATTACAGCCTTTAAAAAAAATCCAATTAAAATTAATTTAGAATCACAAGATACTAAATAATAATAATAAAATGAATATCACAATCTGCAGCTTGTGGATACTCACCAGCCTGGAAGGTTGAACCTGCGAGAATCTGTACCCAGATTTCTCTCCCTCAAGAAAGGACTTAGGGCAAAAGGCCCTTTTCTGGAGCTCCAAAGTAAAGTCCCAAGTTGGAAAAGAGGAACCTGAATAACATAATTACTGCAGGATCATGTCGGGGTCACCAAATTGTAGGGAAAATTTTTAAGTCCGACGGAAGAACAAAAACAACAACGTTTCCAGGCTGAAGCAAATAGGTTTATTGAGAGAGGGTTAGTCCCCCAATAAAGCCAATAGGTTTATTGAGAGGGTTTTAGCCTCCCAATAAATCCGGTCATCCAGGCAGTGGGACTGAAAGACCCAGAATTACACAATCCATGGGTTTATATACCCTTCCAAAATTTACACTTGCACAGTATTATATCATTAATTGTGCTTCTAAAATTAAAACGTATTCTTAGAAAATACGAGGAACTATCTAAATGACCATAAATGTCAGCATTATGATGACAATAGGGTGGGTCATTGTCAGGCCACTGGTCAGCAACGTGAACTCTTTATAGAAAAGTATGTCACTCGTGATTATTAAAATAAAGCATTGCTGACTACTAGATCTTGTGATATTATCTAATGCTTGACATTGGAAAATTAGGAAATATGAGAAAAGACTTAACCTTTTGACCTTATGTAATCTATATTAAATAGAATAAATCACAATTTTTGAATTAATATATTGATTATTTTCTTAATCAAATCTCTTATAACTAAGGTATGGGGAAAATCTCACTCACAGGTGGAAAGGACAATGGGAAGGTGGTGGGGAGCACTTGGAACTTACTCTCATCAAAATTGGCTCCAAGAGGGAATAACACACTCAATTGGGTATTGAAATCTGTCTTACCCTGCCAGAAATTAGGAGAAAAGTTTTAAGAGAAGGAGGGGTGATAAAAGGGAGGGCAGATTGGGGGAGGCAGTAGTCAAAAGTAAAACATTTTTAAGGAGGAACTGGGTAAAAGGAGAAAGTATAATTAACAGGAGGCAAATAGGATGGAAGGAAATACAGCTAGCAATCATATAGGAAAAAACAATTGAAGCAATGTTTCATGATAAAGTCTTCATTTTAAATACATAGAGAACAGAGTGAAATTTATAAAATTAAGAACCATTCCCCAACTGATAAATGATAAAAATATAATTTTTTCAAACAAATAAATAAAAGCTATAGATATATTAAAATATATTATTAATCACTATTGATTGGAGAAAGGCAAATTAAAATAATTTTGAGGCACTACCTCACACCTATTAGGTTGGTAAATAGAACAGAAAAGGAAAATGACAAATTGTAGAAGGAATTTTTGTTTATTTTGTTTTTTGGTAAAGCAATTGGGGTTAAGTGACTTGCCTAGGCTCACACAGCTAGTAAGTGTAAAGTGTCTGTGGCTGGATTTGAACTCAGTTCCTCCTGAATCCAGGGCCAGTGCTCTATCCACTGTGCCACCTAGCTGCCCTTGTAGAGGGGATTTTATGAAATTTAGACATTAATTAACTGCTGTTGGACTTGTGAACTGTCAACCATTATGTAGAACAATTTGAATCTATGCCCAAAGGATTATAAAACTAATGACCCTTTGACCCAGTAATACCACTATTAGGTCAATATCTCAAAAGATATAAAAAAATGACCCACATATACAGAAATATTTATAACAGTTCTTTTGTAATGGCAAAGAATTGCAATCAAATTGTCATGTATGATTGTGCTCGAATACTAATGTGCTATAAGAATGATAAGGTGTATGCTCCCAGAAAGACCTAGAAAAACGTACTAATGCAAAGTGAAATGAGTAGAATGAGAACATTGTAAACAGTATCAGCAATATTGTAAGATGATAAACAGTGAATCACTTAGCTATTATCAGAAATACAATAATTAAAAAGTACAATAATTCAAGACAACTCTGAAAGACTTCAGTTGAAAAATATTATCCATCTCCAGAGAAATTACTGTTGGCATCTGAATACAGAATGAAGAGTAGTTTTTACTTTATTTTTCTTGTTCTGTTTTTATTTTTGATCTGCTTTCTTTTATAACATGACTAATATGGAAATATTTTTTTCCTGACTAGCATGTATAACCTATATCAAAACGTTTGCCTTCTCAATAAAGAAGTTAGAGAGGGAGGGATCAAATTTTGAATTCAAAAATTTAAAAAAAAACAGTGTTAAAGTGGTTTTTGCATGTATTAGGAAAATAAATAAAGTAATACAAGGAATAAGAAAATTTAGTTCTGACCTAAAAAAAAAAAGAATAGTAGTTATCCTGGAGTGCATCAAGAGCTACTGGAAGGTTTTGATTTTAAAAATGATTTTAAGATTTGTTTTTCTGCACTTTGTGGGATAGATAATAGTGTAGAGAGATTGGGGACAGAGAAGTCAATTAGACATTAATTTTTGGCTGGGGAGAATAAAATATATTTACCAGACTGAAAGTAGGGATGAAATTTCTTGTGCCCTGTTTGGTCAGAAAATATGCCCTTATGTTACTTATGTCCTTAAGTAAGATATTCCCTATGGGTAAGATTCATGAAACTTTTGCCCTAGATGTTTCCAGAGGGTGTTCGTTAAACACTGTTATAATACTGTGTTATTAAGGTGCAGGAGTTTGCACTCAAAGAGGTAATGGAACAATAAAATAAACATTCTACCTGTTTATATAATTCCAAGAAGGAAGAATTCTTTGCTGGTAAAAATTTAAAAGAAAAATCATTCTATTGCAAACTTTGCTCCAAGATGTCAGTCACTTTATATGGGATTTAAATAATAATCTGCTTCAGATTGATCAATCTAATTTTGAAGCCAATAATATTCTCTAAAATTTACATCCAAGCTAAACTGATATAAAAACTACTGCATGGCAGGTTTTGTTTTTTAAAAAAATAATAAAACCATTCTTAATGTTTTTGAAAGGACTTTCAGAAAATGCATTTTATGACCTATTTTCTCCTCATCTATGATAAAATATAATTGTTCAAAATGCACAGAATTTCATACATCTACTAATTTAAAAAACTTTCAATATATTAACATTTCAAAAGGTAGCCCTTTGGCAAGTCAATTTTATAGCAATTAATCCTAAAAATGCTAACTGGATTTTATGTGTGCTAATTGATATAAAAGGCATGGTTTTCTATATGTTAAATGTCAAATGTGTGTGTTCCTTAAAATTAAAATGCATTAAGACCAATCTAATTATATATACAGGTGTTTTCAAGTAAGGCTAATTATAAAATAGAGTTCTCTTTTAGATGTTTGTTCTATTTTAAAATCATGCTTATATATAATTAATCTATTAATTTTTTTCTTTTCTTTTCCTTTTTATTTTTTTGGCAATGGGGGTCAAGTGACTTGGCCAGGGTCACACAACTAGTAAGTGTCAAGTGTCTGAGGCCGAATTTGAACTCAGGTACTCCTGAATTCAGGGCCAGTGCTTTAACCACTGCACCATATAGCTGACCCCAATTTTTTCTAAACTATAAGAGTAAACCTGAAATCTATTTCAAATAATAGCAACAACTCAGGATTTCAGAGTTAAAAATAAAGCTTTGCTGTTTCTTCTACTTATTTATGGATTTCACAGTCTTCATGCCTACCAGCAAATTATACTGATTTATAAATGTGGAAACATTGAGATGGAAAATGTTGGGCGGTGCTACGCTGATGAATTAAACAAAAGTTGTTCAGAATATAAGGTAATTTAGACAATTTAGCTGGTAAACTCCTTGGACTGTATCTAGTACTCTTGTGTAAATCTCTGTGTAAAATACAAATATTTCAACTGCTCATTATAAACGATTCCTTGAGCTTTTAAAGAACTCGCTCTCCTCTAGGCAGTCTCAAGGCTCTCCCCAGGGCTTGCCTGGAATTATGCCTAGATCACTTGAGATCACTATCTTTCTTCAAGATCTAGCTCAGGTGCTACTTCTTCCATGAAGCTTTTTTTCATTTCCATCCACTTCTCTCTTCAACCTTTAAAACCCATTATTTCCTCCTCAGACTTTTCATAGCACTTTGTCCAGATCTCTCCTTTGATTCTGTTTCATTTTGCCTTCTATCATACTTATTTATGAATATGGTCACATGTTATATTGTTCTCATTACCTTTGAGAACAAGGACCCCCTTGCCTTAGCATGGTGCCTGACCCATAGTGAGTGCTTACTAATTGTTTATTAATTGATTGATATCATTGTATCTAAATGCCTATAATAGTAATAATTTACATATAGCAAAGTTACTTACAAATATTGTTTCAAATTGAATTGCTGACTACTGGAATTATTTCTTCACACTACAGATGCATGAAGTTCATTGTACCCTATGTTGTACTCTTGAACTGATGTTTAGAAAAGGAAAGGAGGGGAGGAGAGTAAGAAAGAAAGTAAAGAAAAGAAAAGCCTGAATAATAACAGATATTAGACCATGACTCACCTCTCTCCTCATTCACTAATCAAAGACAATTTGAGCGTTTCAAATTTAAGAGATTCTAGTTACTTTTCTCAAATGTTCAAAAGCTGTATGTAAATTATGATTTCACTCCTATAGTCATACTTCCACTAATAAAACATATCGCAATCCATCCATTCCATCCTCTAACAGCCCATCCATGCTTTCCCATCCTGTACAATTCTTATTTATTTGCTCTGATAAATTCTTCAAATAAGATCCCCCATCATGATAAGGATTTTTAGTTAGGCCTCTCAAAAATGTTTGTGTAGTAATGGACACTGTGAGTTGCCCATCAGCCACTTCCTCCCAGCCAAGCACTGAACCCCCTCACTATTCTGTGAGCTGAGCCTCAGAAGAAGCCACTGGCTCCAAATACTATGAGGTGCTGGAGGTGTGGTCTGTTCCTGGCTGGGTCCAGACCACATGTTGAGCTCCTCTATCAGCCTGATCAGCAGGTGATCCCAGGTGCCATCTTTGA
Organism: Dromiciops gliroides; assembly: GCF_019393635.1. Classification (NCBI taxonomy): domain Eukaryota; kingdom Metazoa; phylum Chordata; class Mammalia; order Microbiotheria; family Microbiotheriidae; genus Dromiciops; species Dromiciops gliroides. The sequence continues at coordinate 148,638,279 of NC_057866.1, forward strand.
CTGGAAAATCGTCTCACTCTGTTTTTATGTGAGTTAGGCTGCTGTGGGTTTTTTTTAATGGGAGACAGTGGATGGGTTTATTGGGAGCTAGTAGGAGTCACAGCCTTTCCTCCTCCATCTTTGATCCACCAAATGAGATCATATTTGGAAAGTATTTAACACAGTACTGTCACATACTATTCACTTAATAGACTTATTTCTTTTTCTTTCTCCCTTTGATCAATGTTTGGTGAATTGACTTCATTTTGTTATGAATAGACCCCTTGTTTTTGAGGTATTATCACTGGCCCATACATTCTGGGAATGATAAAGTAATATAAGTGCTTTGTTCATTCATTTGAGTAGACAAGAAATTAACATATGAGAGCAATATATACTCTGATACACATCCTAACATTATATAGACACATTAAAGTTGGAATTACTGAAGCTACAGACAAATTGGCAGTGTAGTATAGTGCATACAGAGTTAGCATCAGAGCAAGAAAGACTTGGTTACATGCTGGCTTTGTGATCCTTGTTAAATTACTTAAATGCACCAAATAACTCTCTAAGATTATACATTTCTAGAGGAAGTTCTTTATAGGGAGAGTACAATGGTATCAAAAGTCCAGTTTATAGACATATATGTATATATATATATATATATATATATATGTACACACACATTTCACATGGAATTTCTTGAGAAACTTTTGCCTTTCATGCATTAAATCCATATAATTTTCTGCAGGTTTACTTATTCCCATTTGTATAACTTAATCATATTTTATTTTTAGCCAGAATCCTTAAAACTGAATTAAATTAAGTTAAATTTTAATAATAAAATTGCAGATAATATTATACAGGAATTATGCAGAGTAATTTTAATACTTCATTAATCAGGAAATAAAATATGCAGATAAAATGTGATTTATTGAGGGGAAAATGCTACATTTACATCTGGTATGTGGCACAGGACCTGATTCTGTATGCCTTATACTGAAACATCTTACATTGACTATGGATTTAAATTAAAATTAACTGCATAATGAGGCATACAGTTAAAAGTGGCCTTATTCCATTTCAGTTGATATTTTGAAAACATCACTAAGCAAAGTGAATACCATCTATGTCTTTTTAAAATACAAATTTAGGGGGAAAAATGAAGCAACTCAACTCAGGTCCAAAATAGTTTACTAAAATATATAGTTTATATTAAATGTATACCATATGTCAGAATACGATCTCTCATAAGACAGTAGAATTTAATTAAAATTTATTGCTGGCAATAAAAATTCATCAGGTCCTTCATCTTTTGAATCCCATAAGGGGGGTTCCAGAGCTTTATATAAATAGGTTGTCCAGGTTTGAAGTGAGGTGATGGCCCTGCAGATCTGAATTTGAACTTCAAACATTGCATGGATATGAGTATTCTTTTGACAATAAGTTTTCAATGAAGTAAAAAAAAAATCTTGATGGGATAAAACATATATATCTATATATTAAAAATACATATATACATACACATATATACATAAATACATACATACACATACATACATACACACATATACACACATATATTTCTTTTATCTACAACTGTTATTTCTTTGGCATGGAAATCTCCCAGTGAGGAAATTCAGATCTAATATTCTTTTCTGCTATGTCATATTGTTCTATCTTCTCTAGGAGTACTATGTTGATTCTGAAGTTACTCCTTTGAAGATGCCTGGGATGGGGAGATGAAAAGAGATTGAGTATACATAAACTCTTTCTCCCCTATCCCAAAGAGACTATCTGATCTAAGTTTTTCTTTATAGATATTAGGAAACTTAGATCACACAAGTAGTAAAGGCAGGCCTGAAACTCAGCTCTCCAAAATCTTTGACTATATTTTGTTCTACTCTCCTAACTGTCTACTTATGCCTGGTGATTTTATTCTCTTTAGGTAGCCCTGCTCTCTATAGAAAGAGTGAGCAATTTAGAGCCAGAGTACATACATTTGAATTCTTGATCTTCCATTTATCTTGGACAAATCTTTTAACACCTCTGGTTCTCAATTTCATCTATAAAATAAAAGGGTTAGATTAGATGGTTTCTAAAGGTCTTTTCTACTCTATACCTACATTCTAAGGCTCTCTACCTCAAACTCAATTTGCCCTCAGCTTGTGTCCTCCAGCATCAATTTCTAGACCACAGAACTAAACTGTGACTTAAGGCACTTTGGGGTGTAAATATCATCATCACCATCATCACCACGGCCATCATTATCACCACCACTATCATCACCAAAACCACCACCACCATCATCATCACCCACAACAACACTAAGATGAAAATGAAAACAACAAACAAAACACTGCAATTCAATTACGGAGACCTGTGTTTGAATTTTGGGCAAGGAATTATTAGCTCTGTGACATTAGGAAGGCCACCTAACTTTGTTCATTCTCTAATTCTTCATCTATGAAATTGGAATGTGCAAATAATAATTATGATCCCAGTCTTACAGGAATATAGGGTAGAAAATTATCTGTTAAACCTTAAAAGACTATAAAAAATGAGAATTTTTTTCCCTTGTTATGTTAGTAAATGATATGGGCCAGGTTCATATTTAGCCTGGTCTTCAGAGTGGTCTGTAAAGTGAGGCTAGGCCTACTGCAGGTGATAGAAATATCTTAAGTGGTTATTGTTTAATGCCAATAGTAAATCAATTGGAGAGTGAGAAGGTGATTCAAATTCTACATTGAAAATCTAATTATGGGGTTTCTCTCCAACACACCCACTTCTACTTTTCATCCATTACAAATTATCTCTCATACCTCTGTCTCTCATATCTGTTTAAGTTCTAAACTTTTTCCCTTTTGAACCAGATATAACCATATTGGCGCAATTATGACCTAATATCATATATAATAATTGCAGATATCACTGAAAAGAATTTGCGATGTCAAAAGTTGGAAAACATATGATCTTGGGACAATGTAGAACAGTAAAGAGTTTGAAAAAAAGAAAATGTGCCTACAGATAGTCCAGTTAGCATGGAATGATAATTGTCTGTAGGGTTTATAAAATAGAAAATTAATAATTGAACATGGTAAGTGGTTTAGGAAATTGTCCTGCTATCATTCCATAGCAGCAAAGAGTTGATTCATCTGTCTTAAATCAAGAGAGATAGGGGAATCACTTTAATGGTATCTGAAAACAGAGTCACAACAGAATTAGGGAGTTCTGGGATCTTATTTCTAGTCTCTGACAATATCCATCAATGAACCACAAAACATCTTTTTTTTTTTATAATTTTTTTTTTTGCAGGCAACGGGGGTAAAGTGACTTGCCCACGGTCACACAGCTAGTAAGTGTCAAGTGTCTGAGGCCGGATTTGAACTCAGGTACTCCTCAATCCAGGGCCGGTGCTTAACCACTGTGCCATCTAGCTGCCCCCTATAATTTTTTTTTCACAAAATATCTTTTTAAAAAAATTATATATTTTAATTTTATTTTTCCAAATTACCTGTAAAATACCAATTTTGACATCAATTTTAAAAGATCTTTGTGTTCCAAATTTTGTTACTCCTTCCTTCCCAACCCCCACCCCCCCAAGATCTCAAGAAATTCAATATAAGCTATATGTGAACAGTCATAAAAACATTTCCACATTAGCCATGTTGTGAAAAAAAAAAGACAAAAAGAAAACTTCAGATAAAGGAACTAACAAAAATATGTTTCAATCTATGTTCAGATACCATCAGTTTTCTCTCTGTATATGGATTGCATTTTTTATAATATTTTTCCAACTTGTCTTTGATCATTGTATTGTTGAAAATGACCAAGTCATTCACAGCAGATCATCTCACAATATAGCTGTTATTTGGTATACGTACATTTCACTTTGAATCAGCTCATGTAGGTCCTTCCAGGTCTTTTGGGTAGCATCCTGCTCAGCATTTTTTTACAGTAAAATACATTTATATAGTACTTTAATGCTCGAGTTCCTTACAAAAAACCTATGAGGTTGATTACTACAACAACCATAATAGATAACATTTATGTAGTACCTTGTAAAAGATAAAGAATTTTCTTCACAATAGCCCAGCAAAGTAAGTACCATACATTTTGTAATCATCATCATCATCACCAATCATCATCCATCAACCCTCATCATCATACTCAATCAATCCTTATCATATTCAATTGATCCTCATCTTCATCATTCAATCCTCCTCAATAAATCCTTATCATTGATCAATCCTCATAGATCAATCCATCAATCATCATTCTCATCATCATCATTCTCATCACCTTACATTACTCTTGCCTCTACTTCAATTTTTTTCACAGTTACTATTGTTAAATGTTTCCCTTCAAACCATTCCCTGTCCATGACATTTACTCTATTTTCTATCTTCTTTTACCTTAGCCCTCTTCAAAAGTGTTTTAGTTCTGACTGCCCCCTCCACCACTCTGCCCTTCCTTCTTTCACCTCTCCATACATATCCCCTTCCCCTCCTACTTCCCTGCAGGGTTACATAGATTACTCCACCCAATTGAGTATGTATGTTATTCCCTCCTTGATCCAGCTCTTATGAGAGTAAGGTCTTTGAGCTAATTCTGATAATTATAAGGCTCATTCACTGCCCCACTCCTCCCCAATCTCTCCCCCCATTCCATAAGCCTTTTCTTTCTTCTTTCATATGATTTTTCAACCCATTCTACCTCTCAATTTCCTCTCACACATTGCAATTCTCAATTTTACCCTAAAGATGTCATCATGGGGCAGCTAGGTGACACAGTGGACAAAGCATCCGCCCTAGACCCAGGAAGACTGGAGCCCAAATCCGGCATCAGTCATAATACACCAACTCAGTGAACTGTAGGGGCCAAATTTAATATGGAGAGAGTTAATTGGGTGGCTTGCCATAATATTGGGGTTCAGAAAATAATGAGGGACATCTAGGTCCAAAGTTTCCTCCCTTACAAACTGCCTTTTTTAGTTATTTCTCCCAGGCCAATAAGAAAGGAGTTTAACAGCCTCTTTTCCACAAACAAATCAGGTTTTATTATTGAGAATAAAATACACAGCAAAGGTGAAATTAATTAAACCAATGACAAGGGCATAGCAAAAGAGGAAAATGGATAATCTCCCTGGATCTAGCAAAGACTGTCTCAAAACCCAAACTTCCTTTCAGCTAAGCTAATTCAAAGAGCTGGATTTCATTAATTCACTAACAGGGGTCTGTAATTTCTATGCAGCCCTTCTTCAGTCCCCTCTGAAAGCTCCTCCAAGGCAAGAGAGAGAGAGAGAGAGAGAGAGAGAGAGAGAGAGAGAGAGAGAGAGAGAGAGAGAGCGCCACTTCCTGTTGGGGGTTTCTTTCTCTACCATTTTCTCCCTCCCCCAAAGGGGAGGACCTTCAAGTTCACAATCCACAGCCTCTGAGGACACTCCTTCTCAGTTGGCCAAGTTTAAACTAGGTTTAAAAGGGCCAGCCAGGTGTGGCTAAAATCTAATCATCTTTAAGTGGGTACTTAATAGATTCTCCTTGACACCCAATTCAGACACTACTAAATCAATCAAGTCAGACCCTTGGGTGTCTGCCAGATTCCATTATCTTACCACAGACCCCAAGCATGCCTCCCAACCCTGACCACCCCACAAAAAAAAAAAACATGATAAAAAATAAATGCTGGGGCAGCTGGGTGGCACAGTGGATAAAGCACTGGCCCTGGATTCAGGAGTACCTGAATTCAAATCCAGCCTCAGACACTTAACACTTACTAGCTGTGTGACCCTGGGCAAGTCACTTAACCCCAATTGCCTTACAAAAAATAAATAAATAAATAAATGCTTTAGAATTATCATGTCTCCATAATCAATTCCCACCTGTGCCCTCTATCTAAATTTATTCATATAATCTGACAATACTCAGAAACCTCTTAAGAATTACATGTATGATCTTCCCATGTAGGAATGTAAACAGTTTAACCTTTTAACATCCCTCATGGTTTCTTTTTCCTGCTTACCTTTTTTTGCTTCTCCAGATTCTTATATTTGAAAGTCGAATTTTCTATTCAGTTCAGATCTTTTCTTCACAAATGTATGAAAGTCCTTTTTTCATTGACGTCCCATTTTTCCCCTGAAAGATTATACACAGTTTTGCTAGGTAGGTTATTCTTGGTTGTAATCCCAGTTCTTTTGCCCTCTTGAATATAATTTTCCATTCCCTTCTTATTCTTTAATGTAGAAGTTGCTGAATGCTGTGTTATCCTGACTGTGGCTCTACGGTAATTGAATTCTTTCTTTCTGATTGCTTTCAATATTTTCTCCTTGACTTGGGAGATCTGGAATTTGGCTATAATATTTCTGGAAGTTTTCATTTTGAGATCTCTTTCAGGAGGTGATTGGTGGATTCTTTTGATTTCTATTTTACCTTCTTTTTCTAGAATATCAGGGAAAATTTCCCTGACTACCTCTTGGAAAATGATGTTTAAGTTCTTTTTTTATCATGGTTTTTAGGTAGTCCAATGATTTTCAAATCTGTCCTGGATCTATTTTCCAGGTCAGCTGTTTTTCCAAAAAGATATTTCACACAGCTCTCTATTATTTTTATTAATTTAATTTTCTTTATTGTATATTGATTTCACATAATGTCACTAGCTTCCATTTGTTCAATACTACTTCTTAGGAAATTATTTTCTTCAGACAGCTTTTCCATTTGGCTTTTCAAACTGTTGAATTTTTTTCTCATGACTTTCATGCTTCACTCTTTTTTTTCCTCTACCTCTCTTAGTTTTTCTTAAAAGTCATTTTTGAGCACTTCTAAGGCTTGAGTCATTGGAAGGTTTGAAGGTAGGAGCCCTGATTTTGCTATCCTCTTCTGAGGGTGTACCTCGATTTTCCTTATCACCAAATAATTTTTTTCTGCCTGCTCATCTTTCCAACCTATTTCTTGACTTTTGACTCTTTCTTAAAGTGGAGCACTGCTTCTATGCATTGTCCCAAGCTTCAGGGGGTCCCAGGTGTTAAGATTTAAGGAGAGACACATTCTCACCTGGTCTGTGTTCTGGTCTGTAAGTCAAACCACAATACCTTTGACCTCATCTGACACCATGACTAATTCACAGAACTATTATCATCTGCTAACTTAATCATACCCGTCATTCTGCCTCTGAGAATAGGCCTAAAATATATGTCAGTAAATCTGACTGATTCTTTGCCAAGAGAAACACAAATGGTGTCATAAAGAGTCAGATATGACTAAAAAAACCAAACAATAATAACAAAAAAAATGTCCAAAGAAATAATCTGAGTCACTGAAACAGTGACATATAGTAAATTACTTAAGTTCTATATGCCTCAGTTGCCTATCTACAAAATGGAGTATGGCTATTGATTCCCCAAATGTCTCCAGTTTTATTTTCAATGACATATTACATCTCTAGAATACCAAACAATTACACAATATAATTACCCATTAATGCATAATTGAAGTTCACAGAAAACTTAAATCCTCACTAACAAGATTATATCCAAATCAGAATTGCAACTTCTATGAAATTTAAGAGAAACTATTGTTATCCCCTCAAGTAAAAATCTGCTCATCTCTAGAATACCAACCAATTGGAAAACAATAGAATATTTGTCAGTGATATACTACCCTTCAGAAAAAAAAACAAAAAACAAAAAACTATATTTACTACTATCTACCATTAAAAGCAAAGACCTGGTTGTTATAGTCTTTTTGTTTCTTTGATTTTTTTTCCTTAACAGTACTTTATTTAACTTTTTCAATTTATATGTAAAGATAGTTTTCAATATTCATTTTGTAAGATTTTGACTTGCACATTTTTTGTCCTTCCCCTGTCCAAGACAGCAAGCAATCTGATATAGATTATACAGTACAATGAAGTTAAACATATTTCCACATTAGTCAAGTTATGAAAGAAGAATCAGAACAAATGGGAAAACACAAGAAGTAATTTAAAAATAACATTAAAACAACAAAGAAAGTGAAAATAGTATGTTTTGATTTGCATTCAGACACTATATTTCTTTTACTGAATGTGGAGAGCATTTTGCATCATGAGTACTTTTGAATTGTCTCGTTCCATTGTATTCCTAAGAATAGCTAAGACATACACTGCTGATCATCTTACAATATTCCTGTTACTATGTACAATGTTTTCCTGGTTCTGCTTCCTTCACTCTGCATCACTTTATGTAAGATTCTCTAGTTTTTTTCTGAACTCTGCCTGCTTTTCATTTCTTGCAGCATAATAGTATTCCATTACATTCATATACTTGTTCAGCTATTCCTTAATTGACGGGCATCCATCCCCTCACTTTCCAAATATTTGACACCACAAAAAGAGCAGCTACAAATATTTTTGTACATGTGGGTCCTTTTCCCTTATTTATTATTTTTTTTTTTCATTATAAATCTAGTAGTTGTATTTCTGGGTCAAAAGGTATCCAGTTTTATAGCTTTTTGGGTATAGTTCCAAATTGCTATCCAACATGGAGTTCACAACTCCCCCAAAAGGGCACTAGTGTTCCAATTCTCCCCCTCCCCAACATGTTCTCCAACATTTATTATTTTTCTCTTTTGTCGTATAAGCCAATCTGATATGTGTGAGGTGGAACCTCAAAGTAGTTTTAATTTGAATTTCTCTAGTGAATACTAAATGAAAACATTTTATATGACTATAAATAGCTTTGTTTTCTTCATCTGAAAACTGCCTATTCATATCCTTCAACCATTTCTCAATTGGAAAATGATGTGTATTCTCATAAATATGATTCACTTCTCCATTTATTTGAGAAATGAGGCTTTTAAAAAAAAAACTGGCTCTAAGAATTATTTCCCAGTTTCTTATTTCCTTCAATTCTTGGTTGAGTTGATTTTCTTTTTGCAAACAATTTTTAATTTAATGTAATAAAAATAATCCATTTTGCTTTGCATAATGTTCTCTATCTCTTCTTTGGTCATAAATTCTTCCCCTCTCCATAGATCTTACAGGTAAACGTCTACATTGAAGAATGGGAAACCTTAGAATATGATTTTCTGGAGGGCAAAGGAACTGGGATTACAACCAAGAATCACCTAAGCAGAAAAATTCTGAATAACCCTACAGGGGGAAAAATAGGAATTCAATGAAAGAGAAGACTTTCAGGCATTTGTTATGAAAAGATCTGAGCTGAATACAAAAATTAATTTTCACATACAAGACTCATGAGGAGCATAAAATGGTACACAGGAAAAATAAATCATAAGGGATATTAAAAGGTTAATATGTTTACACTCCTACATGGGAAGATGATACTTTTGTTCATAAGAACTTTCTCATTATTAGGCAAACTGAATGGAGTACATTTAGACAGAAGGCACAGGTGTGAGTTGAATATTAAGGGATGATAGCTTTAAAAAATAAAATTAATGTGTGAGATAGGAATGCACAGGGAAAAAGGGAAAGGGAGATTGGAAATGGGGTAAAGTATCTCACGTAAAAGAAGTAAGAAAAAAAACTTGTGGAGTTATAGGGGAAGAAGGGGGAGATACAGAGTAGTGAGTGAGCTTTACTCTATCAGATTTGGCCCAGAGGAAATAACATACACATTCAATTGTATATAGTAAATTATCTTACCCTGCAGTGAAGTAGTAGGAGGATGGGGGGGTAATTAATCAAAGGGAGGGCAGATTGTTGGAGGGGGGTGGTCAGAAGCAAAATGCTTTTGAGGCAAGACAGGGTGAAAAGAGATGGAGAATAGAGCAAATGCCATCCATGGTGGAAGAATAGAATGGAGAGAAATGCCATTAGCAATAGTAACTGTGAAAAATGTTTGAAGCAAGTTTGGCTGATAAAGGCCTCATTTCTCAAACATATAGAGAACTGAGTTAAATTTATTAAAATAAGAATCATTCCCCAATTGATAAATGTCCAAAAGATATGAACAGTTTCCAGATGAATTAATCAAAGCTATCTATAATCATATAAAAATTCTCTAACTCATTTTTGATTAGAAAGATGCAAGTGAAAACAATTCTTGGGTACTACCTCATAATATTGTAGGGAATATGGGGTAAGTGAGACATTATTTCATTGTTGGTGGAGTTATAAACCAATTCAAACATTATGTAGAGCAATTTGGAACTATCCCCAAAGAGCTATAAAACCATTCATACTCTTTGACATAGTAATACCTCTACTGGTTCAGTATCCAAAAAGAGATACCTGATGAACTCTGAATGCACATTGAAAATTCAGGTTGAAGCATGATTTTATTGCATGATTTTATTTGTATTTTCTTTTGCAATATGGGTAATATGGAAATGTTTTTCATGACTTCACGCGTATAATTGAAATAAAAGTGCTTGCCTTTTCAAGGAGGGGGAAAGGAGGGGAGAGAGATTTAGGCACTCAAAATTTAAAAAAAAGATTGGTAAAATTATTTAAATGCTATTTGGAAATATTTAACAAAATGACAAGAAAAAAAGAAAAAAAAACCACCTAGGATTGAAGTTCTGATTCTGATAGACACTAGCTGTGTGACTATGGACAAGTCACTTAAATTTTCAGTGTCCCCCATATTTCTGTATGACTACAAATATCTAGATCAGTGTGAAGAGAATTTTTGCAGTGATGAAATGATTGGTCACAAAGAAACTTTATGCTTTATAAAAAGCTTCTAAAATCTTATGTAGTCAAATGGTAAAGGATATGGAAAATACCTATTAGCTTTTAAAAAAAAAGCATAGTCTAGTGTGAAATTGGAATGAATTAATTAAAAAGGTAGGTTAATGAAATGGCACCAAAATGTAGCCCTAAGTGACATTTTAAACAAAATCCTTCCTTTAATCTTCCATTGCGATTAAACAATATAAATGTATTCATTAGTTTCCTCGGCCCCCCTCCGCACCCCCCACCCTCGCCCCTAAAAACAGTGAGATGAAAAAGGAATTTAAACTGTCATGGTAACAAGGTGAGTGTCTTAAATATTCTTATCTATGTAATCTGTGAATTACTTAAGATTTAACATTAAAAATTAATTAATAGGATATGCTATTATACTGAATAAATACTACATGTTAATTAAGGCTGTATTTTAGTTATAGAATGTAAAGACATGCATCTCTTGGCATAGTATTTAAGCCTAACCAAGAAGAGTTACAGAAATAAATTTGTATTTGCCATGTAAAATACCTGTGGTTTTAGATCTCAAAGAATTTATTGAGTTTTCTGTGGTCCTTTAATTGAATCCTTTTGTTATTTTAAAGCACTAAATACAAAGATTGACTACAGCTATCATGCTGGGCCAAAGTGCCATCATTTCAGGTTCAAGTGAGGTCTAGCCATGTTATCACAAGATTACAAACAGATTAATAAGCAATAGAGCAATATGGACACCCCAAACAAGCTTTCAAAGCTGTTACCATGCTGGGTCAAAATGTGACAATTATGGATTTTAAAAGTGTCTTAGCAGCAGTCAAACTGAATTATCAACATATTGAAACTTAGTAAAATTTTCAAAAAAAAAATTCAACCTCACAAATTTGTAGAAAATATTTTGAAGTGTTAAGGGCTAAAATTCTAGCTAAACTGTCTAAAATATCTAATGAGTGGTCGCCAATAAATTATAAGCTTTAGCAAGAATTAGACTTTTAAGCATTTATTAAGGAGAATAAGAATTTGGTAAAGAGAGAGAAAGGCTTAGATTCCTATATATTAAAGATAGAGCACATTTCTAGCTCTGCTCTCCACCAGAGTCCAGAGGAAAGAGCCTGAGACCAAGCGCCAGTCTCTTCCTTCCTCCTCCCACTAGCCCGCGTCACTTCCTGATGCCAAAGAAAAGACTCCTGGTCTTGCCCTCAAAGACCTTTGCTTCATGGGCGGAACTCTTCTACAGTAAGTCTCCAGCAGGTGGCGTTATTCCAATCGTTACAGAAGATAAATTGTTTAATTTTTAAATTTTTCTTTACTACTGTAGAAATATTTTATTTGTTCTTTATTGAGTATAATAATATATGGCCATGTTACTAAAGTACCCCATTTTGTTTCTCTCTATTCCTTTCTGTTTGTCTTAGTCTCCTCGTTCTCTTTCTTGTCTTTGTCTTTATGTCTATGTGTGTGTATCTTTTTTTCTCTCTAGGTCTCTGTCTCTCTGTCTCTGTCTGTGTCTCTGTCTCTTTGTGTCTGTCTCTGTTTCTCTGTCTCTCTGTGTCTCTCTATGTCTGTGTCTCTCTGTCTCTGTTTGTCTGTGTGTCTCTCTGTCGTTCTGTCTCTGTGTCTCCTTTCTTTCTGTGTGTCTCTCTCTGTCTCTGTGTCTCTCTCATTTTTCTTTCTGTATCTCTGTCAGTCTGTCTCTGTCTGTGTCTCTCTCTGTCTCTGTCTCTCTGTCTCTGTCTGTGTCTCTCTGTCTCTGTCTTTCTGAGTTTCTCTCTGTCTCTGTCTCTGTGTGTGCCTCTCTCTCTCATTTCTCTTTCTGTATCTCTGTCAGTCTGTCTCTCTCTCGCTCTCTGTGTGTCTCTGTCTTTCTCTTCTGTAATATTTCTTGTATCCCCTGGTGTTGAAACTTTCACTTCTAATACATACTGACAACTTTTATATAACATACTTTCTCATGGTGTTAACTGCAGCACTAAAATATTAAGTGACTTCTTCAGCTAATATGTATAATTGTCGGGACTTGAACCCAAGTTTTCTTAATTCACAACATGGCAGGATAGATTTAGAAACAGAAGGGACACTAGATAGCTATTTAATCCAACTACCTCATTTTATAGATGAGGAAACTGAAATTCTGAAAGGATTTATCCAAGGTTACATAAGTAGTAGGAGTAGCTTCTTCTTCTACCAAGACTATATTCTTCTATTATTCTATGCTGGCTCCACTGGTTGTGGATTTGAATTGTATACTCATTATTCACTACCTAGTGTTTGTTATTTTTGAATATTTGGGGTGAGGGGGAGACTGGTTGAACTTTGAAACGGTGTGCTGATTTTTATCAATAATTATGTGATTTTTTTCTTATTGTTTATCATCCTTGTTGTATAGTGATAAATTAGTAAAGTATTTATATACTTGCCTTTCATTTGTGAGGCAAAGGTCTGATCCATAGGCAGAAAGGTTGGCTTTTCTTATTTTAAAGCCTTTCAATTGAAGTCTATTTTGTAGACTAATTAATCGTCTAAAGAGAATCTATCTTTTCTCAAGAACAGAGATGTAAGTAAGTGGGGAAAGAAATTGTGCAAACAGTTAGACAGAACACCACAAGGTTGCTGCTACTGGGACTGCTAGGGAAGGGGAGTAAGTGTGGGGTGGGAGAATAGGATAGAAAAAGAGTTCATGCCAGCAGCCATCTGGTAACTTCCTATCTTAAAAAATTAATTTTTGCTAACTAACTAGTAAGTTTTGTTGTTTCTATGCTGCTGAAGGATTTCAAAATCTGTCAGTGTACTTTAAATGCTGCACTGTATAAATTCAGCTATCTGGAGAGAAAAAAAAAATACCTGTTTTTTGCCTTGATAAAGTGTTCTCACCCTACCTAAGCAAGGCTGAGCAGCTTAAATGTTAATGTCTCTATTTTGCATCAAGTACATCTAGCTATTGAACAAATAATTCTCAGGTAAACATCCCATGTGTAATTTAGGTTGTACATACTTTAAGATAATATGGCGGAGAGGAAGCAGCAAGCTGCCTGAGCTCTCCTTCTGTTCCCTCAAAAAAAACCCATTAAATCAAGCCTCTGGATGGGTTCTGAAACTACAGAACCTGCAAAGAGATAGAGAGACACAGTCTTCCAACCAGAGATAATTTAGAAGACTTCAGGAGAATGTCGGCCTGACTCCAGCAAAAGGGAGGCCCAGCGCAGGGGGGTCGGGGCAAGTCAGCAGGAGCTGCGGGCCACAGCCGAACAACTGAGACCCCTGGAACCTGGCTCAAAAATCTGGTGGCCAAGAAGGACAGTGGAAAAACCTACCTGCACCAGCCGGGAGGACCATGAATGGGTCAGGCGGGATTAGACACCGGGGTCCGGCGCCTGGCCGAGCGCTCAGCCAGAAAGTGCAGGGGGGTGAACTGCACACACTATAAAGGCCTCAGAGTAAAAAGCCGGTCACACAGCACCTATACCCCTGCACAAGAAGCCCAAAACAGGGACCCTGGTGCCCCCAGAGCAGACCTCAACTTAAAAAATAAATAAATAAACTGCAATAATGAGTAAGAAGCAAAAAAGAGCCCTCTCCATTGAGAGCTTCTGTATCAATAGGGAAGAAGCCAATGCAAACTCAGATGAGGACGATACCCTCAAACTGCCTACACGTGAAGCCTCCCGAGGGAAAGTGAATTGGTCTCAAGAACAAAAAGCCTTCCTGGAAGAGCTCAAAAAGGACTTTAAAAATCAATTGAGAGTGGTAGAAGAAAAAATGGGGAGAGAAATGAAAGCAAAACAAGAAAACTATGAAAAAAGAATCAGCAGCTTGGAAAAGGAAGCACAAAAATTGTCTGGCCAAATGGAAAAAAAAGAGCATAATTTCACTGAAGAAAAAAATGCCTTAAAAAATTCATTTGGCCAAATGGAAAAAAAGGTGCATAATCTCACTGAAGAAAACAATGCCTTAGTTAGAAGTTAGAAGATAAGGAATCCATGAGACACCAGGAATCAGTCAAGCAGAATCAAAAAAAATGAAAAAATAGAAGAAAATGTGAAATACCTCATTGGAAAGACAACTGATCTGGAAAACAGATCGAGGCGAGAAAATTTGAGAATCATTGGTCTGCCTGAGAGCCATGACCAGAAAAAGAATCTAGACACCATATTCCAGGAAATTATTAAGGAGAACTGCCTTGATATCATAGAATCAGAGGATAAGATCATCATTGAAAGAATCCACTGACCACCTCCTGAAAGAGACCACAAAAGGAAAACTCCAAGGAATATTGTAGCCAAATTCCAGAATTATCAGGTGAAGGAGAAAATACTCCAAGCAGCCAGAAAGAAGCAATTTAAATATCATGGAGCCACAGTCAGGATTGCTCAGGACCTGGCAGCTTCAACATTAAAGGTCCACAAGACTTGGAATATATTCCAGAAGAAACTTAACTCATTCTTTAGGGAATCAAAAGGGGAAGAGAAAGGGGGGGAATGATAGAAGGGAGGACAAAAGCAAGGGAGAAAAGGGTAAAGAAAAGAGAGTGGGTGATAAAAAGGGAGGGCAGATTGGGGGAGGCAGGGGTAAGAAGTAAAACGTCAGTGAGGAGGAATAGGGTGAAAGAAGGGGTGAAAAGTATAAAGGGGGTAAATAGAATGGAGGGGAATAGACAGTCAGTAATCATAACTGTGAATGTGAATGGTATGAACTCTGCTATAAAATGGAAGCGAATTGCAGATTGGATTAAAAACCAGAATCCTACAATACGCTGTTTACAAGAAACACATTTGAAGCAGAGAGATACACACAGAGTAAAGGTAAAAGGCTGGAGGAGAATATATTATGCTTCAACTAAAGTAAAAAAAAGCAGGGGTAGCAACCCTTTTCTCAAACAAAGCGCAGGCAAAAATAGATCTCATTAAAAGAGATAAGGAAGGAAATTACATCTTGCTAAAAGGTACTATAGATAATGAAGTAATATCAATATTAAATATGTATGCGCCAAGTGGTATAGTATCCAAGTTCTTAGAGGAGAAGTTAAATGAGTTACAAGAGGAATTAGACAGGAATACTATACTAGTGGGTGATCTGAATCTCCCCTCTCAGAATTAGATAAATCTAGCCAAAAAATAAATAAGAAAGAAGTGAAAGAGGTGAATAGAGTACTAGAAAAGTTAGACATGATAGATGGCTGGAGAAAATTGAATGGGGATAGAAAGGAATATACCTTTTTCTCAGCAGTACATGGCACATTTTCAAAAATTGACCATGTATTAGGGCACAAAAACATCCTAGTCAAATGTAGAAAGGCAGAAATAGTAAATGCATCCTTCTCAGATCATGATGCAATAAAAATTACATGTAAGAAAGAGCCAGGGAAAAGTAGAATGAAAATAAATTGGAAACTAAATAATATCATTCTAAAGAATGAATGGGCCAAACAGCAAATCATAGAAACAATCAATAACTATATCCAAGAGAATGACAATAATGAGACAACATACCAAAATCTATGGGATGCAGTCAAAGCAGTGCTTAGGGGAAAATTTATAGCTCTAAATGCTTACATGAATAAAAAAGAGAAAGAGGAGATTAATGAATTGGGCATGCAACTTAAAAAGCTAGAAAAAGCACCAATTAGAAATCCCCAATTAGATACTAAACTAGAGATCCTGAAAATTAAAGGAGAAATTAATAAGATTGAAAGCAAAAAACTATAGAATTAATCAATAAAACTAAGAGCTGGTTTTATGGAAAAAAACAGTAAAATAGATAAAATATTGGTTAATTTGATTAAAAAAAAGAAAGAAGAAAACCAAATCACCAGTATCAAAAATGAAAAGGGTGATGTTACCACCAATGAAGTGGAAATTCAATCAATAATTAGGAATTATTTTGCCCAACTGTATGCCAATAAGTTTGACAATCTAAATGAAATGAATATTTGCAAAAATCCAAACTGCCCAGGTTAACTGAAGAGGAAATAAAATCCTTAAATAAACCCATATTAGAAAAAGAAATTGAACAAGCTATTAATGAACTCCCTAAGAAAAAATCCCCAGGGCCAGATGGGTTTACCGTTGAATTTTACCAAACATTTAAAGAACAATTAACTCCAATATTATGCAAATTATTTGGGAAAATAGGTGAAGAAGGAGTTCTACCTAATTTGTTTTATGACACAAATATGATGGTGATACCAAAACCAGGCAAAGCAAAAACAGAGAAAGAATATTATAGACCAATTTGCCTAAGGAATATTGATGCTAAAATCTTAAATAAGATATTAGCAAGGAGATTACAGCAAGTGATCACCAGGATAATACACTATGACCAGGTGGGATTTATACCAGGAATGCAGGGCTGGTTCAACATTAGGAAAACTATTAACATTATCAACCACATCAATAAGAAAACTAACCAAAATCATATGATTATCTCAATAGATGCTGAGAAAGCTTTTGACAAAATACAGCATCCATTCCTAATAAAAACACTAGAGAGTTTAGGAATAGGTGGAGATTTCCTTAAAATAATAAATAGCATCTACCTAAAGCCATCAACAAGTATTATATGCAATGGAGATAAATTAGAGGCCTTCCCAATAAGATCAGGGGTGAAACAGGGATGTCCATTATCACCCCTATTATTTAATATTGTACTAGAAATGTTAGCTTTAGCAATCAGAGAAGAGAAAGGAAGTACAGGAATTAGAATAGGCAAGGAGGAAACAAAACTACCAGTCTTTGCAGATGATATTATGGTATACTTAAAGAATCCTAGAGAATCAACTCAAAAATTACTTGAAACAATTAACAACTTTTGCAAAGTAGCAGGATATAAAATAAATCCACATAAATCATCAGTATTTCTATACATGACCAACAAAGTCCAGCAGCAAGAAATAGAAAGAGAAATTCCATTTAAAGTAACGGTAGATAATATAAAATACTTGGGAGTCTACTTGCCAAGACAAACCCAGGAACTCTACGACCACAACTACCAAACACTCTTCACACAAATCAAATCAGATCTAAATAATTTGAAAGATATCAATTGCTCATGGATAGGCAGAACTAATATAGTTAAAATGACAATACTGCCTAAATTAATTTACTTATTCAGTGCCATACCAATCAGAGTACCTAAAAATTATTTTATAGAGCTAGAAAAAATAATAACAAAATTCATCTGGAAAAACAAAAAATCAAGAATATCCAGGGAAATAATGAAAAAAAAATTCAAAGGAAGATGGGTTAGTGGTACCAAACCTGGAGCTTTACTATAAAGCGACAGTCATCAAAACTATCTGGTACTGGCTAAAAAATAGAGTGGTAGATCAATGGAATAGGCTAGGCACAGGAAATGCAGTAGTAAATGACACTAGTAATGTAGTGTTTGATGAACCCAAAGACTCCAGCTTCTGGGATAGGAACTCAGTATTTGACAAAAACTGCTGGGAAAACTGGAAGATAGTATGGCAGAAATTAGGCATAGACCAACATCTTACACCTTATACTAAAATAAGGTCAAAATGGATACATGATTTAGACATAAGAGGTGATACCATAGGTAAATTAGGAGAGAAAGGAATAGTCTACCTATCAGATCTTTGGAAAGGAAAACAGTTTTTGACCAAACAAGAGATGGAGTATATTATAAAATGCAAAATGGATTATTTTGATTACATTAAATTAAAAAATTTTTGTACAAACAGAAGCAATGCATCCAAAATTAGGAGGGAGGAAAAAAGCTGGGAAAAAATTTTTGTGGCCAGTACTTCTGATAAAGGCCTCATCTCTAAATATATAGGGAACTAAATCAAATTTATAAGAATCCAAGTCATTCCCCAATTGAGAAATGGTCAAAGGATATGAACAGGCAATTTTCTGATGAAGAAACCAAAGCTATCTATTCCCATATGAAAAAATGCTCTAAATCACTATTGATTAGAGAGATGCAAATTAAAACAACTCTGACGTACCACCTGACACCTATCAGATTGGCTAAAATGACAAAAAAGGAAGATAATAAATGTTGGAAAAGCTGTGGGAAAATTGGAACACTAATGCATTGTTGGTGGAGCTGTGAACTGATCCAACCATTCTGGAGAGCAATTGGAATTATGCCCAAAGGGCAATAAAGCTGTCCATACTCTTTGACCCAGCAATACCACTTTTGGGTCTTTTGCCCAAAGAAATCATGGAAAGGGGAAATGGACCCACATGTACAAAAATATTTATAGCTGCTCTTTATGTGGTGGCAAGGAACTGGAAGTTGAGGGGATGCCCATCAGTTGGGGAATGGCTGGACAAGTTGTGGTATATGAATACAATGGAATACTACTGTGCTGTAAGAAATGATGAGCAGGAGGAGTTCAGAGAAACCTGGAGGGTCTTACATGAGCTGACGATGAGTGAGATGAGCAGAACCAGAAGAACATTGTACACAGTATCATCAACATTGTTTGTTGATCTACTGTGGTGGACTATATTCTTCTCACCAATGCAAAGGTACAGAAGAGTTCCAGGGAACTCATGTTGGAAGAGGATCTCCAAATCCAAGAAAAATAAAAAAAGAACTGTGGAGTATAGACGCTGAATGAACTATACTATTTCTTTTGTTTTTGGTGCTGTTGTTTTTTCTATTTTGAGGTTTTTCATCATTGTTCTGATTTTGCTCTTATAACATGACTAATGCAGAAATAGGATTAATGTTATTATGTATGTATGTGTATATATATATAAACCTATATCAGATTACCTGCTGTCTAGGGGAGGGGGGAGGGAGGTAGAAAAATCGGAAATTGGAAAGCTTGTATAAACAAAAGTTGAGAACTATCTTTACATGTAACGGAAAAATAAAATAATTAATTAATTTTAAAAAATAAAATAAAATAAAAAGATAATATGGAATTGATCCTTATGTGTATTTTCTTTAGCAGATAACATAGGGTGGTAGGAGCAACACTGAACAAAAATTAAGGAAACTTGGATGCTGGGTTTGCATCTGCCATTACCAACCACAGTGCCCTCCAGAAAATCTGGCACCTCAGTATTATCATTTATCTAATGAGAGAGTTTTATTTTATGATGTTTTTTTCCAAATCTAAAATTTCATGGACAGACATATTCTTCTGTAAGAAAATATATTCATATTGATGACCAGTTTAGTCAATACCAAATCCTCCAACAAATCCTGCATATTCTTAAAGCTTACCCTTTCAAAAAGATGGGTGGGAATATTTTTCAACATAACTATTATGTACTTTGTCTCTGTAAGTTGGCACAGAAAATTAAGCTTTGGAGAAGAGGAAAGATTTACAGTTAAAATATTCTTAGTTCTCTCATTTTCTCAAATCCTATTTTCAATCCTCTGATAAATCAGGTGGTGTATTCCCATAGTCCATTGAAGAGGATGAGACTGGTAGATAGCTTGAGTCTAATAGTTCTCAGATTTAACTAGCTAAAGTCAATCAAGTGTCTACAATAAGTTCACCCCAGAAACAATGATCCTCTAAACTCAATGAGTCATTAGGCTGTTTAAGGAACTTTGAGTTGACAATTGACCAAGGTCAGAAAGAGAAGACGTCTCGTTCAGTAATAGTTTCAGGCTCCTGGGAGGGGTCATTGTACTTCCAGGCTTTGTAAGTCCATTCAAAACAAATCAAATAAAAACTGGGGAGATTCTAATTTTGTACTTTAAAGTGGAATAAAAATCTTTGGTTAAAAACTCCCTTGTCCTCCAAATATTGCCATATCTCAGTTCCTTCCCTGATAAAATGAAGTTAATGATCATGTCTATCAATAATATTTTATGAAATGAATAAAATGTTTCAATATTAATAATATATAACATGTATCTTACTTGTCAATTTTATCATTAAAATACTTTTTAATTAAAACAAAACATTACATGTAAATTTTTCAAATGGGACTAATCACATTCTAATAAAGCAGGGAATACATATGACTTTTGTCTTACAGTTTCAAAGGTAAGAATTTTGGAGAAAAAATATTAAATATAAAGGAAAGAAAGTTTGTATTATTCTAACCAATGACATGTGAAAATATGAATTATGAATGTAGACTAAAATTTAAGCACTATGTCAAAAAGAAAGGCCTACATGAATCCAAGTGTTCTAATTTTTAACTAGCTTGAGTGTTTATTAGTCTAATTAAGAATATCCTTTGATTCCACCCCTCCAAAAAAGAAGCTGAATTAAACAGATAATTACTCTATGAATTGTAACATTACACACAATTCTTTTAAAAATTACACTTACAACTTTTTATCTATGAGGCCTCTAGAAAGGGAGAATTTAAGAAAGAAAATTGTTTAGGGAAAAAATATACTAGAGTTAAGTTTTCTGACATATTTGGTCTGTGATGATATCAACTTTTCAAAGTCATTAAAGGAGGTTTTATAAAATTTTAAAACAAAAAAAAAATCCAATTTATGTGAGTAGGGAATAAACAGAGTGGGAGAGTAAATGATTTCCAATTTTAATTATTTTTTCCTATTTTCATTTTCTAATTCTTCTGACTATTGCTGTATGTACAGATTTTTAGTAGTGACATGATAATTAAGAAAATAAAACCTTTTTAAATGAATCTAGCTGTGTAGAGAGGAGTTTTATTCTGATAAACTCAAAAAATAACCCTATTCTCTGTCCTATTATCTAGATTTCCCCTCTGACATCATCACACATAGTTCTTATGTTTATCTACTATATCCCTAACTTCAGGTCCAGATTTTTCTAACCTAACTTTCTATTCATGCATTGGGATGATCAAAAGAATGGAATTTGGTTCAGGGTATTTAATTTTCATTTTCTAGAAGACCAGGAGCTCCTATAGAAGAGCTTTACTACAATGATCCAATAAAATTTGAAACCAATCTCTAGCACCAAGAGAGGAGGGGGGAGGAATGCCTCTTCTACGTGATAGACTTTCAAATACGGAAAACAGTTATCATGTTTCTAGAAATCTTTTCTCATTTAATATCAATAATTCTTTAAGTTAATCCTTATTTAACATGATCTTAAGGACTCTCATAATCCTGGTCATCTTAATGTAAATGCTGTCCACTTTACCAATGTTTTCTTTTCCCCTTCTCTGCTCTCACAATCCAGTGCTTAGTACTAAACATAACACTTTAGATATATTCTGACTACTAAAGATCATGAAACTACAATGACCTCCTTAATTCTGGGCAGTATGTAATTTATGATATGGTTTTAGAACCATATATTTGCTTGTTATGGCCCTATTTAGTCACATTGAAATTGAAATCCACTAAAACACCTTTATTTTTTTCATTTCTTTATTTTTTATTTTATTTTTAGTTTATGCAATAAGACAATTATTTTCATAACATAGTACAATTAAAAGTACATAAAACTGGGGGCAGCTAGGTGGTGCAGTGGATAAAGCACCAGCCCTGGATTCAGGAGGACCTGAGTTCAAATCCAGCCTCAGACCTCAGACACTTGACACTTACTAGCTGTGTGACCCTGGGCAAGTCACTTAACCCCCATTGCCCTGCAAAAAAAAAAAAGATATATAAAAGTACATAAAACTGAAATCTACTATGCACAACGCTATTCCTTTCAAATATACATCAAAATTATCAATATAATCTTTTGTATTTTTCTCAGGTAGAGAGGTGTTTAGCCCATCTCTCTTCTTGTAAAGCTGACATTTTTGAGCCTACATTTAAAACTTTCTGTTTGCTCACAATAAATTTTATCTTATTTGATATAGGTGAAAGTTCAAGACTGTTAAGATTTCAGATCCAAGATGTTTCAGTGGAGAGGGATGTTTTTTTTTTTTCTCCTTGTAGAATGTAAAGAAACATACTGTTTTAATAAAGACATCCATATCTTTGTGAATATATTTAATGTGTCAAACATTTCCTGGTCAGTGGATACAAGAGCTGAACACAGACCCATTGTCTCTTGTACTATCAGGCTATGGTGAAACCAAAATTATCTCCTGATATTCTGCTGTGCATGATGTTCATTCCTTAAATTGAGCTTCATTCAGTTGGAAAATGCCGATCAGCACTGTGTTTTGTGACACACAGTAATTACAAAGTTAATTTTGCAAATCTCATAAGCTTAGCACTTTAAAGATTTATTTGAATTCTTTAAATGGTATGCCTAATAATGTTTCGAGCATTTTGAACAACTTTATTAAATTCAAGTAAATTATTCCTGAAGCTAAAAATTACTTTGAATTTCTTTCAAAGTAAAGTCTATTTTTGTCATCCTGAATTTTAAAAAGGATTAAGCAAGGGCTTAAATTTAAGGTAATAGTGAAGAATACCAGATCTGAGCCTTTCAAGAAAATCTTTGTGAAAGAAGAAGAGGAAGGGATCACTCTTTATGTAGTTCATCTTTATCTCTGTTGAGGACCATTAGACCAAATGATCATGAATTTTATGTAAGGAAACATTATTAATACTTAGAATTAAGTTTTGGAAGCATTTAATACCAAGCCTATATAAAGTTTGTTTGTTTTCTCAGTTTAGTTAGGCTTCTGAGAAGTACTGTTCAGCTTGGAACACTTGATTTGGACTCAGGAAAACCTGGGTTCAGATTCAGTTCATGGTACTTACTACCTGTATAACTAAAGGTAGTCACTTAACCTCTCGGTCTTAGGCTGATGCATTGCAATGAATGTTCACATTGATGAAATCAGATATTTGTGCTAAACCTAAAAAAAAAAATCTGATTTACTCTGCTAATAGTACACCCTGCCACTGTAACAATTTGTTACAATTCAGATCACTTGTTATTTTAGTAATTAGCACTTCCAGGTTAATACCTCTGCCAATTAGGCAGTATAGTATGGTGGAACAAATGTTGAATTTGGAAATAAGGAGAACTGTGTTAAAATCCTGCTTCAGGCAATTACTAGGTGGCCTTTAGCAAATGGGTTGGTTTCTCTGAGCCTTAATTTCCTTATGTGTTAAAAAAATGGATAATTACACCTACAAGTCCTACTCTACACTTTGGTTGTGCGTGTCAAATTAGATAATATATGCAAAGCTCTTTGTAAACTATAAAGTTATATATAAATATCAGATTTCTTTTCATTCTAGAGGGATTGTGATATAATGGAATTAATTCTGACATCATAAATCAAGAAAGAACATGGTTTTTAATCTTACCTCTGACACTTACTGTGGTATGTCACTTAACTGCCATGAATACTCAATAATAATAATAATAATAATTTATATTCACATAGCATTTTCAAGTTTATAAAGGGCTGTACAAATATCATCTCATTTTATTCTCACAACCACCTTAGGAGGTATGTATTTTTATACTTCTCATTTTACAGATGAGGAAAAGGAGTCAGGCAAAAACTAAGTCACTTAGCCAGGTAACATAGTTTCTGAGACCTGATTTAGACTGTCTTCCTGGTTCCAGGTTCTATTCTCAATCTACTGTGTTACTTAGTTGTCTCCTTACTTTTTCTATCATAATAATCTGAAAAGTGATGACAGTTTCAAAAACTTCACATGCTTGTTTTAAGGCTCAAATGAGTTAATGTAGGTTCCGTTCAAACTTGAAAGCTCTATATAAATGTCAGCTATTATCACTCCTGATAGGAAATATTATGTAAAGTCTCTTGTTAGCAGAGAGGGTGCAAGGCCAAAATCATGGGTCATTCAGCAACAATAAACTGTCAGCTCTGATCTTGGCAATAATCAAGGCCAAAGAAAACATGAAAGTATATGACTGTATGAAGTAACATGAGTTAGCCATATGGTTGGAACTATCATGTAGAAATATTAAATTAGTACATTTGGAATAAAGTATTCTTGATTTGCTAAGACCCATGAATAAGCAAATAGAAATATGTCATCCACTTATTGCTATCATTCTTTAGGCTCAGTGGCATTCTGTGCTTTAGAGCTATACTGAATCATAAGATGGTTGAAAATCTTGAGTCATTAAAATCTCTACAATATTTCCTCTGTAATCTTTTGTACCTCTTTTTCCATTTGGCCATTTTTTTCTCCCAAGTGGCCAATATTTTTCTCCCACTTGGTAATTTTTTTCTCTCATTTGGCCAATTGTATTTTTTAAAGAATTGTTTTCCTCACTCAATTTTTGTGCTTCTTTTTGCAGTGTAACTCTCATTCTCATTTCTTTTTCTATCTTTTCTTCTACTTCTTTCATTTGTTTTTTGTTTTTTTTATTTTTTTTGGTGAGGCAATTGGGGTTAAGTGACT